>NW_022436947.1:23294931-23618141 GCF_009761245.1 Sapajus apella
AGGAGTATATCCAGGAGGTACAGGAGATCCAGGAGGAGTGTATCCAGCAGGTACAGGAGATCCAGGAGGAGTGTATCGAGGTACAGGAGATCAGGAGGAGTGTATCTGGGGGGTACAGGAGATCCAGGAGAAGTGTATCAAGGAGGTACAGGAGATCGGGAGGAGTGTATCCGGGAGGTACAGGAGATCCAGGAAGAGTGTATCCAGGAGGTAGAGGAGATCCAGGAGGAGTGTATCTAGGAGGTACAGGAGATCCAGGAGGAGTGTATCCGGCAGGTACAGGAGATCCAGGAGGGGTGTATCCAGCCGGTACAGGAGATCCAGGAGGGCTGTATCCAGAAGATATAGGAGATCCAGGAGGAGTGTATCCAGGAGGTACAGGAGATGCAGGAGGCGTATAGTAAGGAGATACAGGAGACCCTGAAGGAGTGTATCAAGAGGTACAGGAGATCCAGGAGGAGTATATCAAGGAACAGAGAGAAATCACTTATGTCAGATACTGTGGATAAGTAAGATGACTGAGAGTCAGCAAATGGAAAATAAAGTAATCCAGCTGTTGATTAGCTAATGGAAAAATACAAGTTAAGGAGAGGATCATATCAACACATGTTGTTTTAAGACATTTAATTTTAATTTTAAAGCATGCAAAGTCGTTTATTTATTTTTTTACCAACATTTAGATAGAGGTCTTTAGTATTAGTTCTACCAATTAAAATTCCACATACTCATTTGAAGACAACATACCTTTAATGCATCATCCATGATTTCTAGTGTTTGAATGCTTAAACACATTTATGAAGCAAACTAAAGGTAATGTCTGTCCAGAGATTATTAAACTGTTTCTAATTTCGTATAGGTGTCCCATTTATGCCTCATTAGGTAACCTTTTTTAGCAATGCCTAAACTGTCTCTAAAGGATTCAGCTTAGTTTTCATGGGAACAGTAACTCATATTTTATCAATTTATGGAATGTTTGATTCACTAATTATAGTCATCAGTTCAATGGACATAGAATATTTGGAAACAAACACAAGTAACTCCGTATACAATCTGGTCATGAGAACAGCAGAAGTGCATGAGGGTGCTACCCACTGCACTGGAGCCTCAGTCAGAGAAAGCGGAAAGACCATTTCAAAAGCTCATTCCTACTACTCTGTTAACCATTTCTCAAATACTTTATGGTATTTACCATATAAGAATATGTAAAAGCTGTTACAAAAGTAAGCTCATTTATTCTTCATACCAATTCGATCTACATTCCCTCCATTTTATGAAATAAATTGGGATACAGAGGTCAAGGAAGTTTACAAGTACACACAGCTATATGAGGCTGCTCCTGACCCTGAGGCTCAACCCAAGGTCTATATGATTCTTAGCTACTGTCCTAAGCATACCAACCTTTTCAGCTATAACCTGCCTCATCCATGACATTATCTATGAAGGAAAGGAGAATGTAGAGAGCTCAGGATCAAGGGAGGGTTATAGTTCTCTCATATTTTTTTTTAAACTTGGCAGTCTTGCTGATGGGAAAGAGTTAATGTGTTTAAGCGGTCAAATACTAGAAAAAGCCAAAGATACAAGGAGAGAGACAGTTCATACCACGTACTTCCAAAGAAACTGAAGAGATTGGGAGACAAAAGTTTACTCCAGTGTAAGAAGGTGCAATGTAATGTTATTTAAGGAAATAAAATAGCAATCCTTTGGGTTTTTAAAAAAATGTTTATATCTGCTTATTTTACATAATAGGTTTGCAATTTTTTTCTGCCCGGATTTTTTTAACTCCTAATTCTTTTATTCTTCTAAAAGATGCTCTTAAAATACCCTTAAGGATTTCAGTGGGTGAGATTGAACCAAGCAACTATGATTCTGATGACTTTGAATGCGAAAACACAATATGTGCTTTAAATATCCGCAAACAGACATCATGGGATGATTTTTCAAAAGCAGTGAGTCAAGCTCTGACAAATCATTTCCAGGCAATCTCTTCTGATGGATGGTGGAGTCTGGAAGACGTGACTTGTAATAACACTACTGATTCCAACATTGGCCTCAGTGCAAGAAGCGTACGATCCATCATGCTAGGTATCAGCAGTCCTACGATGAAGAGAAAGTGAAATTTCGGGGTTTATTTATGTTTGTGGGTTTCATAACATGATTCTTAGTTCATTGATTAAGCACATTCAAAGCTTACTTGTGGCAGCTGCCGGTGCTGAAAAACTTGAGTGTTCACAATGTAGCCATTATGTAATGTTGCCTGTTAATATAAAAATGCTTTTATGCCTCAAATAATACTCAAAGAATAAAAAACATGAAAGCCTTTGATGAGGCTTTGTGATTGCGCATGCTATTCTAGATAAATGTAAGAAACTAAACACCCTGCAGCTGCTTGCTTTTGCAAAGTACTAAACACAGCTCAAAATATGTTCTTGAGTTGGGCCAGGAGCACTGTAGTGCATTAGTACCTTACCTCTAGGACATGTTTTCTGATGAAGTCTAGACTTGAAAGAAGCACTTTAATAAAGATATATTCAATGCTCCCACATGGGATGAATCAGGGTGATAATTGGTGATTTCAATTTGATAGACACCACAAAACAGATTCCAAAGAACTTATAGAAAAAAAGATTTGCTTTCTGCTGGGCGTAGTAAGTGCTCTGTAAATATGAGTTGTCCCTGGTTAGCTCCTTTCTTCTTGGTCCAGGAGAACTACCATCTATGGGAAGTCTGCTCCTTTGCAAGGACTGTGTTGGGTGCTTTATAAATGGTCCTGTCAGTGGTGTCATTTTACAGATAACTGTGTACAAGATGGCTTGCTCGAGGTCACAGAACCAATGAGCAAAGCAGAAGGATTCAAATCAGATTCTGTCTGATAGGAAAGCTTGTGCACTTTCAATGGCACCATATTGGAAAAGAATGGCCAAGGTTGAGGGAAAGGTGGGCTTTTTATCATTGCTATTTATCTGTAAGATTATTATTTCGGAAAGCAGTTTATTCTGTTTACTCATATATGCTTATCCACTTTCAAAAAAATGTTACTAGTTTTTAGACAAAAGTATTCATGACAACTTGATTTTAAGTAATTTTGTTATGATCCTTGAAATTACTGTTATTGGCTGGGCATAGTGGCTTATACCGGTAATCCCAGTGCTTTGGAAGGATGAGGCAGAAGGATCACTTGAGCCCAGGAGTTCAACATACTGAGACCTCATATTTGCAAATCAATTTTTTTTAACTAGCTGGGTGTGGCCTCATGCACTTGTAGTCCCAGCTACTCAGAGGCTAAGGTGGGAAAATCCCTTAATCCCAAGAGTTTGAGGCAGCAGTGAGCTCTGATGGAGCCACTGCACTCCAGCCTGGGCCACTAAGTGAGACCCTGTCTCTTTAAAAAAAAAATAAGATTATTATTATCATAGAATTGTTATTATGTACTTAAAATTGCATTAAGAAATTATCCAGCTCTTAGGAACACATTTTGTCCACACATGGAGTATTATTCAAAATGTGGTTCTGCCCCAGGGTCTGATAAACAAAGTCAGCACAACTGTGTTTTGAAGGGAATGGCCCTTCATCAGCCTTCATTCAGCTAATGTGGAAACTGACAAAGGCAGATGGATATTCATTGCCAACAGATAAGTTTACCTCTGTGAGCAATGCATGCTAAGGCTTGATTCCTGCAGTGTTCATGCTTGTCTCAAAGTATAGTGCACCCTAGTAGCATTTCACATCCAAAAATCATTGAGTTTTGTGGATAAAGGGCTTAGTTTACTGCCTGGCTGTAACTGCTTCATAATTGGTAATTAGAACATTAGTGTTATTATTGTGTATATGTAAGTGAGTTTGCTGGATTCATAACCTAAGCTACATGAAAGGAACTTCAGGTCAGCAGATAAGCCGAGTTCCAGGTGTGTGTGCATGTATATTGGAGGCAGGCTGAGAATAGATATTTAAGAATTGATCTGTGGAAGGAAGAGATGAAAATAAATACTTATTACCAGTCACTCCCTAGGGAAGATATCTATGAAGTAGAACCCTTTCAGAACCAGAGTGAGCAAAGGACCCGCAATGGGAGAAGGCTTGCCTTATTCTGAGCACCTGAAATTATATGGTTGGTTTTTTTTTTTCCTGGGATCTAAAGCCTTGCTGGAAAGGGCCTCAGGAACCAGCTCATAAATGATCTAATATCTCATCCAAAGTGCTTCTTAGGCTTTGAGAAACAAGCATTGGAAGAACCCTGAAACAGTTTTCGATTATGGTCAGCTTTGTTCTTCAGAGCCCTAGAAATATTTGAGTGGATATATTTGCTTTCTAGACCTCTCTCTTAATCCCTCCTGTGGACTGCTTTGGAAAAGCCTGTAGACTGAACACCTTCCTTTTGACCTTCAGCAAGAATTTCATTAGGGAGCTAACCCCTTTTGTAGCCTTATAGGTATTCCGTATGTGTCTTGGACAGTTTAAGCTCTGCATTCCTTAGGGTTCTCACAGAGGAGAGCATATGTCTACCCTTGTGAGAGAAATCACTCATAAGCTGCCCTTGACATTTTATTTCATTTTTCGGAACTAGGAAATGTGCCATGGTCAGTGGGTCAGAGCTTTGCGCAGTCTCCGTGGGACTTTATGATGAAGAATAAGGCAGAGCACATCACTGTGCTTTTGTCAGGTAAGGATGTCTCTACCTGAGGTGATGTTTAAATTACAGTGTTTGCTTCATGGCTGCCTCATAGCACCAATTCTTAAAGCTTCACGTTTCATCCTGTGTCTTCTAGTCACACACTTGTGACTTCCACCACTAGGTCATTAGATGTTTTTCGAAATGTTTGATTAAGGGGAGGAAAACTCAAAGCTATGTTCTTGACACCCATGGTGATGTCTGTCTGGATCATTGATTCCTGCCATTCTGATTGCATCCCTCATTGAAAATAAACCGGAGGCCAAACTGACATGCTGATAAGAGAGTGACAGAGACTGTGTTAAAAGAAAAATGTCTTTTTTTTGTTTGTTTTACTGTCAAGTACAGTCTATGCTTAATATGATTATTACAATGGTACAGGCCAATGTTTAGTGAGCACCTACTATGTGCTAGATTCTGTTGTTTATAGCATAAGTATCAAATCATTTAATTCTCATAACAGCCCAATGAGATATGCATTTCTGCTTATCCCCATTTTATATCCAAGGACATTGAGGCTCTGAGAGATTGATATTCTTACCTAAGGTCATGCTACCAGTGTGTGGTATAGGAATACTCAATTTCTCAGCCCTCTTCGATTCTGAACAGCTATGGATTTCATCATGTATTTCCCATACTTGGGAATGGAGTCTTTGAAAATTCAATCTTTACTAATAAAAGTTTATTTTATTACTTGAATTGGACTTACTGAAGATTAAAGAAAAGTGTGAGGCTACCCCAGAACATTGCTTTAGGCCAAAAGAATGTATTAGGAGGATGGCAGAAGTTGGGGGCGGCAGAGTATTGCCAATGGACCTAACACTGGCGAAGGCTAAAGCTTTCTGAGAATTGCAATGATCTATGATAACTTTACTTATGAACTGTAAAACATTGAGCCCAGCAATACTGGCACAGTGTTGGGGCTGGGATCTGGAGGACATGGCTATAGTTGCTGGGCGGTGAGTGGGCTTCCCAGGGAGCAGGGGAAGGAGTAGCTGGGAGCTCTTGGGAGGTCAGGATCAGTGGCAGTTTATCAGCCAGCATGAAGTGTGGTCATATTTTCACAACAGAAAGGCACATTGGTGCCTCCTGGCCAAATGTTAGCTCTGCCTACATAAGTCAACAGACACATTTTATCTTTTATGATAGATTCTGTGGTGTTTTGATCGTTTATATTTAATAAGGGAGTACCCATTTTTCTTCTGTCTCTCCTTTCCTACAGGTCCTCAAGAAGGCTGCCTCAGTAGTGTGACTTATGCCTCCATGATCCCTCTTCAGATGATGCAGAACTACCTCAGGCTGGTAGGTGGACACTGCTGAGCAGAGGCCTGTGCTTCCCGTCCCTGCCACTGGAAAATTGGGTGGCCCATTTTTATGTTGAGAGGAGGTGTACAGCCCCCACCCACCCTGTGCTCTGACAGCATTACCTTCCCCATCAGCCCACTCCCTGGCAGGCTGCCCGTCACATAGTCTGGATTTCTGTCACTGTCATTGACGTATCTATTGCCTGGATCCAGAGACCACCTGTGACCTGTGAAGTGTTATAATTTGGGCAGGAGGAGGATGTCTTTAACGAAAACTTGATGTCAAGTAAATGATGATCGATATGGAAGAGAATGGCCACAAATATCAAGATGCCTTACTATAAACTTTTATAATTTAAAATTGAGTAAAGATGCTAGCATTAGTGAGAAGGTTAATTTGGCCACTTTAACAGAAACCAAATAATTACAGCTTAAACGGGATAGAAGTTTATTTTTCTCAAATATATAAGTCCCAGCAGGTGAGAGGGCTGGGGAGGGAGAAGTGGCAGGTGACCTCTCCAGGGTCTTGGCACCCTTGCTCCCTGCTCCACTCTTCCCTGGGATGTTGTTTGTGTTGCTTGGTCAAAGGTAGTCACCACTTCCACTCCCACTTCCTAGCTGGAAGGAAAGAGCCTGGAGGGCGAGCCTTTCCTTTCAGGGGAAGTGCATATATCCTTCCTGCCCACATCCCGTTCAGCAGAACTTACACACCTCTCGATGCCTAGCTGGGAAGTGGGGCTTTTGCTGGACAATCGTGCACCCACATAAAACTAGGTGGCCTATTACTAAAAGGAATAAGAAGAATATGATCATCAAAAGAAAATAGCAAATTATAAATGTAAAATGGATAAATGTAATGGTCTGCGTTCGTTAAATACTTATTACATGCCAGGCAGTATGCCAAGTGCTGTTATGACCTATTTTATTTTATTCTTCAGAACCTTCCTATGAGATAATTTCATCCATTTTATAGATGGGGAAACTTAATAGAGAGAGGTAAAATACTCAAAGTCATGTCTCTAGTTAGTGATGAAGCCAGAATTGTGCAAGTCTCTGATGTGTATGGGAACCATCTAAAACTAATGCTACTAGTGTAAAACATAAGGAAACAATAGTTTTGCTTGCTGCCTTAATTTAGATGACCTTTTAAAATAAATGAGTTGGAACTATGACACTTTACAAAAGTTGTTCCCACAGACTGTGAACTGATGCCTTTGTTTTCACCTCTTATGAAAAGAAGTATTCAAAACCATTCCATTGCTAGGCTCAAAGTTAGGATTAGCCTTTGTACCAGCAGCCACAGTAGCAGAGAAACATTCAAAGCCTCACAATGTGGAAAAAGTGGATTCTCCTGAATCGGATACTTTTCACTTTGCTTTGCTCTTTGTCCCCCTTTCCCTAAAGCATCAAAGTATGCCTGTGATGGGAAGGAGATCTGTCTCATTACTTGGCTTAAGTGAAGGTGGAAGGGTGTGATCAACTGGTTTTCAGGAACGTTAGCCTCGGGCTTTCAGCAGAATCAGCTGGTAGAACCACTTCCTTCTCTCCCTTTCCGGCTTCTCAGCTTCTCCATACAAGACAAGGCTCCAACCCAGGACTTTTCCTTAATCCATTAAGAAGATAAAATGCAACTGCAAATTATCATTGACTAGCAAATCTGTAAAACGAAATGTCTGCTAGTCACATTGTATGTAAAATATCCCAAGTACACCTATATATGTGCCTCCATTTACATGAGACTTAGTTTGACTACCAATGACCAGGAAACCAGAGAACAAACAGTGTTGTTAATTCTATTCTGAATTCAGTGAGTGTACATAAAAGGCTTTTTAATCTAACAGTTAACTCTTGAAGGAATGTAATAAAAATGTTTTATTTCAGCAGTCTCTGCAAAATGTAAAGTGACTGAGACAACAATATATCATAATGGTTGTGAATGTTTTCTCTTCCATAAACAATTGTAAGCCCCTTAAGAGCATAGACCATGTGTTAGGCATTTTTGTGTCCTGTTAGTTATTTCAGTTGTTTGACAGCTGTTTATTGAGAGCCTCTTAAATGCAGGTAATGTTTTAGAAACTGAGGATAGAGTTATGCATAAGATGCATTCCCTGGCCTCATAGGGTTTACCTTCTAGTGGTAAAGAAGGCAGATTTTTAAAAAATCAAATGAATAAATGTATATGTATTGTGATGACCAGCACTAACACATGTTTGTAGAAAAATAAAGCAGCCAAGGAGGTAAAGAGTGGGTGGCAGGGGAGGCAGAAAGCACTATTTTTAGATGGAGTTTTCAGGAAAGATCTTACAGTAGTGACATTTGGAATGAAAAACAAATGAAGTGAAGGGAGTAGCCTTGTGGAGGGTGCTTGAGGTACAGGGAACCACAGATACGAATGTGTTTAGGTTGACAGTGAAGTCTGAGAAATGTTCAGAAACTAGATCATGCAGGAATGTGGCAAAAACTGAATTTTATTCCAGGTGGGTAGGAAGCCACTGGGGGAATTTGAGCCAGAGAGTGGCATAGCTTCCCAGTTCCACAAATAACTACACACATATTGATGTGTGTTGAATTGTTGGAAATCTGTACAGTAGATAAACAAATGTAATAATAGCTGACTCTGTTTACCTTCAACTTTTATGTTACGGGGTACATGTGCAGGATGTGCAGGTTTATTAAATAGGTAAATGTGTGCCATGGTGGTTTGCTACACAGATCATCTCATCACCTAGGTATTAAGCCCAGCATCCATTAGCTGTTCTTCCTGATGCTCTCCTTCCCCCCACACCCAACCCTGACAGGCCCCAGTGTGTGTTGTTCCCCTCCATGTGTCCATGTGTTCTCATCATTCAGCTCACACTTATAAGTGAGAACATGGAGTATTTGGTTTTCTGTTCCTGCATTAGTTTGCAGAGGATTATGGCTTCCAGCTCCATTCGTGTCCCTACAAAGAACATGATCTCATTCCTTTATATGGCGGCAGAGTATTCCATGGTGTGTATATACCACATTTTGTTTATCCAGTCTATCACTGATGGGCATTTAGGTTGATTCCATGTCTTTGCTATTTTCCGTAGTCCTGCAGCTAACATATATATGCATGTATCTTTATGACAGAATGATTTATATTCCTCTGGGTGAATTCCCAGTAATGAGATTGCTAGGTCAAATGATACTTCCGCCTCTAGAAAGAAATGAGGAATCACCACATTGTTTTCTGCAATGGCTTGACTAATTAACACTCCCACTAACAGTGTAAAAGTGTTCATTTTTCTCCACAACCTTGCAGCACCTGTTGTTTCTGGACTTTTTAATGATCACCATTCTGACTGGCATGAGATGGTATCCCATTGTGGTTTTGATGTGCATTTCTCTAATCATCAGTGATGTTGAGCTGTTTTCCATATGTTCCTTGGCCACATGAATGTCTTCTTTTGAGAATTGTCTATTCATGTCCTTTGCCCACTTTTTAATGGTTTTTTTTTTCTTGTAAATTTGTTTAAATTCCTTGTAGACTCTGGATATGTGAGACTGTTGTCAGATGGATAGATTGCAGAAACGTTCTCCCATTCTGTAGATTGTCTGTTCACTCTGATGATAGTTGCTTCTGAATAGCTAACTTTTTATTGAGCATTTATTATATGCCAACCTCTATTCTAAATATATAGATAATCTCATTTAATCTTTCTATGAGATAGACACCCCATACAAGTTACATTTTACAGGTAAATAAACAGACTCAAAGTAATTTACCCAGTGCCTTCAGTGATTAAGTGACGGGACCCCCAGAGTTGAAACAAGCCTTTCTGCCTATTCATGCATGTAATTATAGTTATACTAGTTATTAGCCTCTTGATTAAGCATCGAAGTACCAGTCATTACTATGTGTGCAAATGTATTGTATAAAATGCATCTGTTAAAACCCTTATGCAGAACACCACATGTAGTAAAGACTTTAAATCAGGATTCTGCTTCTGTTTTTTTTTTAATGATGTTATTTTTAAATACTTTTATTGTTAAAAATAATACAAGTACATTTTAAATCTCCACTCTTGATTTAATAGGGAAAATATTCAACCTAATTGAGTTTTGAATTGCTAGTAATTTATTGTAATTGTTGAATTTTTTGGCATTAACATAACTCAAACATTTCTCTTAGCCAGTTTGTAATTTTTATTAGGTTATTTGAAAGCTCATGTTTTAATAATTTACTATGAATAATTATTTTATTAGAAAAAATGCTGGAGTTCAATTATCCTGATCTGAGCCCTACTTTAAAATTAAGCCTCTCAATGTCCAGGATGGGATCCTTGAGATTCTTCTACCTGTTTTTCATTCACTCCAATATGTGCCGTGCCAGTCATTAAGAATCATCACTAGGAGAATCTAATTATTCTCTATACATTCCCAAAGTAAATTCATTACTTTCCCAGAAAAATAAGGTTGTAGCATGGCACAGTGGCTCACACCTGTAATCTCAGTACTTTGGGAGGCCGAAGTGGGCAGATCACGAGGTCAAGAGATCAAGACCATCCTGGCCAAGATGATGAAACCCCATCTCTATTAAAAATGCAAAACTTAACTGTGCATGGTGGTGGGTACCTGTAATCCCAGCTACTCAGGAGGCTGAGGCAGGAAAATTGCTTGAACCCGGCAGGCGGAGGTTGCAGTGAGGCGAGATTGCACCACTGCACTCCAGTCTGGCGACAGAGCAAGACTCTGTCAAAAGAAAAGAGAAAGAAAGAGAAAGTTGTAAGTGGTGGTTATGTGTGTAAGACATCCCACGGCCCTGTTAGCAGAGAGTCAGCTCTAGCCTGATTTTTCTCAGGAAGGAGCAAGCCTGGGTGAGGTCCTAGTGGAAGTGGAAAGCAGCTGGTTGCCTAGTATGAGGAAGAGGTGGCTCTGCCACCAGTGGAACATTTGGCTTCCACGGCAATAATGGAAGAGGATTCTGGGCAGT
This sequence comes from Sapajus apella, assembly GCF_009761245.1. NCBI lineage: Eukaryota > Metazoa > Chordata > Mammalia > Primates > Cebidae > Sapajus > Sapajus apella. The sequence goes on from NW_022436947.1 coordinate 23,305,859, forward strand.
AAGTTAGTGTCAGCCCAGAAAAGGACTAGAGCAGAAAAACTTCATGAATTCCAGAGACTGGCTGACAAGGGAGAAGTTATGTCCAAGAGTTCCATTTTATGTTTCTGTTTTTAAAATAGCTATAGTACCCAAGTTATTATGTCTATATCAATAAATGGGGGCTTGTCTATATTTGAAGTTAGTAACCCAGTCCGATGTTGGCTTTTAAGTTTCAATAAGCTAATTTAAAAAATAGTGCATGTATGTCTCTATGTATGTAAACTGTAATTTCTCTTAAATTTCTATTATTCTCTTATACCTATTCTTTAAAAGGGACTTCAGCAAGTGATTAAAAGCTCTCTAACATGAAGAATTCCAATTTTTTATATTCCAAATTCTGGACGTTCTAATATTGTTTGAGAAATTTTATGTTAATGAATACACTGTAATTGTGTCATTAGTGGCTCTAAAGTTACAAGTAAATTAGTTTTTTAAAATTGGGTGTCAGAAGTGGATGGAATAAAATTTGTAGCTATAAAGCATGTGATTTTAAGCTGTGACCATCCCAATTTTATTGGCTCTATAATGCCCTTTTCACTTTTTTTTTTTTTTTTTTGGTCAGCACAAGCTGGCCTAGAACTGTCTCTGGGCAGACACTATTTTTCCTCAGACTGTGTATGACAACTGAAACTCCAAACAAAACTTGTGATTTACTGCTTTAAAATGCCACACACACAAAATTAAAGTGCCACAACTCTGCAGACACATTACAGGTGCCACATCAACAGTAGTGGAGACCACAGCTCCTCTGGTAAACCCCATTTTGCAGGAAAGCATTGTGGAGGGGAAAATAGAGATGCATGATCCATTGTTGAGGTCACTTGTTTCCATTTAATCCAGAATCTGTTTGCCTCACAAAGCACTAATTGACATGTGCCGAGCTTCCTGAATAGGCAGTGAAGACACTAGAATAAAAGGGATTGGTACCAATTGTGATAATGAGGCCAGTGTCCCTTTACTAATAAGCAGAAATGTCACACTATAAATGTGCACTTAGGGGATGATTCTGGCAACTACAATTAAGACTGCAATTTTAAAAGTTGTGTTCTTTTTCAAAGAACAGATCTCCTTTCAGTACAATTAGAATCTTTATACCCTTCTTTCCCAAAAAAATCTGCCTATGTATCTATCTTTAGAGCCCTCTGCTGGAAGCACAGAGCATATATATTCATTATATTCAGATCTTGGTATTTGGAGAAATGTAACATGATAACTTCAAAACAATATATAATGTCTCAGCAAAGCTTTGCATGGAGTAACAGGTTCCCAGTAATTAAGCTATTTTTGTTGTTGTTCAGAAATTAAATGGTAACCAGCAGAACTATATCATTTGATGAGATAACAAAATGCCTTTTAAAAAAAATTGGTAATATCTGAAATGAAGAGAAACCTACTAATGAAATGCATGCATTAAAATGTAGGAATATACATTTGTTTTTCTCTTTACCTACCTAATTTGCTTATTTATGTATATATCTACTTTATCTCGTGAAGGACATTAAGCTAGGTAAATGCAAGGCTTACTGCGAATGAATGGCCTTTCCAATGAAATTTTAAATTGAGTGTTTCCTGTATGTATTTCCTAAAAGCCTATAGTCTGAGAACAAATGAAGTTTTGAAACTAAAGATAGCTTCTTTATGAAAGTGGGTCTCTCATCTGTTATTTGATTTCAAAGTCAATCTTAAGAAAGTGTAGGCAGTTTGACAGGATGGCCATAATGAATAGAGCAATCTTATTTTCAGAAGTGAGACAAGATTAAATAGCCACGCTAGTTGAAAATCTCAGGGGTAAATCTTGAAAATCTTTAGCCTGTTTGTTTTCAATAAATCTTAAAAATCGGCGTCCTGTTTCACTGGTATGAAACAATCCATTACTTGTGAAAAGAAAAATTCTACCTAATAAATCATAGCAATTTGGGATTAATTTGGAAAGCTTAAGAGCTCTGGTTTAAAATTGCACCTGGCTAGCAAACTGTGTACCTAATATGCAATTTCCCACTAAAGTACTTTTGAAAATTGACAAAACCTTATAGCAACAGAAAAATAGAACTGAGGTTTCTTTGGCAAGAATCTGGAAACATTTTCTACTATTGTTAAGGGTAATAGAGTATTAGGCCCACGTATGTGAGAACTACCTGAAATTAGGTAGGAAATCATTATCACCCTTCCCTTACCATCTTCCTGGTGATTCAAAAAACAAGATTTATACCAGTTAGAAAATTGGGCATTTATCCTTTACTTCATAGTCTCTGCTTTATGTCATAGTGCATATCTGCACTATGATACTCTCCTCCTCTCCCAGGAGGCCCTTCCACATCCATCTGAAGACTACAGCTCCTAGAAATAACTGGACAAGAAGCTGGTGTAGATTAGTGAGACTGTGCTGCATCCCAGGAGGTGGATTCTCCAGAAGCACTCAGCAGGGATGGAGACAGGAGCTGCTGGGCTGCTTCCTGGGACTGTGGTTTATCCTCATGCATTGTCTGCTGTGTTGGACAACAGGAGTTCATTCCACTGAAGCCACTGCTAGACCCCAGAGTTTAGTAACTGCAGACACCAAGCTTTCATCCACCCACTGACCCAAGAAGAAGATTCAGCCACACAATTTGTGGACAGCGAGTGAAGCCAGTGGTGGTCCACACATCCTGCTTTCCTGCAAAATTCTTTCTCTGGTTTTATATTATGTAAACAAATAATAACAGATTAACCTTATACCTATGGAAGAATACTGCAGAATAGTTTTCAGCCTGAGAACTCAGGAAAGAACACACCCTTAAAATTATTTACTAATGTCTTAGTCCATTCAGGCTGCCATGTCAAAATATCATAGACTGGGTGGCTTATAAACAACAGAAATCAATTTCTCACATTTCTAGGGCGTGGTCTCAAACTTCTGACCTCAAGTGATCTGTCCACCTCATCCTCCCAAAGTGCTGGGATTAAAGGCATGAGTCACCATGCCCAGCCCAAAACTTAAGACCTAAAGACCTAGGATAAGGAAAAAGTTACCTCGTCTTTTATGCTAAGAGTTTTTCCTCAAGCCTTTTACTAAAGGTGTGCTAATAATGGAATAGTATTCCAACTCAGAGAATATTACTGCAGGCTTCCAGACATATTGTCTCTCAGAGCCTAAAACTCAGTCCCAAGCCCAACATCAAGGAACCCCTTAAAGGACCACTGCCCCGTTAGCTCATGGCCTGATACCTGGTCGTCATGTCTGGCTTGCCTCCACTTTCCGGAAGTGCCCACAAACCTTCCTTAGTCTCCTTAGAGGCCAAATCTCATGTCTTGTTGTTGTTGTTGTTTTTTCCTTGAGACAGTCTCGCTCTATTGTCAGGCTGGAGTGCAATGGCATGATCTTGGCTCACCGCAACCTCCACCTCCCGAGTTCAAGTGATTCTCCTGCCTCAGCCTCCCAAGTAGCTGGGATTACAGGCACCCACCATCACGCCTGGTTAATTTTTTTTTTATTTTTAGTGGAGATGAGGTTTTACCATGTTTGCCAGGCTGGTCTCAAACTTCTGACCTCAAGTGATCTGCCCACCTCAGCCTCCCAAGGTGCTGGAATTACAGGCATGAGTCACCATGCCCAGCCCAAAACTTAAGACTTAAAGACCTAGGATAAGGAAAAAGTTACCTCGTCTTTTATGCTAAGAGTTTTTCCTCAAGCCTTCCTTTTATATCCCACAATCTGTCTCCCTGTAATCATGTACTGGGTCGTATTTACTATCTTCACAGAAGTCCACCCCAGCTACCATAAAGGGTGAGCCTTTCCCTGTGATCACGAAGGGACAACTACAATAGAAAGACAAAACAGAGAATACACACACGTTTTTACATTGTCCTGTTCTAGGTTATCGAGAGAATACACACACGTTTTTACGTTGTCCTGTTCTAGGTTATCGAGAGAATACACACACGTTTTTACGTTGTCCTGTTCTAGGTTATCGAGAGAATACACACACGTTTTTACATTGTCCTGTTCTAGGTTATCGAGAGAGCAAACCCAAAACTTCTCTAAGTCTGGGTGGCTCAACCTTCACATGTGAGCAACATCAGCAGTACCAGTTATGTTGGAGCCTCGCCTGTCCAAGTCCTTTCCTGCAAGACCTTGCTGCAAGGCCAGCTTTCCACTAAGGAAGCTTCTCCCAAGCATGTGTGCTGGGCGCGGGCAGGGGTGTCAGCCCTGGGATGACAGAAGTGGGAAGCTGACTTTCCTCTCCACATTTTTCTCAAGACTTTTATCACTGACTTTGCCTTGTGTAGATGATAATTGCCTTTCCATCCAAGGGCCTGTCGAATCTCCATGTTCTCAGGAGAGAGATTCTTATACACAAGGATAGAGGTTAAAAAAAAAAAAATCTATAAGCATCCAAGCCAGAGTTTTTCTTTTGACAATGCAAAAGTGATCCATCTCTACCTAGATTTCTTTGAAACACTGAATTCCAAAATGAAATAATATATAAAGTTGATCTGAGTTTTATACTTTGCAAAGCATATTTTACCTAAGAAGTCAACACAAAGACATTCTCTTATATACAACAGCTGTAAAAAGATTACACTCATGTACCCATCTTTTAAACATACATACACACACAGCCACAATGGAAATAAAACACTGAAGAACACAAAAATATTTACAGTGACTGTGGGTGCTGACACTCAGTAATTTTTTATTCTGCTTCTTTATGTTTACCAAAATTTCCGTAATGAAATACATTACTGTTTTAACCACTAAAAAGTTAAACACTGAGAAAATTCAACATAAAGAGCATCTGCAAAGGATAATAAAAAATTACAGAATTTCTGCAAGAGACGAACAAAATGTACTTGGAACTGTGTTTCTCAGCTAACCTGCTGAACCTCACTGTAGAAAATAGAGGGAAAAATTTGTTTTTTAAATATCAGATCTTGCTAAATACCCTTTGCCCACGTTTCATATTCAAATGAGAGTACACATGTCCAATGAGTAAAACTAATCTCTAAAATACTGTTGTTAATCTTTCAAAAGTATGAAGACAAAAGAGAATTCCACACTTGTGTACCACTTTTTTTTTTTTTTCCTCTCTTCTCAACTTAGCACCTTCACCCTAGGTCTCTTCTTGATTTGTTAATAGGTTGAGCAATATCATAATGTCATTTTCCACGGCCCAGAAGGAAGCTTGCAAGACTACATAGTACATCAGCTTGCACTCTGCCTGAAGGTACTGACTACTTGTATACTATCTCCTTTTCTTTGAAAATTGGCAAGCATGTAGAACTAATCACCTTGTTTTCTTATCACAGCATAGACAAATGGCTGTGGGATTCTCCTGTGAAATAGTGAGAGCTGAAGTAGATGCTGGTTTTTCCAAGAAACAGCTACTAGACCTGTTCATCAGTAGCGGTAAGAACATTTTAGCAAATTGGCTGTGATAACCTAAAGGCATGCTTTTCAATGGTGCCATTAAAAGGAAATACGCTGTGTTGTTTGGAAATACACTTAAGATAACTTTAATTATTCAGCAGCTATGGGATAAACACTTGCAAAAATTATCTTCATGTGTATATTATTGCATTTGTTGAGCATCCTGCGTTTTCTTTTTTTTGTTATCTTTTGTTATGAATCATTAATTTTTGCTAGCATACTGTGTTACTGGCACTAGTAGTATACCAAGGGAGGATGTGGTAGGAGCAGTTCACTGTAGCTGAATTAGGTATTGAGTCTTTGATGCTGTTTAGAATTGCTGGAGCATGGTGGTGACAAACAACAGATTGATTTTTTTAGTAAATTTTATTACTCATAAATTCTCTACAACCAATACATCCCTTAGTGCTGCACCTGGGGTCAACAGTCTGCCTGCCTTGGGCCTCCCAAAGTGCTGGGATTACAGACGTAAGCCACCATGCCTAGCTAGCACTTTCTAAGTCAACAGATGAATAGATAAAGAAAATGTGGTACATATACACAATGGAGTACTATTCAGCCATAGTAAAGAATGAGATCCTGTTATTTACAACACGGATGGAACTGGAGATCATTATGTTAAGTGAAATAAGCCAGGCACAGAAAGACAAACATCACAGGGTCTCAATTGTTTGAGGGATCTAAAAATCAAAACAATTGAACTAATGGAGATAGAAAGCAGAACGGTGGTTACCAGAGGAAGGGAAGGGTAATGGGGTGTTTTGGGGCAGGTGGGGATGATTAATAGGTACTGAAAAAATAGAATGAATGAGACCTACTGTTTGATAGCACAACAGGATGACAAGAGTCAGTAATAACTTAATTGCACATTGTTAAACAACTAGAAGAATGTAATTGGATTGTTTATAACACAAAGGATAAATGCTTGAGGGGATGGATACCCCATTCTCCGTGATGTGATTATTTCACATTGTATGCCTGTATCAGAACACCTCATGTACACATAAATAGATACAACTACTATGTAGCCACAATTTTTATTTTAATTTTTTAAAAAAGAAATGAAATTCAGAGGCAGATTTAAGGAATCACTGAGGATTTCACTGAGAATACCACAAACCTGGAAGCACATCTTGAGGGCAGAAAAATTCCAGTAGAATCTGAGTATCCCTGTACTACGCAGGCCAGCCTTGGGCTAGAAACTAGTGAAAGTTAGCTACACAGAAAGCTGTTTTTTCTGATAATGTTACTAATTGTAGCTAACACTTTTTAAGCTCTTACTCTGGTAGGCCCTGTTCTGAATACTACATTTATTAACTCACAACTTTCTGAGGCAGGTACAATCCCATCCCTGATTTATAAGCATGAAAACACTAGAGATGAAAGATTAAGTGTCCCGCCCAGAGGTCCCACAGCAGGAACACAAAACAGAACTCCAACCCCAGCAGTCCAGCTCCTAAGCCTGACCTTCCTCACTACGGGCCTTAAAAACACCCCAGAGCCAAAATATCCTTTTCCCCCCCATTAGTTATCTAACAAAAGTTCCCCACATTTTTTCAACTTTCAGCCTTGCTTCTTCTCAATGTAAGAAGCTGAAGTATTTTGTGCTCACCCTGTGAGAGTAGATAGCCATGACAGACTGAAGTCTACTCTAAGCTTAGAGAGCTAAGAAGACTGGAATGAGGTCACGAAGGATGCAAAGGTGACCAACCCAGCATTTTTAGATCTATGGTGGGCATCTTCTTAGAAAGAGTTCCTCTTCCTCATTTCCCAGTTTGGAGAGTGGCCCATGTCTCTTGGCTCCCACACTGGAAACTCAGATCTCATTGGCAGGCTTGAAAACCTCAATGCCCCCAAGTAACAACAAGCCACAGGAAAAGGTGAAGCAGGCTGGGCAGGGTTGCAGGTAGAGGGAGGCATGCCCCAATCCCCAGCCAGCTGTTCGTTGCTGACAGAACTGTAGGTCCAGTGTCATCAGGTCTTGTGACTTTTAGGAAGAAGCCAGAAATCCACGTTTTTATGTGAAAATTTCGGGGTTTTGTTCCTTCAGTATTACTATTCTAATTTTTTAAAGCACTATGAGAACCACATAGAACCCCAGGTTCTCTCATTTGCAGACCCTTACCCCTGTCACACGGTTAGTCTCAATCTGCTTTTAAAAATCCATTTCCATGGGCACCATCTTTAATGCTCCCCTTTCCTGGAACTCCTCCCTTTTATGTCAGTGTTTTTTCTGTCTATTGTTTCTCCTCCCTCAGCATTCCTCATAGGCCAGCAGAACTCGAGTTAAAATTCCTGTGATTTCTGCCCCTCCCATCCTGCAGCTCTCCATTGCCCAATGGACTAGGTTGATGCATTCAAGGCCTTCTATTCTGGGGCCTTATCCACCTGATGTGCCTATCTCGCCCTTTTAAAATAGATACCCATGCTCCAGCAGATTATGACGTTTCCTCCCTACTTATCCTTTGCTTTCCACTCTCCATATCTTTGCTCATGCTGCAGCTTCCACTAGAATTAAGGAGTAAACACGTAAACGCCTCTCATCCCACACACACCATGGCTACCACATGGCAGGTATGATGCCAAGTAGTCTGTTACACACTGGTGATTAAAGTAGACACAGTCTCTGTTCTTCTGGAAACTGTCAAAATACTTGAAGAACACCTCAAATGAAGCTTCTGTGATTCCCTCCTCCTGCTAAACAGCAAGGGACTTGGTTTATACTTCTGGGCACCACCCAACTGTATGTGAAGGCAATGAGGGTATTATTTGGGGTTTTGCCTCGTCCCACACACGTGTTATATGATGAGCTCCGTGAAGGCTAGCATTTTAACTTATTCTTCTCTTAGCCTTGTAGATAGATTGTCAATAATTATTTGTTGAATTAATTGGTGAATTTTCTGATACAAGAAATAGCATAGGCAAAGAAAAAGGGAATTCTTAGCCCAATTCAGGTGTCAGCAAGTAGAAGAACTTGCTTAGAGTTGAGGTAGAAAGAAGTAAGATTAGAGAGACAGGAGTTGGTAAGAGAGTCATTGATGACCTGGCACAAAGGTAGAATAATCTGGATTTTAAAAAATGAAGTGTTTAAACAATAGACTAAGGACAAAAAAAGCTTCACTGTAGGTTCAAGAAGGAAGAGTAGGAAATTGTATGTCATCTCTAAATACAGAATAAAAATCCTTCTATAGCCTTCATATCACGAGTGTGACTTGGTAAGGAGACTGTGGGTGCATATTATAAATGGATTAAATATTCCTCAGTGTAAGATATGGAATTAGGTTAGTAAGACAGATACATTTTTAAATTGCAAGTGATCATAAGCAGTAAAGCAGAAAAAGAAATTCATACAGAAGGATTTTTATTCTGTATTTGGCTTAGTAATTTACAAGTATCAATATCTTTCTTCACTTTCTTTGGTTTGCTTTTTGAGATGGAGTCTTGCTCTGTCAACAGGCTGGAGTGCAGTGGCACAATTGTGGCTCACTGCAACCTCTGCCTCCTGGATTCAAGCAATACTCTTGCCTCAGCCTCCCGAGTAGATGGGACTACAGGCACACGCCACCACGCCCAGCTAATTTTTATATTTTTTTAGTAGAGACAAGATTTCACCATGTTGGCCAGGATGGTCTCTATCTCTTGACCTTGTGATCCACCCACCTCAGCCTCCCAAAGTGCTGAGATTACAGGCATGAGCCACCGTGCCCAGCCTCTTCACTTTTTAGTGATAAAACTATGATAGAAATACAAGGTTCATCTGCTAAGACCTTGACTGTGGTTCCCCAAGTTAGCAAGGTGAGCATTATAACTTCCTGTCTGCCTCATTTCCCATGTCTAGGCAGGCCCTAAGCGCTATGGAATCTGCTTCCTCTATCTCATCTCCTCCTTCTGCTCTCCATTCCTGCATCACCTATCATTTCTTGTTCAAGGGATTCCGGAGGCCTCATCATTAACCCTTCATATTTCCTCTGGTCTCACTCCCTCCAGGGGCCCTCCACAAGGCATTCGGGGGCTCACTGGAGGATACAAAACCATTCAGACTATCCCCTGATGTTGCATTCCCAAGGCTCCAGAATGAAAGCTAAAACTCTCAGAATCTATATCAGGAACATTGTGGCCTGGCCTCTCATTCTTCTCTTGCCACGGTTCACCCTCATCTCCTAAAACCCACTCTACCTCCACCACCATCTTCTCAGTAGGACCCATGCTGTGGGCTGGAGACTGATGAAGACATAGTGGAGAACTAGAATCAGTGAGGGCACCAGAGATTTCAGAGCAGTGCAGGAGAACTCCCGTGAGCCAGAGAGAAGGATCCATCGACAGGCATGGTGTCATCACTTTCACTGTGCAGAAAGCATGCAGCAGGGAATGATCCTTCAGTCAAGAGGCAATATATGAGGCCACAGGGTAGAGAAGGCAGAGATCTGGATGGAGGAAAGCGGTTTTCTAGGCTGTTCCACTCAAGCATCTAGAATAATGAGTATATGGGGATTATCTACCAGCTACTTTCTTTTTTATGAAGAAATTAAAGAAGTCAAATGATAAGTACCACAACTGAAGAGTACATTGATTCCTGAGGTATTCTACATGTATTCCTGATGGTTCACCTTATTTTCTCTAAAGAGAGAGCCTTAACCTGCTTGGATTGAACGGGGGTCAGAATGCTGAGCTTCTGTCTTCCACTGAGCACAGCACACATTGCCTTATTTGCTCCTCTCTATGACACTGCAGAATAAAGCCAGTGAACAGCCACAGAGAAAGCGTTAAAGAAGTGTGTGAGCAAAAAGGACAGAAATGAAGAGTCACAATGGTATTTTAAATAATTAGCTTTAAGAATCTAAAACTTAAATAGAGATTAAAATGGTGCCAATGAAGAAAAGAACAGAGGACTTAAGACCACTTCAAAGAGAATGACACAGCAGTTATTCTACCATAAGTTACTGTGTGTTTATTTTTAAATGACATTTCCTTCTCATATTCCCTTTCTTGAGAGAGAGTCACGTCATATGACTCTGTTATTTGGTAAGGAGGCTGTGAATGTATATTAGAATCAGGTCAAATTTCTTCTCAGTGTAAAGTATGAAGTTGGGTTAGCAAGACAGATACTTTTTTAAATGACAGGTGACTGTAAACAGTAAAACAGAAATTTAAACACTAGATGGGTATTTTAATACTTTGAATTTTTCAAGGGAACTTTCCTTTGTAAAAGTAATGAGGATGGGATTAATGTGATAACAATAAGAGACTATGACAATTGGAGTCTCCAGAAATGAGTTTACGTCCTTGGACCCTGCATTCCAGGAGGCTAGTTAAAGGCTTGCCCTGTGCTTCCCGCCTAGACTCTCAGAGCATCGTTCCTGCAGAGCCGTGGTTTACAAACACATGGAAAAGAGGGGCTGTTTTCTATCCTCAAAGGGGAGGTTATAGACTTGGAGTCACCTAAGACACAAAGCAGTTTGGGTTTAGCTATAAATGTGTTAATTATATTTAAACTGATAAGTTTTGCTGCAGAATTTACTCTCTGGGACTTTTAATATAAAGATGCTCAAAACTGGGATGTAGTCCTGAGCCTCACAAAGACTGTCCAGTTAAAATTACCAACCTGCAGGAGAGGAGCAGGGCTGATGGAACCTATAAAGTTGGAAGAAAAACGTCAAAAAGAGCAAACTGGTTTCAGAAATAGCGTTTTGAAGTAGCACAAAGCAAAGGGAATTCAAATGGCTGACTTTCTGGCCACAGGAAAAAAGGAACCTGCAGCTGTAACATGGGGTGCGTGGCCTTCTTTCACCTCGCCGTGAGCCTTGATCAGAGACTGGTTAATCCTTGAAACTGTAATGAGTTTTTGTTCCACCTTGACTAAGGATGTTGAATGTAAGTGGTCAGAAGGAAAAGTAGGTACTAATGAAAACTGAGGCAATGAGGCAAGCAGATGAAGACAAAGCTTTTCCCCAAAGAAACTCATGCTGTTTGACCCTCGATTGCACCTCACAGGAAGCCAAGATAAAGATGAAGTGGAAACATAACCCAATGGTTATGAATAGCAACCCTTCCCCCTTTTTGTCTGGGGCACAAGCTCCATTTCTTTCCTCCTCAGTCCATTGAATGTGAGATGAATTAGGTCATTAGCAATATAGTCCTTGCTTGTGGACCCAGGAGAATGAGCATCCTGCCTCTTTCCAAGAGACCCCAGCATGCCTGAAAACTTATTTATTTTATCTCTAGCCGAGATCCTTCCTCAGCGCCCTCACCCTCATGCCCTACCACCTGCTGGACATCAGAGAAGCAATGCTTCACTCATCAAACACGTCAAGCCTGAAACATAACCCATCAGCACCGCCCCCTCCTCAAGTACATGCTTGGTCGTCTGCTCTCTGCCTCCATTAACTGCACGACCTCTTCTCTGGTGGGAACTTAAGAGTTGTTTCCAGTATTTCCTCCCTGCCCCTCTCTCAATAAGTCAACCACTGAGATTTACTGATTCAGTCTCAAACTGCCTTTTCAGTCTGTGCCTTGGTCCTGAATGAGGCTCCCATCATCTCTTTCCTTATTAACCACAGCATTAAGAGTCTAGGAGGTGTGTTCTCCTATTTCTCTCCTCCTCAGCCAATTCTCTGCACCAGCGAGGATCTCAGAGCAGGAGTCAAATCCTGTTTATCCCCTTACTTACACTGATTCCCACAACTGGTAGCTCCCTTCCAACAAGTCGTTCTGGGTCTTCTACTTTTCATTTTGGGCTTGGTCCTGAGGCTTCATATCAGCGTGTCTCACCCCTGGTTGCACATTCCAGTCACTAGGGTGCTTTTATGAAATGTCAATGCCCCAGGCCCAGCACGGAGCAATGAAATCAGAATTGCTGAGAATCACTGTGTATGGATCCAATGTTCATGCAGCCCAGGATGAAGACGCATCCTGCCTTCTGCCACTGCCCACAGCTGTGACTGCTGGATCCCATGCTACTCCTGCGGTTCCACCCCAAGTTCCCAGCCCTGCCCCAGCTTTCCATATGGATCAGCTTTGAGCTCACCATCATGCCACTTTTGTAATTATTCTGACCTTGATGTGATGCCCCATTTCCTTCCAGAATTGAGTCCTGCCCAGCCTCCATTCTTCAGCCAGTGCCATTTCTTAAACTTAGTTTAAAATGCTACACACCCCCAGTTAGAATGAGTCACTTCTGGCATGCCATAGCATTCTGCATACAGTACCTGTAGCAAAGAAGCATTGGATAAGCATTTGTTGAAATGCAAGGAAATATTCCTTCCTTCAGATACATTCTGGCTGGCTGCAGCAGCTTCAGAGCCACTTAAACTGGCGATGCACTTAAATCTGGGAAAAACTAGAGACCTTCAGTCCTCAGTTACAGAAAACCAGATATATCAACCATCAATCCTGTGTTTTTTTTAAATCACTGAATTAAAAGGGTTTGTTAGTTTTCCATTGTCATTTTAGCTATGGATTTCTCATATTTCCACAATACATCTGTTTCTGAAATAACATTTGAACCCAAACAAACACACAGAATTTTAGCATTCTTTACTGAAGAGCCGTGTTGAAAAGGATCTGACACTCACTAGACGCTGGTGTTAACGGCCCTCCACAAGTACAACTAGATTGAGAGGTGGCTGTGCTTGTTTCTAGCCGTCTAGTTTTTAAATTTTCATAGCATTCAGAAAAGCCATTTCTGCCTGAGAGGAGATCCATTTACAATGTTCAAGGAGCTCTTTTGAAAATGAAAATGCATTGTGTCTATAGTAACAAGGAATTGAGAATAGACTATCTTGAGTATTTATAAAAAGTTGACTATTCGGTAATATTACTCTCAAGTAGTTTAAACTGGTCTCTTTTCAAGGTTAATTTGGCTAAAATGGTGGCATCTTGGAATCTTCAAGAAATAGAGTGTTTTTATTTTTTAATTGATTGGTATATAGGAAGTACCATATATAATACATTTTAACTATTAATAGTTTTTGCTTAGTAGATGCCAGGGACTGTTTTAAGTGTGTTTTGTGCCCTGACTTATTCATGTCCTATATATAATAATAATTTTTCATTTACTTTCCAACTTTCATTTCGGGTTGACATGAAGTCAGCCCTTCCCATCCTGAGTGAAAGGAATATGAAAATATGATTCAGAAGTCCTGGATTTCACTCCTCCCTTACCATTGTTTCTGAGACTACAGTCAAATTACTTCAACCTCTCCGAGATCTGGAAAATGGAGAGAGGGACCTACTTATCTCTCTGAGGTCCTGTCTACATTTCTTTCTGAGACAGGGTCTTGCTCTGCTGCACAGGCTGCAGTGCAGTGGCACGATCACAGCTCACTGTAGCCTCAACCTCCTGGGCTCAAGTGATCCTCTCATCTCAGTCTCCCAAGTAGCTGGGAATACAGGCACACGCCACTATGTCTGGCAAACTTTTTGTAGAGGCAAAGTTTCACCATGTTGCCTGGGCTGGTCTTGAACATCTTGGCTCAAGTGATCGGCCCACCTTGGCCTCCCAAAGTGCTGGGATTACCAGCATGAGCCACACACCTAGCCCTGTCTATATAATTTTATGAACATTTTACATATGCAGAATTTAAAGGTAATTTAAGGGCTTTTAACCTTTTGTATTGTGAAATTGATCTGCTAAAATACATACTACTAATGTTTACATGTTAATAAATAATTTTAAATAACCATTTAACCACTGACTAGGCCAAGAAATAGAATATTCTCAGCTCCCAGAATGTGACTGTGTGGTCTGTACCCTTTATCACAAACCCTTCCCTTTGGAAATAAGCACTACTTTTATCTTTCATGATAATCATTTCTTAGCTTTTCTTTATAGTTTTACTCCCTGTGTATGAATCCCTAAATCATAGATTTAGTGTTACCTGTTTTCAATTTTACATGATGAAATCACATTTATATAATCTTTCCTGATTTGCTTCTTAATATCTTGTTTGTGAGTCTTCCATGTTGTAAAGTTGTCATTTTTTCACTTTCTATTTGTTGTGTGAACATACTCTTATTTATGTATTTATTCATTCTATTGTTGATGGCCATTGGGTTGATTCCATTTGAGACGTGTCGCAGAACAAGACATGTTGCATCATTGTGAATGTATTCAAATATATCAAATAATTCCAAACAGCTTCCCAGAGTTGTTCACTCTCCCAGCAATTTAAGAACTTCTCCTTATACCACATCTTTGCCAATGCTTTATAAATGCAGACTTTTTGATTTTTGCCAATTTGGATAAATTTTTGTCAAAAGCTTGAATCAGTGAATTTCCTTTTTTATTACAGCTTGTCTGATCCCAGTGAAACAATCTCCTGTTAAGAAGAAAATCATCATCATTTTAGAGAATTTGGAAAAATCTTCATTGTGTGAGTTATTGAGGGACTTTCTGGCACCTCTTGAAAATCGCAGCACTGAAAGTCCCTGCACTTTCCAAAAAGGTAACGCTAATACAGGGAGCATGCTGAGAAGCAAGCTTCCATAATATTCTGATATTTCTGTTTCCCAGAGTACCAGTTATACTTCATGTTCTTTTAGTTATTTGAATTTGAATTTGTCCCATAGTATAACTCACTGAGGATGGGCCATTGCTTTTGGTGTGTTTCAGGAAATGGAATGTCTGAGTGTTATTACTTTCATGAGAACTGCTTTCTGATGGGAACCATCGCCAAGGCCTGTCTCCAGGGCTCTGACTTGCTGGTGCAGCAGCATTTCCGCTGGGTGCAGCTGCGGTGGGATGGTGAGCCCATGCAAGGACTGCTGCAGAGGTTCTTACGAAGGAAAGTTGTGAATAAGGTAACAAACAGCAACTGTAGCCTATTGCCAGGAGAGCAGGGGTTTTAGTTGTCAGGAGAGTTGCACTTGAGTTCCACTACTTACTAAATATGCAGCCTTGACCAAGTAAAATATTTTGATATTGAAGCGCTAAATAACATAATGAACGTGAAACCCATAACAATTTCTGCACTGTGGCTGGGCACAGTGGCGCACGCCTATAATCCCAGCACTTTGGGAGGCTAAGGCAGGTGGATCACGAGGTTAAGAGATGGAGACCATCCTGGTCAAGATGGTGAAACCCCTTCTCTACTAAAAATTAAAAAATTATCTGGGGCTGGGCGCAGTGGCTCAAGCCTGTAATCCCAGCACTTTGGGAGGCCGAGGCAGGTGGATCACGAGGTCAAGAGATCGAGACCATCCTGGTCAACATGGTGAAACCCCGTCTCTACTAAAAATACAAAAATTAGCTGGGCATGGTGGTGCGTGCCTGTAATCCCAGCTACTCAGGAGGCTGAGGCAGGAGAATTGCCTGAACCCAGGAGGCAGAGGTTGCGGTGAGCCGAGATCGCGCCATTGCACTCTAGCCTGGGTAACATTAGTGAAACTCCATCTCAAAAAAAAAAAAAAATTATCTGGGTGTGGTGGTGTGTGCCTGCAGTCCCAGCTACTTGGGAGGTTGAGGCAGAAGAATTGCTTGAACCTGGGAGGTGGAGGTTGCAGTGAGTTGAGATTGCACCACTGCACTCCAGCCTGGAGACAGAGCGAGACTCCGTCTCAAAAACGAAAACAACAACAACAAATTTCTGCACTACATTAAGTACAAGAAAAAGCAAATTGGCTTTACTGTTGTTATCAACTGTTCTCAAGGAATCTCACCAAGTTCTAAATGCTGTGGAAGGCTTGGTTAGAAAATTAATCACTCTTCTTAAGGAAAAGTTACTGCTTTCTCGGAGCCTTCAAAACATACACCACTGTGGGCACATTTTAAAACAGGACTGTTACACTATGCTATGGTAAAATTAAAAAGCCACATGAAAAAGTTGAATTCTATATCTTGTGACACATTTTCAAGCGTAATAGTAACTTCTGGTGACTTTCACAGAATAACAAAATAAGTGTTCTGTATTCTCCCAAATGATAAAAATAATTGAGAGCTGACCAAATCTAACACATCATTATTTAATATTTTAAAATTGCGCCAGTAACTGAGCATCAAAGTAGATTAGAAATAATAGAGCTTGATTTAGTAAGATTTTCTCATTTAATTTTGCACAAGGGGCCGCATTTGGAGAGCCGTCTTGTCCTTGCATTATTGCAGTATTTTAAGCTGCTAATAACAGAACACCCCAACTGCTAGCTGCTTCCCAGAAAGAGGATTTTCTCTGTCATGTAACCAGATGTCTTGTGGTAGGTGTTCAACCTCAGCCCCCAGGTCCAGGGGAGTCTGTTGACCTTCCCCTCAAGACTGCAGGGTACCTACTAGGCTGCAGACACCATGCCCTTATGAAAACACATTCACAGGCAGAAAGCAGGCTGCAGCGAAGGATAAAGAGCTTTGGCTTCCTCAGTCTCTTTATCAGGGAGGAAAGCACTTTTCCAGAAACATAAGACTTCTCTTTAATGTTTCATTAACCAAAACTGGTTTCTTCTCAGACCATGGCCAGGCCTGCTTTTGCAAGACTGAAGCTCTCCACCAAGGGCTTCAACAGATTTCTGTGTCTGTTGTGTTAGAGTGTGTGCACGCATGTGCACTGGGACGGGGGAGATAGGCGGGGGAGAAGTGTTGGGTGAGAATGGCTTTTGGGAATTCATCGAACAGTCCCTGCCACTGGTAGTTAGAATTAATATATGAAATCTCCAATTTAATTAGAGAATTCTGCCTCATGTTGTATTTAAATCAGTGACCTGGCCATAAATATGTTTTTGGCCAAAACCCAGCCACTGTATGATCTCAACAAGAAGGAAGAATGGTGAGGTAAAGACAGTCATAGGTCTTAGCTTTTCAAATTACTGATGCGTGCATTAACTTTATCACTGTCAATATTTAAATCTCATTGCCCAAGATAATTCACATAAATAAGCAGAAAAGATATCAGTTTTATTATGTAGGATTGATCCTATTTCAGGTAAAAGGTACCTCCCTCCCCCTAGGTCTCTGATAAAAATTAACTTATTTTGAAAGGAAAGTTCCAAGCTTCAGGTTCACTCTCTTTTCCATTATATTTGAGAGTAGGGTGTGCTGCCGAGAATAGAACAGGAAGAAAGGGAAGTGCCTGTCCTTCACCAAGAAGCACTTCAAGTAGGTTAATAAAACATTCCCTGGGGTGTGTGTACAAGGGAATGAATGACTCCTGCGAAACATCAGAAATCTTGTAACGTCACAGAACCTAATCTTTGTGGGTACTTAAAGCACACTGGCAATTGATCACAATTTCTTCTTCCAGTTCCTTGAAGAGACACAAGAAAATCTAACTTTCAGGACAATACTAGGCTTTCTACTAGTATTAAATAAAAAATAATTATACCATTTTTAGTAGAAAATGTTAAACTATCATTGATTGTAAAATACATGATCTGAGAATTGTCATTGAAAACTATGAAAGAATTATATAATGATCGTTACTCTTTTGAAGAGAAGGAAAATTGTAACAGATCCCAATGCCTCAGATAACATGATATCAATTTAATAGAGCTGCTGGTATCACAGAATCAGCTTTTTTGGGTTTCCTTGGCCAAATTATTTCCTTCATGTAAGACATACCAACATTCCCAATTGTCCCCTGTCTTAATATCATCATTACTTGAAAAAGCAAAGATTTATGTGAATCTTCTTTTTTTTTTGAAATGGAGGCTTGCTCTGTTGCCAGGCTGGAGTGCGGTGGAAAGGTCTCAGCTCATTGCAACTTCTGCCTCCCGGGTTCAAGCAATTCTCCTGCCTCAGCCTCTCAAGTAGCTGGAACTACAGGCAGGCATCACCACACCTGGCTAATTTTGTATTTTTAGTAGAGACCATGTTTCACCATAATGGTGATGGCCAGGGTGGTCTCCACCTCCTGACCTCATGATCCACCACACCCAGCCAGACTCTTCTTTCTTAGAAAATACAAAGTTAGTTTCTATGCCTGACTTTTAATCAAGGGATATTTCTCCTAATAGTAAATAAATATTTATTTTTGTGGGAACCCTCCATACCACCAAAAAAGGGATTTGGTTTTTATAAAATATAATTATAAAAAGAATTGATTCCTTTAGGTCATGTGTGTTATGGGGTATTATTTAAAATGGGCACATTTTAAATTTTGGAAAAAATGTCTTTATGCTGAAAGAGCTCTGTACATTTTGGTGACATTAGCATTTTAGCTGAGACCTTACTTTTAGAAAAATAGAATTATTTTTCGTTACCATTAATACCAGGTGAACATACTAAAATTCAGGTACAGCATCTTATCACTTACCCAGAATATGAAATATTTAATGTCATTAAGTCAAAAAACTTTTGAACATTTATTTGTAAGACCTAGTGAGGTACTATATATACATACATGTAAATAATGTTCTTTCCAGAATTCATGTTTAAAAATTCATCCAGGTTTCTCCTTTGTCTACATACCCCTTTATTTTGTGTTAGTCTCATGTAATCGGCTACAGATCTGTATAACGCAGTGCATCTGACACTGCCCACATAACAAACTCAACACGTCCTGTCCCTGGACCTAACTCTGGGCTTTCCCCCAGTCCTGACTTCCTTTTTTGTTATCAGTCATCCAGACTTAGAACTACTCAGCCTGTTCTTGTCGTTGGTCAATCACACCATTTTATAAGTCCTCACTTTGTGGCACACTAAGGAAAATGCAGTACTAAGGTTGAAAGGATGTCTAGCCGTGGAAACTGATCATCAAAACACAGTGTGATACATGCATCAGAACAGTGTTAGCTGGTTATTCTGTAAATATTTGTCCCGGCCTGGGGACTGTTGGACGAGATGGGGGTACTCCCCACCCTCAGAGAGCTAGTGTTCTCATGGAAAGACAGGCCTCAAAAAAGAAACTATCGTTGTGGAAATTGGGACTTAGAGGACAGTTTTTATTCAGGAGATATTATTCAAGTGCTATTTAAAAAAATGTATTCAGTATATTATAGTTGTACATCCAAATACCCGGCTTTCCCTCAAGCTTTTAAGTTAATTGTATAAGCTTTATCTTTCTATGTATAAATTGAGCAAAATTTAACAATCATCTTTGAAGGGACTCATAACTTAATTACATTTCTTTACATAGATTGGTCTTTAAAACTTTAATACATTTTATTTCTCTTTTTAAGAACTTCTGCTGTCTGACAAATCTTCCCAAGTACTTAATTCTTAGAAAACCAGAAAATTAGTAAATCCAGTGGCTCAAATGTTCTCTTAATTCTTGTACCATTTACATACACTTAATAAAATTCTCTTACCCCTTCTTTCTTAAAATCACAACCCTAAATCAATAACTGTTACCATTTTAAACTAGACATGAAGTTTTTCTATTATATGAAATTCCTGTAAACATTTCAAGTATTTAAAAAGACCCAATATATGATTCTCTCATCCTAACCCAAAAAATAATGTTTGATTATATTTAATTCTGAATATTAATGAAGATAAAAATATACCCCATACCCCCATACCTCACCCCCCATTTTTTGCCATCTCAAGAAACCTGGGTTCTTTTTCTATGAAAATTTAGGGTTATTTTCTTGGCTGGCCAAGTCTGTGTGTCGACCAGGCTTGTTGAGGACTTACGATCTGACCTTAGACTTTTCTCAATAACAGGAGAAAAAAAACAGTAGAGTCTCACTAATAGTCACTGTGTACAAGTGTCTAAGTCCATGCCTTCCAAGTAGGGTAGATTCAGTTTACACATTACCCAATCCTCAGCTTCAGTTTGAATCCGTAACCCTTATCCATGCTATTTCAGCATTGGACTGGATTCAACTATTGAAGCCTTGTCTCTTCCTGAGTGGCAGGGCCACAAATCTGATAAATGACATCAGATTAAACTCTGTGTTCCCACATCTGATTCTGTTTGACTTTATGGGTACAACACTAAAATCATGCTAATTTAACAGGTGGCTAATACGTGCTGTGAAAGAAATAGGTAACATACCACTACAGAAACTCTGGCAGAAGTGGGGAGGAGTACTTATTTTAGGAATGGGGGGTGGAGGCCTCTCTGTGGTCACATTAAAGGATTTGTAGGTTACTCTAATTTGTTATCTAAAGGAAGAAGAGTTTGCTGAGAATAGGGAGGCAGGGGGTGTAGGCAGAAGGAGCAGCACTTGGAACACATCTCAGGCATAGGGAAGAGGAGGTTGGTGTGTGGGAAAACTCAAGGACAACTGCATGGTTGTATAGTCATTCAGGGGACATGCGAGGTGGCAGATCCGGTCCAGCACCTTGAATCAATAACGATGACATAGATTGTTTACTTGTGGAAGCCTGCCATTTATTCATCCCTTTTGTTATTTGCAAACATCAGCATCCATTTTGACCGCTCCTCCACAGTTTCTTCCCTCTTCTATATTTGGGACACGCTTTCCGCCTCCCCTCACCAATCATGTGTCCTGGACATCCTGTGAGAGACCCCGGCTGAAGTCCCACCTCATCTATTTGCCTTTCCTGATCATGCTGTATTTAGTCAGTTCTTCTTTCGAATTGCCGTAGCAGCTCATGTCAGTCTGTACTTCAAGACTGCTGGTCTGGAAGGTGTCTGAAGGATAAAGGGCCTGGCCCAGTTTCCTCATTTTTCCAGTTGGTAAAATTCAAAAGAAAAATAATGGAAGGCAATTGCAGTACCTGGTGGGTGGCTGCCTTAGCTCCATCAAAATGCACCAGGACTGATTATTTGCTCTTCATTAGCTTTTCACATCTTTTCTTTTGTTTCCTCTGTATTTCATGAGTACACTAACTTATTTTCCTTCTTGGCAGCAGTAACAAATAGGCATAGAATACATAGTAGGCTTACACACCTCTAGGCAAAATTATCCATTAACACTGAAGGAATATATCTCTAGGGAAGGAAATAAAAACATGTAGTTACTGGAAATTCTATTTATCGGCTAGTTCCTTTAATGAAACACCAGTTTTTAATGTACTCTCCAATAATGACCACTTTTCCCGTAATGCAGCCACCTTGCAAAATGAGAAATTTTATATAAACAACATCCGTCCTTTGGCGAGAAGGGGTACCCACCTGTTTGTTCAGGTCCTTAGGAAAGGCAGATTACATTCTGCCTTTAGGAACTGTGAAATGTAATTCTGTTACAATGTCTAACAGTCTGATCTTTAGAAGGAGTTTATTAGACAGTCATTAAGAGAATAATTCAATCTTCCCAGAAAAAAGTCATGTTTTCCTGGGGACCAGTTATAATGAGAGCTCTGCCCTCCTCCCTTCCTCCACATGTGGTCTTGATGAGGCAGCTGGAGAGACTCCTCTTCCTCTATCAGCTGCCCACAAAGCTAAGCCTGTTCTTTCAGCCCTGGCTGACCAAGGAAGTGAAGCTTAAACAGAGAGCTTCAGAAATGGTAAGCCTGAGGATGAAGAGGAAGTTCTTTAGCTTAATAGTGATTACTGAATTCATTTTAAATGTGATAAATGACTCCTTTATTATTTCAGCTATATGCTATATCCTATTTCTCTATTAAAGATAAGCCCTATATGGTTAATATATACTTGCAGATTGCTGAGAGTAGATCGTTCTCACCATAAAAAATAAGTATGTGAAGGGATGGATATATTAATTAGCCTAATTTAATAATTTCACAGTATATACATACATCAAAACATCATGATATACACCACAAATATGTATAATTTTTGTCAATTATACCTTAATAAAAAATATAAATAGACTGTAGCCCTGGCTTTGTCACTTTTAGCTGTGGGACTTTGGGCAAGTTGTTTTTTCTTCCTGGCTCAGGGTCTGATACACAAAATGGGGTAAAAATGCCTAACTCAGGCTCCTAGTGAGAGTTAAAGGAGAAAAAATGCTGATCACACTAACACATTTGCACAACCAGTAGTATGTGTTATTATCCCTTCCTCAGCTAACCCAAGTAAAGTTAAATAAGATTCAGCTAGTTTTCAGTTTTGATTTAAAGTATTATATTTTTAATTTTGGGCTTCTAAAGACAAAATGTTCTAAACCAAGCGCCTGTGCTCCACCTCCCTGCCTCTCTAGTTCAGAGGTCAGATGCCTCCACCCTGCGATCCTGTGTGCAAGATTGTCGACTGGGCTCTGTCTGTCTGGCGTCAGCTTAACTCCTGCCTGGCCCGCTTGGGCACACCTGAAGCACTTCTTGGACCAAAGTATTTCCTGTCTTGTCCTGTAGTCCCTGGACATGCCCAAGTGACAGTGAAGTAAGTGCCATTTTTCCTTGTTTTCCTGCTTATGATAGAGACATGGCCAATTCAGGATGTTTGAGAGTGAGAATACTGTCCAGGCTGCCTTGTGCCACCTCCTGTCGCTGACATGGAGTGCCAGTGATCTCTGCTCTTTCAGAGGACGGCCACAGCTTGTCTCCTGCGTGCTTCCTAAGGCAGCTGCATTTTTGCTAAGAGCTAGGTGGCAGTCTTTCCGCCATTAGAAAACTCTCATCCAAGTCATGTTCGGCTTGCTATGCAGTCTCCTGAGTGAGGTCCCACATAAGAAGTTTCATCAGTTATTGTATGCACACCCTCCAAAAACCTGTCTTCTTTTAATGAATTGAAAAGCTTCTCCCTTTATTGAGACGTATATTCAGTACTTACCATGTTTTCCTTTGAAGCAGCTTATGAGAACAGACATATGTGCAATAAGGTTAATGAAATAGAAAATCAAGAGAAAAATGAAAGGCGAAAAAATTGGCACCATCCAGCTTAATAATGCTTCTGTGACCAGCAATCACATTTGATAATGCAGTTTCTGGTGTCATGGGCAGAAGTCTATTTTGGAAAGCAGGAGATAGAAATAATATCTTCTCAGCTGGGTATCACTTTGGGAAGTTGAGAGGGGAGGATCACCTGGGGCCAGGAGTTAAAGATCAGCCCAGGCAACTTAGTGAGACCCCAGCTCTATTAAAAAACAAAAAAAAGGGGGCCAGGCATAGTGGCATGTACTACCTGTAGTCCTAGCTACTTGAGTGGGGAAGCTAACGCAGCAGGATCAGTTGAGCCCAGGAGGTCAAGGCTGCAGTGAGCTTTGATTAAGCCACTGAACTCCAGCTTGGGTGACACAGCAAGTCCCTGTCTCTATAAAATATATGTATATCTTCTTTATTGTAAGACAAACCACCATTTTTATAACAACTAATTGGTGGGAAAAGAAGAAGTCCCATATTAAATATATGTTTAGAATTTTGTTACAAAATAAATACAGTTGTTGATAAAATTACCACTTTCTTCATTATTCTCTCAATTAAAGTATTTTTTATATCCAGAGTCTCAGGATTCTTAGGAACCAATCTTGACCTCTCCTATATGGAGTATATTCTTTGTCAAGAACTGCGGAGCTTCCAAGATTTTTACCTTATTTGCAAGCTACCAAGTTAGCCTGCCATAGTTCAGGATGCTAAGTTAGGGACACAGGACTTCATCACCCACAGCACAGCAGGCAGCCTGAGCTTCACTTTTATGTAGGTTCCCTTTACCCCTGAAGTCCCACAGGGTGATACATAATAGCCCATGTGGATGCTGGATTTTGCCTCACAGCAGTGGAGACCCCCTTCCCATCCCTCCAAGGCTTCTGAGGGATGCAGCAACTCTGTTCATCCTTGGCCCTGGAAGAAGACGTTATTTTATTATCCTGATCAGGAAACAATTCTGCCCTCTGCTCTTGAAGGAAACATTTATCTCTGTCTTCCAAGACTGAAAAGATGGTCCAAAACAAAACCTGACACCAGATGTGCAGAAATGCCGCAGGGACTTGTCTACCAATGGCTAAGTTAAGGAATTGATTTTTTTTCAAACCACAGCTTATCATATTTATACCTTTAGCACTTTTAGGAATAACTGCATAATTTTGATTCATGCTATAGAATACCAGAATTTTGTCTGTGTTCCCTATCATACATTTATTTTTCCCCTAATTACACAGCACTAGATATTAAGAGAGAAACTTAAAACAGATGGATGCTTAATACCTGGGTCATAGTGTTTGACAGTTCTTGAAAGTTATATGCAATGTCCAATAGCTTTGAGAACATTCCTAACCTGGGTGATGTGGTTTTGTTTCTATAGCCTTTAATCATGTAACTGTTTTTAAACACTGCAACAAAGCGTAATCTTTTTTTTTTGAAAGAATTTTAATTGGCATTGAGTGCTGCAAATTTGGGCTGAAGTCCCACTGCTTATGGCTATTCATGCAAACAGTCCACCTGAGGCCATAGCTGTTTGATCCCCATCTCTCTATAGAACTGAATCCACCCAGGTGCAACAGTGATCCCTTGCCTTAGGACAGGTAGATTTAATTTGCCAGTGATTGTTAAGTGGTATCCCAGGCTGGGTGTAGTGGTTTACGCCTGTTAATCCCAGCACTTTGGGAAACCAAGGAGGGCAGATCACTTGAGGTCAAGAGTTCGAGACCAGCCTGGCCGACATGGTGAAACTCCATCTCTACTAAAAGTACAAAAATTAGCCAGGGATGTTGGCACACACCTGTAATCCCACCAACTTGGAAGGCTGAGGCACAAGAATCTCTTGAAACCAAAAGGCAGACTTTGCAGTAAGCAGAGATTATACCTCAGCACTCCAGCCTGGATGACAGAGCAAGACTGTTTCAAAAAAAAAAGTATCCCAATTTCAGAAATATTAAAATACAATATATGTGTACCTTACTAAGGAGAGGTAACAAAGAAATTGAAGCTATTTAGACATGGACTGTTAGGACATCTTTCTTCCAGATTTCTTCAGTCTTTAAATTTACCTGTTTTTCCACATTTTGGTTCATGCATTCATTCACTCAGCACTCGAGCATTGATTCTACACTGAGAGATACATGTAAACAATCAGTTTCATTTGAAATACATTGTATTTTTGAGGCAGATTTACTTTTGTATTGGATAATTTCACTTCGTTGAAAACTACCTGGGAAAGGTAGCATATGTATAGAAACACTTACGTTTTTTCCCCATAGTCTTCAAACTGTCCTTTCATAGAATTGTGTATAATTATCGAGAAGCCTGCTCCTAAGGAATGAATCGGCCCCTGTCTTGCTAGATGGATGTCTAAGCTGTGGAATGGCGTCATCACACCCAGAGTTCAAGAAGCAATATTGTCAAGAGCTTCTGTGAAAAGACAACCTGGCTTTGGGCAGACAACTGCTAAAAGACACCCTAGCCAAGGACAGCAGGCTGTGGTCAAAGCTGCTCTCAGCATCTTGCTGAACAAAGCTGTACTGCATGGCTGTCCCCTCCCTAGAGCAGGTATGTGGGTTTCTGCAGAGAGGAGAGGAAATTCACACCCTTATAAAATATCTTTTAAAAGTTATTTTTAGAGAGCTGGCTATCTTCTCTTTGTAATTAGAAAAATATACATTTTACAGCAGTGTTCCAAAACTGTGAATTTAATTACTGGTTAATGCTTGAATTCTAGACCTCTAAGTAAAGTTTGTGCTGGTTCACAAAGCCCCAGCTTGGATATTAAACAAGTGCATGATTTTGAAGAGTTCGTATCTTTGAGAAATGGAAATGTATTTTGCTTTAGTCAATGAAACTGCATTATCCCTGCTGTGATTCGTGTTGTTTCAGAGCTAGAACAGCATAGAGCTGATTTCAAAGGAGGAAGTTTCCCTTTATCCATAGTTTCCAGTTATAACAGTTGTAGCAAGAAGAAAGGAGAGAGTGGTGCCTGGAGAAAGGTGAACACCAGTCCTCGCAGGAAGTCCGGCCGCTTCTCTTTACCCACCTGGAATAAGCCAGACCTAAGCACCGAAGGTAAGAGGCTGGGGTTAGCGTGCTGCCTGCAAGATGGACATTCTCAGTCCAGTGTCTGAAAGCAAACCTGCTTTCATTGTTATCCACTCTGCATTTGGCAAAACGAAGTTTAAGTATTTCAATGCACATTTTCTTAGAATAAACTATATAGAAGGTACATTTTCAAAAATATATGGGAGATCTCTACCTGAAAAATACCACTTTTAAACTAGAATTCCAAAATTAATATTTACCTTGTTAATGGTCACTTATTAATTTGTTTTTCTTGCTGTTCATAATTTGCATAATAAAATCATTGCATTATTGTATAATAAAATCATTGGCATATTTCTCTCCTATTATGTCACTCCTAAGTTAATCTTACATTAAAAAAAATATATGTAGAGACATATTTAATACCCACTTAAGGCCTTTCCAGGTGAATCAGGTGTACACATTTCTTTCTCATGTATGATGTGTACCATGTGCCAGGTTCTATTCTAGGCACTGGAAACAGAGCGGTAAAATATATATATATATATATATATATATTTTATTTTTTCATTCCTGGCCAGGCATGGCGGCTCACACCTGTAATCCCAGAACTTTGAGAAACTGAGGCAGGTGGATAACTTGAGGCAGAGGGTAAAACCCTGTCTCTACTAAAAATACAAAAATTACCTGGGCATGGTGCCGCATGCCTGTAATCCCAGGTACTTGGGAGGCTGAGACATGAGAATCGCTTGAACCTGCGAGACAGAGGTTGCAGTGAGCCGAGATCACGCCACTGCACTCCAAGCTAGGTGACATAGCAAGACGCTTGGCTGAAAAAATTCCTGCCTTCATAGAGTTTATATTCTAATAAACTGAACAGATTTCATATGATGGGACATCATGTGAAAAATAAATATGTAAGCTTTCATTCTAACAAAGAAGATATAACACATCTGTATCTTCCTGTGTTAGACCTATTCCCTTTGGCATTGATAATAGGATAATCAGCTATTATATAAATTATAAATGTCCTTCCCAAAAGAAATCCAAATTGGAATAAAAATGAAAAAAAAAATTCCACCTGTTATGCACTGTGGACTTCAGATTATATAATTCATGTGCCTCCCTTCCCAAAGTATTTATTTTGTGGAATTTTATGCCAACTTTATAGCAGTTGTTTTCTAAATTAGATGCTTAAAATCTTATATGTTTTAAAACATAAAAAAGTTGTTTTTGTTGTTTTTAGTTTTGAGTATATTTTCTTTTTTTTTTTTTTTTTAAGAAGGAGAGTTGCTCTTTTTATCCAGGTGGGGGTGGAATGGCGCGATCTCAGCTCACCGCAACCTCCGCCTCCTGGGTTCAGGCAATTCTCCTGCCTCAGCCTCCTGAGTAGCTGGGATTACAGGCACGCGCCACCATGCCCAGCTAATGTTTTTTGTATTTTTAGTAGAGACGGGGTTTCACCATGTTGACTAGGATGGTCTCGATCTCTTGACCTTGTGATCCACCCACCTCGGCCTCCCAAAGTGCTGGGATTTCAGGCTTGAGCCACCGTGCCCGGCCTTGAGTATATTTTTATTCTTAAGCTTGTGTTTTGTTAATTTTAATAAAAATTTAATGTTTTTTAAGCCTATCAATATGTGCTAGGATTCTTTAATTACCCCAAGTGCATGCTAGTAAATTGTGGCCCCCTTTTTTTTAAGTGACTGAATGAAAATTTATGGAATAAAATGAATTTTCTTATAATTTTAAAAAGATAAATATTTTATATTGATAAGATACTGTTTTGATGTTAAGAGCTTGTCATTACTTCCCAAAGTTGTCAGAGGGTTTGATTCAGGGAGTGAGAGTCACTAGACTCCAGCCCACCAATTTAGTATAGATCCCCCAGATGACTTTCTGTAGCAAGGATTATACCTTTCATTTGCTCTTGCATACCTTTCAGTATGCAAGAAAGCTCCAAGACAATGACGATGATCTCCATTTACAGAGAACAACACTGAGGTTCAGAGACCCTTAGATACCTCTCCTGGAAATGTGGGGTTCTGTAATCAGCTCTTGCAAGCCCAGTGTTCTTTTCTGTAGTCCATGCCACCCTAATCCTGTTAGACATGCAGTGATCTGTGAGCACTCAAATAACTGGAAACCCACTGAGGCTCTTCACTGTGTCATTTTTAAGCTTATTAGAATCTCTACATAAAGTTTAAGATCAACTTTTTGAGCTAATAAGTGTTGTTGGTATATGCTTTAGAGTGAACAAACAGAATCAAAATGAATATGAATTTAAAGCAGTATGGAAGAGTCTAGCTCAGAAAACTATATTATGCTAAATGTAAAAACAAAAAGATGAATAGGTTTGAAATTATTTGTATTTTAATAATTTTAGTTTTAGAGCTATTTGATATCAAATGTTATACTCCTTGAAGCATGAGCTTCTTTGACAGAATAAAATTATAAGAGTATATACTGACTTCTAGGAGATTTCTAAAAGGTAATTTTACAGAGTATACAATTCACGAGTCAGTTGTTGGGTTAAAAACTATGACTGACAATGCCTCTCATTATTTTTATAATGGTAAATTTTTCCAATAATTGCATTGCATATATGAGTATTACAATGGTTGGGGTGACTTTGGTTGTTTAAAAAAACCAACACAGGAATCCTTTTGCATGTGGATCACTATGGAAGCTCATAAAATTTTATAAAGACACAGCCCATTTCCTTCCTGACCTAAAACAGAAAGAGTGATGTCAGATCCTAGGCTTTTAGGGCACAGCCCAAGGCTGTGTGCTATGTAGTAATTAGTAGAAACCACGAGTTGGTGCTTTGGAACAATAATGACAAAAGTATGAGTAAAGAAACTTGACAGTGATTTTCTTTGATCTGCTTTTAATGAGGATATATTTACTTTTCAAAAACATTCTTTAGAGAAAATTTGTGCTGGCAATATTAATATTTTATAATTCACTCAAAAGCAACTAAGTGTTTTAATGCATTTGTAACATTGAGTCTAAAATGATTTATAAGAGTGTTTCTCAAACTTTGACCATAACCGTAGTGAGAAATACATTTTACACCATGACCTGTACACACAAGCCTTTGTGTTTGTGTGTATATAACTGATACAAATCAGTATACCTACAGCAAACAATACAGGCTATTTTCCCTTTTTTTTAATTAGGTCATAATCAGCACTTCAAAAAACATTGATATGATTTTCAGCATTTTTTAAATTCCATGACTTTTTCTATACTGTTCATATTTTCTTTGCCACATAATGCAAAAGCTGTTATTTCTACAAATGCATGGCTAATGCCACATATCAAAAACTATGCCTGACTACATAGTAATGTTGGATTGCCCACAAAGGTAGAGAAAGGGTGATTACCATCACCAAAAGGCAGGTATTAAAATCTTTAGGTCCTTTGAGAACAAGGGCCTAAGAAACTAGGAACTTGAGAGAAGGGCCATCAATAAAAGCGAAGTTCAGGATTCTTGACTTGAGATTCAGATAGTGTTAGTTGTACCGAGTTCCATCAAAATGTACTCGAGGGAGCTGGCTATTCCTTGACCTTCCCACAATGCCTGTGCAGGCGGCTATGCCCAGAGCCTCTGTCCTGGGGCAAGTCTCCTCAAGTGGTGGATGCTAATCCAAGAACAGTATGAAAGTGTTGCAGAGTCCACAGTCTGTTTCTTTTAAATACAGAGTTTAAGATGCACAGGGACAATGATCTATTGAAAATGGTTCTGTTTTTTTAACAGGAATAAAAAATAAGACCCTATCACAGCTGAATTGCAACAGGAATGCTTCTCTGTCAAAACAAAAGTAAGTCCCCCTTTCAAATTTCACTCATAGCAATAGCAAACAAAGATAAATCAAGTAACTTCAATTACTATTTTGAATGTTCCATATTCTCAATTATTTGTATGACTATTATGCTGTTAATGATTTTTTAAAAAGTAATAGATGTCATTCAAATGCTGATATTAAACTGAAATCTAATGAATAGTATCCTTGGATGACGTCTAAACTGTTCCTTAAGATTAATATAATATAAACACTATTTTGCTTATAATTTGTTGAATACATTTAGAAATATTACAGAGTTCATTTCTGATCAAATTGTTTATGCATTTGTGAACTTTTAGACAGTCATTAGATGACTTTTCCACAGATTTACAGAAACAGCATGACTATTTTTAAGTGCTATATAGTTACAGTGATAATTTCTTATATTGTTCCTAAGAAGCCGACTATTTCAGCTTACAAATACTGATATATAAAGGATGATTTGGACAATTATAGAAATGTTTAGGCAGTTTGTAAATAGGTCCCTGTGATAGTACAACAAATTGTGCGCCCTGTCACTTGTCAGGTAACATTTAGGATCCTGTCCTCTGGTTTGCAGCGTTACAAAAGAGGAGAGGGCGAAGAGAGAAAAGGGGGATGAAGGAAACCGCATGGCCTGCTATTTTCTGCCAGGACCACTGCTAGATCCATTACATGCAACAGCCTGTATCATTTTTCCAGTAACCCTAAGATGTACACATAAGGGTTATTTACAGAAAAGGGAACCCAGGAACTAAGGTGTTAAGGAGGGAAAAAAGAAAACCTGATGCATGGTCATATTGCTAGTTAGCAGTAGAGCCAAGTTTGAAATTCGTGTTTGTTCCATTTTATCACACTGTCCCCTGTGCCACAGTGTTTAGCATCTTAGTTTTGTCTGGCCTGGAATATTGTACATCAAAGTGAATGTCTTTGTGAAACAAAATTTTATCCTATCAAGAAGTTTTGAGTAGGAGTTATCAAAATCCTGTGGAAATTTCTTACCTTAGTATTCTAATCTCTCAGGGTATGGGAGTGGGTTGTTGCATTAAATGACATTTATGAAATACTTTAAAGGATATTAAAAAGATATTAAAAACGTTTTCCCTACCCCACACCAAATCCTAGAAAAGGTACAGTGACTAGATTTCCAAATTGGGAATTGTTCTGACTTTGAAAAACATTTTTCTGAACTTTGTGTTAGGTCTTTAGAGAATGATGTATCACTGACTTTGAATTTGGATCAGAGACTCTCTCTGGGTTCAGATGATGAAGCAGATCTTGTCAAGGAACTTCAGAGCATGTGCTCCAGCAAGTCTGAGTCTGATATCAGCAAGGTGAGCAGTACAAATATCGGGCATTGAATGGCTCTGCCCAACAGCTGGGAGACTTTTGGGGGACCACAATTTCCTAAAAGAAATTCCTTATTAAATAGCATGGTTAATACTCCAAATCAAACCATCCTTCACGTTGCTTAGAATAGCTGTTTCTTCCGAAATATTATTTTGACAATAAAAGAGCTCTACTTTGTAAAGCCTGCCTTTCCATACTCCTCCTAGACCTGAAGTTAAAATTGTATGCTCTGGAGTGCAGTGGCACGATCTCAGCACACTACAACCTCCACCCCCCGAGCTCAAGCAATTCTTCCTGCCTCAGCCTCCCGTAGCCGGGATTACAGGTGCCTGCCACAGTGCCGAGTTAATTTTTGTATTTTTTAGTAGAGACAGGGTTTCACCATGTTGGCCAGACTGGTCTTGAACTCCTGACCTCAGGCGATCTGCCTTCCTTGGCCTCCCAAAGTGCTGAGATGACAGGCGTGAGCCACCGTGCCTGGCCTGGGCAGCTTTTTATGTAAGCCTAAATTTGAGTTTCCTCAGATCTTTTTCCCTTCCATATTCCCAACTTTGGTATGTCAGTCATCTATCAGTAAGAAAAGTACAAGCATCACAGCAGACTTACAGATCAAGCAACAGCTTTCTTGGCAAATGAGAAAAAGAATTAGCTTGTATAATGCATATCATCATAATCTTTAAGCTGTGAAATTTGAGATCCAAATATGGAAACCAGTGACCTGAAATCTCAGATAAAACATGCATCAAGTTCAACCTGTTTTGGCACTCTGGTATCTGCAGCAGGTTTCACTGAGCTGCCTTGATAGATGTCTTTTGCTTGAAAGGGAGCATAAGAAAGTGGTTGAAACTTGTTCAGGTTCCCCTGAAACACTCAACTGTGTTATTTGAGTTGTCATAATATCTCCAACAAAGTACAATTCACTATCTTATTTAACTTTGTTGGAAACAAAATATGTATACACTGGAAAAGTAAGGTAATGATTAAAATCTCGCAAATTTTATATCCTTTCTTTACTTGCCAAGTAACTTTTTTTTTTTCCTAGAGAGTTCGTCTTCTGGTCTTCTTTTGACTTTTCAAATGGGTTCTTTTCCCTTAGAGGATGTTTCTCTTGCATTTGCTGTCAGTTTTACATAAAGACTTCAAGTCTTTCATGTGAACAGTTCAGGATTTGAGGGGCAGGGAAGAGGATAAGGGTAATAGTTTTGAGGTTTCTCCGCCATTTAGCTGTGCCCTGAGTATGCACAGTGTGACTGTGGAGACATGACTGGGCAAATTCTGTATTTTCCAGATTGCTGATTCCAGGGATGATTTAAGGATGTTTCATAGTTCTGGAAACAACCCTGTATTTTCAGCAACTATTAATAACCTGAGAATGCCAGCGTCACAAAAGGTAAGTGTCCTTTTCTCCCCTCATCATGCTATTTAGAATGGTCTGCAAACATAGGAATTGTGTATTTCTCCCCAAAATGAGCAAAGAAGGATTGCTCTGGAATTGACTTCACAGAGCATCTTTCAGTATGAATCGCAGAGTTATTTTTTAAAACCAAAGCTAAGAACTGAAAAGTGGGATGAAGGTAAAAGTGTTCATTAGTTTATCAAGCTTAGAAAGAGTTTTTATAGAACATTTTGGAAACAATTACATAGAAAAGCATTACTTTTTTCCCTTCTATTTGATTCCTAAAATTTTATTCCAAAATTTTGGGTGCCTGTTGAGCTCTCCTTTTTTTGTTTGTTTGTTTCATTTGTATATGACAAAACTAGAAATACAGTAGTTCTGCCTTATCTTCAGGTGATGCCTGAACCCAACATAGTACCAAAGTTTTTATATACTATGTTTCTTCAATCCAGTAACCCAGTGGCTAAACTGGGTACTGGAGATAGCATGGATAAGATGATTCACATCCTGGGCAGGACAGAGTAGGATGGTGCAGGATATCATCATGCTACTTAGAATGGCCTGCAGACTTAGGAATTGTATATTTCCAGGCCACAAGTTAACTGAAAACACAGAAAACAAAATTGTAGATGAGGTGGGTACTCCTTTAACAAAACTTTGGTCATCTTGGTGGTTCCATTTTTTTCACATGTATTTTTAAGATTCCCTGCATTTTAGAAAATTGGAGTTAATTATAACAAAGCACTGAGTGATAACATAAAGGTCTTATACATGGCAAAAAAAATCTCAATTTTACCTCATCCTGATTTTTTCATAACATGCATTACATTTCAATGCGACTTTGAAAACAAGTCTGAATGGCAACTAGAAGAACCAGGATTCCAGTAGACTTCCGTAACCTTTTGAAATAGCTTCCATGACTACAGCACTGAACCATTATCAATTGGTTAATAAATGGCAAGAGCTAGCACAGCCTGGTATTCCCAGGTGAGCAGAAACAATAAAAAACATCTCACCCATTAGTTATGTTGTGACGATGCAGACTTCACAGAAGCACTTTGTAATATATGGTTTGTTCACCAAACCATGTTGATTGATTGCCATTCGCATCCTGTTCTCATCTACTCCCAGCGTGGCTTACAAAGACCTGTGTGTGGGTGGGGGGGGGGGGTGCAGATAGCAGGATTATAAAGTAAGCACAGTGAGACTATTAAGTTATTAAGCCTTATCTGATCACCCACAGCCCTGCCCCCTCACTGCTTCGTTAGGTTTTGATCCTGGCTTTTACATGTGGAGCTATTTGAGCTGCATGCATTGTGGGGAGCAGGTGTGGGAATCTGCGTGGTGGTGGGGGGAGGGCGCCTAATACAAAACATTTAACATGATATCCTGTGAAAAAACGCGTGGCTTTCAAGCTCACTCTACCATAATGTCTGCCCTTTTTTTGTTCAATTGGGAAGAATTTAGAAGCCCAGCAAAATTTGGAGGATGACCTAAGGAGGTGACCTGGAGTCAGCACTGAGCATTCTGGTTGGAAAACACTTTGTCCAGGGCCCATCCCTTTACCATCTTTAGAGCCTCAACTCCCCCTGGATTTATGGCTTGCCCTGAGCTGTGCTTGACTGGAGGTCAGTCTCTAGGACCTAAGAATTTAGGATTCCTTGTGGAACATGGTCAGTGGAAGGGGCCAGGAGGATCTAGGAAGAGGAACAGTGAGCCACCTTCCCCACAGGGCCAGATCACTTTGTTGTGTAAAAATGTTGTTGACTGGTAGAGACTGGCTGTTGAAATGTCTAATGGAGAAACATTGTCGTACCCCTACTTCTGCGTCACGTGACCATATTAGGTTGCTAATATGTTCCCTTACTGTTAGAGCAGTGAGGAGTTATATTGTGTCAAATAATAATAAAGGTAACTTAACTCATTTTTGTTTTCCAACAGATAATGATGGTTGCAGGCCCCCTTATTAGGTTGCTAATAAGGTACTGCCCACAAAATAATAGTACTGAAAATCAAAGCTCTGGGCAACATTG
Organism: Sapajus apella; assembly: GCF_009761245.1. Taxonomy (NCBI): domain Eukaryota; kingdom Metazoa; phylum Chordata; class Mammalia; order Primates; family Cebidae; genus Sapajus; species Sapajus apella. The sequence continues at coordinate 23,340,612 of NW_022436947.1, forward strand.
TTTAAAAAATCTTTTTTCAAGCGGGTACTTTTATACTATCTGGACTCTTATACCAAAAACAAACAAACAAACAAAACCCCACACACTATATTATTATTTAAATGTGCAATTTGATTTGGGGATTAGGACCACTGTCTCCTACTCTTCCTGAAAAGCTAGATGTGTTTCTCAGAAACCGCCAGCAGAGGGCAAAGTGGCACTGTTGGCAGCCTCCTGAAACCTTGGCTGGCTCGTTCCTTTTCTCTTCTACTCAGCTGGTGTTTCTTGGTTAGATGCCCGGTTTCTTCTGTTATCAGGAAGTATCTCCATTTAAAGGTTCTTACCTCCCTAGGTTAGTTGCGCTCACTTTCTCCTTCATGGTTAGAAGGCTGGCAATGCCTCCATTGGAGAGGGGGCCTGCAACCATCATTATCTGTTGGAAAACAAAAATAAGTTATCTTTATTATTATTTGCCACAATATAACTCCTCACTGCTCTAACAGTAAGGGAGTATAATTGGGTTTATGAATCAAGTGGCATTTAGCTGGCCTTCTAAATTAGAAACAAATATACATAAAGCAATAGGAAGAAAAAATGCTAGTAAACGTTTTCCTTTCATGTAAATCCTCCTAACGCACAAGTTCACATCTTTGGTTGCATGATAAAATCCACTTTTTTTTTAATTCTCAGAGCCTGGACAATGGGTTTCTTACAGCTCCCTGGTGATTCTTATGTGCAGCCAGGTTTGAGACCCACTAGTCTAAAACATAGCTCTGATCTGTCATCTTCATTTTCCACCCATTTTTTTCTTTCCAAATATATCTTTAGAGGGGTTGATATGCCTTCATGTAGCTTGTTTTTTACAAGTTTCTTTTTACATGTAATTTACTACTCCCCCACCCCCTACTCCTCCCTACAGAACCCTCTCTTTCCATCTGTCAGTCCTGTGCCTCTTTAAAGATCCACCCCCACTGCCATCTTCCTTATATATTTTTCTTTTCCTCCTGCCCCCTAGCTTCCCATTTAGAGAACTTATAGTATCCTCTTAGCTTCTAGCAGATGCTGTATATTGAATGAATTACACGGAATGAATTGCTTTAACGATAATTCTTAAAGGCTAAATAAAACTTACTTTAGGTCAGTGCCTTCCTCTACGAATTAGTTTTTCTTTAACATGCACAGCAATGCAGACAGTAAACGTTATACATTTAATACACAGAATGTGGAGGTTTTATCCCAGGAAGCATTAAACACTCTTAACTCTCCTGCTCCAAAATTCCACTACCTCCTAGACTTGACTTCCAGGGTGTCAGGAACACTTTTCAGGCAGGATGCAGTGCATCGGTCACTTGCTCTATTCTGCACGCCTGGCCTAGAACTGCTGTGGCTCACACTAAGCCCAAGTGATTCTCCACGTTCTCATCCTGCCTCCTCACATTCTAGCCTCATACTACCAGGCACTGACCCAACTACATTTTTCAGTTGTTCTGGGTACTTCGCAGTACTTTATTTCATGCCGACATTTCCTGCCTCAGACTTGAAGGTGCACTCCCCTTCCATCTTGTTGCAAGTACAGAGACTAGAACACAGTGTATGTCTCCTTTCCTTCCTCTGAGCCATGGCATTAGCCAGGAGGAGTTTGACAGTAATGGCAAAATTAAACAACCACCCCTCCACCAGATTCTGTATGCCAACTAGCTGTTGTTCTTATTATAAAATGCCGTATTTCATGTTTTCTGAATACTATGTATGTTGAATTTTCTGGTGGTTTTGACCAAGTTACAAGTTGTAATTGGCCTTAGTAAGCCCATGACTAAGACCCCTTTTCAGACTTAACAGTAATTTCTTGTTAGGAGAAATGAGATTGGATCATGATACCTGCACCGTTTTTACAGTATGTCTCAGTATGTGACTCTTTCACCATCCAACTCATGACAAGCAATTTAGCTTCTCATTTCTTTCTGGTAACTTGAAAGCATTAGCATCTTTATAAAACAAAAGCAGAACATACTACATAGATTCACCCCTAACCTACCATCAACCACACATGGAGGTGACAAGGATGGACTCGGAGGTGGGTCCTCACCAGATGCAGGCTCAGCCTTTTTCCAGGGCTTCCTTAGATGTCGTTAAAACTGAGCCCATCTGTTTTTTGTTTTGTCAGGAAGCTCTTGCCTTTCTAAGCTAGCTTCTTGCAGTCTCAACTTCTCATTTTCCTTTCCCTGCAAATGCAGGTGTTCTGGACCCCATATTTGTCCCTTCTTTATTATTACGTATTTGATTTGTCAGTGCTTTTATGTTTCCCCAAACCTCTAGCCAAGTGTATATTAGAGTTACATTGCTGTTCCCTTTAAGATTAGCTGAGTCTGAAAATCTGACACCAAGAGATGTCATTTTGGTGATTTGGGGAAAGTTTAATGGGCATGTTGTGTTGGGCTTCAAAGAATTATTAGGACTTTAATAGCAGGAAATAAAGGAAAAATGGGACTTAAAGGGGATTGGAGCCAAACTTGAAAAGAACTTTAGTGACATGCTTAAAAGCTTGGGACTTGTTCTGCAGTTAGTGAGGACTTAATTATCACTTACCTTCCTATTTGCACCAATACCACCATGATTCTCTGCCCATTTTTGTGGGTAACACTGGATTAGGCTGGTGAGGAGGAGAGAGAGAGGTAGATGCTAAAGATGGTAACTGAGGGTTTCCTGCTAAATTCACTGGGAGAGCAGCATTAACCGGTAATGAGACAAGAGGAAAGGCTTCAGGAAGTAAGTTGTATTGAAGAAATGCAATAAATACAGTTTTAGAAAGAGTTTGGAGTGTGGCTGGACATAGAGGTGAGTTAGTAGGGTGAAAATCAGTTCTTAGATGCAGGAGATAAATGAGGGCTAAAGAAAGAACTTTGGGAGACACGTAATTAGAGATCACTGAAATACTCTGAAGGGAAAGATCATCAAATGTGTGACATAGAAGGCTAAGAAAAATGGTGCCTTTTGAGACAGCAGTCCCAACCATTTTGGCACAGGGGACTGGTTTCATGGAGGACATTTTTCCATGGATCTGGGTAGAAGGTATGGTTTCCAGATGAAACTGTTCCCCTTCAGATCATCAGGCATTAGATTATCACAAGGAGTGGGCCACCTAGATCCCTCACTTGCACAGTTCACAACAGGGTTTGCACTCCTGTGAGAATCTAATGCTACTGACCTGACAGGTAGTGGAGCTCAGGTGGTAATGCTGGCTCACCTCCTGCTGTGCGGGCCAGTTCTTAACAGCCATGGACTGGTCCACAGCCTGGAGGCTGGGGACCCCTGATTTAATTGGTCAATGGAGAAAAAGGATATGGAGGAATTAAGCTAGGGGTTCTCAACTTTGGCTGCATATTAGAAAGATTTTTAAAAATCGTATGTCCATGCCACACCCCAGAACTATGAAACCTGAATCTCTGGGAATAGGGCCCAGCCAATGACTCTTAAAGCTTCAAGGTGATTCCAATGTCATGGTCAAGGTTGACAGCAACTCCTGTAAGAAGATTCCCAGGAGAATGCAACTGACAGCTGAAGCTAAATTTTGCCTGTTACATTTTCATTTTCTTTTAAATCTTTTAATGGTTATATGGCTGTTTAGCTGCATTATTACTTTTGGAGAGGGGAAGTTGTGAAGGTCAGCTCCTTCAGAGGCATTCAGAGCAGCTCACTTAGTAGGAGTCATATCATGTTAGTTTGCAGGATTTAATGCAATATTGGGGAAAACACCTTGAGTGAAAGTTGGGAGACCTGAGGTCCTGTCTCAGCTTCACCACTTGTTCACTATGGGCAAATCATCTTACCTATCCAGCTGTCAGATTCTTTGTGGGCAAAATGAGAGACATTGACCAGGTAATCTTAGGAGTTCTGAAACAGTGGAGAAATGAGAACATGCAGTTTCCAAGTATGGAAGATCTTGAGCCACCTAATCATAGATGCACTAGAATGCAGACTCTGCTAGGGAAGGAATGCTTCTCTTATGTTTTCTGCTCTATGCCAGTTTTTCTTATGCCTCCCAATTATTTGATTATTAATAGTTCATTTTTAAGACATGAAAGTAGAAAAGTTAGGTGACTTACCCAAGATGACAGTTTGTTTGTAGAGCCACCTACAAATTGGACTACTCCAATTTGGTGATTTCCTCATGCCTGTAATTGAGTGAAGTTTCTGTTAGTAAGGAGATCGATGCTTTAGCACTTGATTCACTGACTCCTATATTTAGGAATTTTGTAACACCAGGAAGGGATTAATGAAAATCATGCAGTAAGCCTATAGGAAATTAATTATTCAGCTTCTCCTCTCCATTTTCTTTTAATTTTTTATGAGAATCTATAGTTTTAGAGAGAAACTCCTGCACATTTGCTCAGAGACAAAGAGGAGGCAGGGGTAGGGCTCATAACAGGAGAAGCCGGTGACAGCACTGACAGCAGCAATGGCAAATGTGATAAACTTGTTTGGCTTCTCTTCTCTTACAGGAAGTCTGTCCTCTCAGCAGCCATCAAACTACTGAATGCAGCAACAGTAAATCAAAGACTGAGTTGGGTGCTTCAAGAGTTAAATCTTTTCTTCCTGTTCCTAGAAGTAAAGTCACCCAGTGTTCCCAGAACACCAAAAGAAGCAGCAGCAGCAGTAATACAAGGCAAATAGAAATCAACAACAACTCAAAAGAAGAGAATTGGAACTTACACAAAAATGAACACCTAGAAAAACCTAACAAATAGGCCTGCCTACAATATTCTCACTATTAACTTCCTCTATTTCACACAGAAACCAAGGACAACAAGATATAAATACCTTTAAATGAATAAAATGTTTTCACTGTAATATAAATTATGAGTGCGGGACCACTATTCAATTTTTTTGTAAAGAATGTATTTATAACCAACATTTTGTTGCTTTTTTTTTTTAATTCTGTAGGATTGAACTTCAATACCAAGAAGTTATGCCAACTTTTCAAGTAGTTTTATAATAGAAAAATTATAATAGTTTTAATCAAGATGTTCAGGGGTATTAAAACAGAACTGTCTGTGTACTGTATATCTGTATATATGATGTACATATGTATATTTAAGGAAGTCCACAAATCATATTGCATACATGCTACAAAATGCATATATAACTTTGGCTTAGATAACATTTGCCATTTTAAATGGTGATCATATTTTATGTTCACTTGATGGGGAATGACTAGAATGGGGCAATAACAAATCATTTCTAAACAGTTATTTTCCATTAAAAGCCATATTAAGTATTTTGCCTGTTAAATTCTAATTTTATGTTTTAAATCTTTTAGTGGTTACATTGCCATTTCGTAGCATCATGTATATATTCATGCTTATGAGTTTGCATTATGACTCCTGTAAAATATGAAATTATAATGCAATAAAAGTGTTATCTTTCTTACAAAAGTTTTATACCTAAGTGGATATAAATTACATAAATGCTTCAATAAATTAATTCAGAATTAATTCCTTCAATATTTCCAGAACTGATAAAATTGATAATATTTTCTAGAAATGTTACTTCTAAAATTACAAAATTACTTATACAACTCAGTTAAGATGCTTTGACACTAAATAAAATGTTGATTTAGTGAAATAATCTTGCTGTACATTTTTTCTACAGCTCTTTGTAGTCTACATAACAATTTGTGTTCAAGTTAGCAAATGCTAATAAAACTTGCCCTCCATGTTAATATTTCACTAGCTGTTCACAAGACTCAACCCTATTAGAAGAATCTTAGTTTAAATACTTAAATGGAGCACCAGGAATTGGGTGCTCTCAGAGTTAAAACACCTTTTTTTTCCATAAATACCAAAAAAGCACAATTTTGTACCAAGAATCATTTACTTGTCTAAAGTCATTGAAAGCCTTTTTTTTTTTTTTTTTTTTTTGGCCAGAATAGTTGTTTAAATGAAGTACACACACCTGCCTTGTCTTGCTATTACAAAACTGCACATATCTTAAAATAAACAATGTCTAGTGGAGATTCTGTCACTAATCTTGGGAACAAAACTCAATGCTCTCAAAATCATAGATAATATCTAGATTCAGGTAGCTCTAATGTGTTTTTTTTTCCTGCTTATATACACCTGCTTAGATTATATCTAATTTGATTTGTTAGTGCCAAGGCATTGTGTTTTTATTAGCAGCTTTTCTGAAAATAAAGATCCCATTAGTGTACTCAAGAACTAGAGGTGAGAAAACAAAACCAAATTTGTAATGCATTATTAAGATGACCTGTAGTAATTTATCCATGTTACTGTCAGTAACATTCAACATGTACACTTTTTGTAATTGATGGCAGATTACAAGATGTCTAAAGAGGACATTTAAAAACAGGGCTTTTAAAATAAAGGTAGAGACCTACCGATGGGTCATTATAGCAATGTAGTGAGTTACAGCTAGCATTAAAAAATAGAAAATATCATAGTCATCTTTTATTGTCTCACTGTCAATACAAGAACTGTTTGTGACAGTTTCTATCATGTGGATATAGAAATGTATGTACATGTGACACAAAGTATAACTGTGGGACACGGTCCAAAATCTTTGAAAGTCAATACTCTGTAATGGCACCTAGTGGTGGCAGTGGTGCTGCATTGAGGGGTCATATGGTCTTTGGTGGTAAACAGCCTTGGAGATGAATTGGACACGGCCATTTGTTAGCTGTGTGGCATGAGACTTTGTTTATTTTTGTTTTGAGATGGAGTCTCTGTCACCCAGGCCGGAGTGCATTAGCACAATCTCAGCTCACTGCAACCTCCATCTCCCAGGCTCAAGTGATTCTCTAGCCTCAACTTCCCTGTAGCTGAGATTACAGGCATGCACCACCACGTCCAGCTAATTTTTGTATTTTTAGTAGAGACAGGGTTTCACCATGTTGGCCAGGCTGGTCTTGAACTCCTGACCTAGTGATCCTCCCACTTTGGCCTCCCAAAGTACTAGGATTACAGGCATGAGCCACTGTGCCCAGCCAATCTTTTTTGATTCAGTTTTCTCAGTATTAAAAAAAAAAAAAAAAAAAAAACCTACAGGTCATCCATGAGTGTTAAAAAAGATAACACAGTAAAGTATTCCTAATTGCCTCACAGATTCATAAAATAAGTAATCAATTTCTCAGAACTTTTTGTGGGATTCCCTGTGAAGAAAATTTTAAGGATCTGAAGTTAAAGATAGACAGCAATACAATAACAGGAGGAGACTTCAATATCCCACTTTCAATAACGGAGAGGGCATCCAGACAAAAATCGATAAGGAAATATTGGACTTAAACTACACTGTAGACCAAATGGACTTAGATATACACAGAACATTTTATCCGACAGCAGCAAAATATACACTCTTCTCAAGCACACACAGAACATTCTCCAGGACAGGTCATTATTAAGCCACAAAACAAGACTTAACTTTAAAAAGATTGAAATAATATCAAATGCCTTTTCTGACCTATGGTATGAAGTTAGAAATCAGTAGAAGTTTCAGAAAATTCAGAAATATATGGAAATTAAACAATATGCTTCTGAACTACCAATGGATCAATGAAGAAATTAAAAGGCAAATTAAAAATACCTTGAGACAAAAATGGAAACACACCAAACTTTAAGGGGTGCAGCAAAAGCAGTTTAGGAGAGAAGTTCATGGCAATACACATCCAAAAATGACAAAGATCCCAAATAACCTAAATATCACACCTTAAGACATTAGAAAAAAAGGACAAACTAAGCCCAGAGTTGGAAGAACGGAAATAAAGATGAGAAAAATTTTTTAAAGCCATGGTATTTGAAAATCTTTTCAAATTGTAATAAAAAAACAAATACTGGCTACTATATTATGAAAACTGAATTTTAAACCAGGAGTGTGTGAAACAACTAATTCATAGAAATATCTAACTGGAAATTAGCAACTGTAGCACGTTAGCAATTTCCAATTTCATTCTATTTTAAGAGTTTCTCCAAAATACACTAATAAATTTTGTAGTTTCTTATGTAAAAGAGAAGTAGATTTCATAAAAGCTACTTATTAGAAGTAGCCAATTTTGATAAACAAGGTCAATTTTTCACAAATACAATATTTTTGTGAGCAGATAATCCTTGACATTAGATTCAGTTGACTAGCCCTAGACATCACCTTATTTAGGCATCTGTTCTTAACAACTAAGACCCATTACAGAAAAGTCACTCTCTGAAGTAATGTGAAGCTTTCTAAATGCTATCCCATCCTTTGCAAAATCATTTTATTCAGATAACATTCTGCAGGTGTCACAGGAAAAAATGAGTGAATAGATATCCTCTATTTGCCTGGTTTTGACCATGAATAAATATGTTTAGTTGTGTATCAAGATGCCCATTAAGTGTTAATTTGAAAGAGAAGACTGGGAAACACACTGAGAAGAAATGTGCAGTTACATGCCATATCTTGTCTGCCTTTCATGGTGAAGCACTCATATCAGGAGTTGTGAGCTCAGGTTCTGGCCACAGAGCTAACTACAATGACACTTAACATCTCTGGCTTTAATGTCATCATGGTAAAAATTCAGAGGGTTTGGCCGGCACGGTGGCTCACGCCTATAATCCCAGCATGCTGGGAGGCCGAGGCGGGTGGATCACGAGGTCAAGAGATCGAGAACATCCTGGTCAACATGGTGAAACCCCGTCTCTACTGAAAATACAAAAATTAGCTGGGCATGGTGGCGTACGCCTGTAGTCCCAGCTACTTGGGAGGCTGAGGCAGGAGAAATGCTTGAACCCAGGAGGCAGAGGTTACGGTGAGCCGAGTTCGCGCCATTGCACTCCAGCCTGGGTAATGAGCAAAACTCCATCTCAAAAAAAAAAAAAAAAAAAAAAAAAAATTCAGAGGGTTTTTCTGCCTCCCAGAAAGGAAACCAATGGAAAAATTAAAAATCCTTCCAGCTGTTTCTGTAAATCCTGATACCTTATAGTGAGGGCATAAGCTTAACATACCATAAAAGTTATTTCAGTTGTAATTTAAGGAAATCAAGAATATATCTCTCCTGAGCTAATTCAAATGTTCACATATGCTCAGAGTGACTTCAAACCTTACTTATTCATTAAAGTAACATTGTGCTAGGGACTAGGAATAAAGCATTAAGACATGCCAGGCACCTTTCATCTTAATAGAGCTAAGATAGTAAATAAAGAAGCAAATAAAGCACGATAATACAGAGCACTTGGTAAAGATTGTTAAAGGATTACTTTAGAACAGAATGGTTCAAGGAAGGGTCTTCAGGGATCAAGATATGTAGCAGCCAGGGTAAACAGCATTAGCAACTCTTCTTATGGAAAAACAGACAAATGAGATTAAATTATATTAAATTCAAAAGCATCACACAGCAAAGGAAGCAATCAAAAAAAAGTGAAGAAGCAATATACAGAATGAAAGAACAATTTTGCAAACCACATAGCTGATAAGAGTTAATATCCAAAATACATAAAAACTCAATAGCGAGAAAACAACCCAATTAAATGGGCTGAATAGATATTTCTCAAGAGAGGCTAACAGGGATGTGAAAGAATGTTCAACATATGAATCATCAAGGCAATGCAAATTAAAACCACAAGGAGATGTCACTTCACACCTGTTAGAATAACCATTATCAAAAAAGATAAGTGTTGAAGAGGATGTACAGTGAACCCTGTACACTGTTAGTAGGAATGTAAACTAGTACAGCCATTATACAAAACAGTATAAATGTTCTTTTAAAAATTAAAAATAGAACTAACATAGGATCCGGCAATCCTTCTACTGGTAGCGATATTTCATTTCCAAAGGAAATGACATTAGTATGTCAAAGAGATATCTGCACTCCATTGTTTATTGTAGCACTATTTAAAATGTCCAAGATATGGAATCATCATAAGTGTCCATCAACAGATGAATGGATAAAGAAAATATGACACATAATGTTTGTCCACAGGATGAAACTGGAGGACATTATAAGTGAAATAAGTCAGACACAGAAGGACAAATACCACATGATCTCACTTACATGGCAGAATCTTTAAAAAATATCAACTCATAGAAAAAGAAAGTGGAATGGAGGGGAGACTGGGAAGGTATTGCTGAAAGGGTACAAAATTTCCGTTAGAGGCTAGGCGCGAGGGCTCACACCTGTAATCTCAGCACATTGGGAGGCTGAGGCAGGTGAATCACCCGAGCTCTGCAGTTTGAGGCCAGCCTCGGCAGCATGGCAAAACCCTGTCTCTACAAAAAATACAAAAAAATTAACCAGGTATGGTGGTATGCACCTGTAGTCCCAGCTACATGGGAGGCTGAGGTGGGAGGATGGCTTGAGCCAAGATCATGCCACTGCACTCTGCACTCTAGCCTGGGCAACAAAGCTAGACACTGTCTATAAAAAAAAAAATCAGAAGGGAGAAATAAGTTGAAGAGGTCTAGTGCACATCATGGTGACTATGGTTAATAATATATTGGCTGGGCACGGTGGCTCATGCCTATAATCCCAGCACTTTGGGAGGTCGGGGGGGAGGATTACATGAGGTCAGGAGTTCTAGACCTGCCAGGCCAACATAGTAGAAACCCTTTCTCTACTAAAAATACAAAAATCTGTGGTGGTGGGCACCTATAATCCCAGCTACTCAGGAGGCTGAGGCAGGAGAATTGCTTGAACCCAGGAGGTGGAGGCTGCAGTGAGCCGTGATTGTGCCACTGTACTCCGGCCTGGGAAATAGAGAAAGACTCTGCCTCAAATAGTAATAATAATAATGCATCGTATTTTTGAAAATCCCCAAATTTACAGACTTAAAGCAATCCTCACCAAAATCTATGCAGGAATTTTTATTGTTTTTAAGAAGTCAACAAGCTCTTTAAACACATGACTTCCCTTTTAATCTGGATTTTTTGGTGTGTCTTCTTGGTTTTCTGAAATAAACATAGCACACAGATATTCGAGTTATTCTGACTTAGAGCTGAATTCTTCCTATGGTGACCACCTATTCATCTGCGGCCTTTTATTCTCTTTAGGAAGAGAAAACAGACTGACCAAGTTTATTTGACTTCTAGGTTTCTGTGCTAAGGGACCTAAACAATGTTCTATTTTCTTCCTAACAAATCCTTCAAGGGGTATTTATGTCCAAATATAATAATATTTCCACCAAAATATTTTTTGAGGTAGAAGCAGCGTGAGTGGGTTTTATCAAACCAGTTTATTCTTCAGAACTTCCTGACAATTTACCGGGAGATTTCAAGACTGGCTTTGTGAGTAATGAAATTGGAACTAGTGTAATATGCAGCCCCTGTGTGGTGTCATTTGAGAGGCAAGGTGTGGTGTGCCTGCTATGCTATCCCTCTCTTCCTTATTCTGAATTGTTTTATTAAAATGTGATATATTATTTTGTGATATGGTAAATAGATAATTGAAGTAATGAAGCTCCTCCCTGTGCTGCCTGTGAGTGATCTGTATCACTGACCATGTGACTCTTCCCTGGACCTGGGTTTTTAACTTGGAGCTAAGGTACCTTATAACTCCTGAACTCTTTGTTCTATAATTCATCATGCATATTTCAAATAGTTCAGATTTTATTTTCCTGCCCAAATGCTGAGAGAATGGAATCAAAATTCCTGCATTCAGTTAGAGAGAAGGAATCAGATACGATTGAGGATGTGGGGCCTTTAATATCGGGTGATATCCCATGTGCATGTTGTTATGAGGGGGATAGTGACCAACGACCTACTGGAACAGGAAGCGGAGAGCAACAAAGCCAAGAGAAAGATGTGCTGAAAGCCAGAAAAGTGGACACGAGGGGAAGAAAGGCAGCACAGGCTGAAGTTTAGCATTTTGGTAAAGAGATATTTCATCTGGCTAGTCCTAGCTGAGTCTAGGAACTTTAAGGGGGAAAAAAGTGTTCCATATATTTGCTACCAACCAAACTCTGTCAACTGCTTGAAGGCAAACTCTATTAGTACCTTATTCATTTCTTTTGGTTTCCAATATCTAGTACTACCATATACAAGTACTATAGGAGATACATGTTTGACAAGAACTATAAAAATATGATGATGATCATGACGATCCACGTGATATAATGGTGGTGTCCTAGCCTAACCAAGAACCCAAGTTCAGTTCACGTTCCTCTCAAGTAAATTTGTGAGAGTTTTTCACTCTCACCACCTCCTCTGCCACCATAGGAATCTATCATGTAGGCTTTTAGAACTCCTGCAGTCACATCACATGGAGTAAATGGATAATAGGAGGGCAAAAACCAAAGAAATAGAACTGGCACTGTGGAAAGTATAGGCAATCAGCTAGCAAACACCGCATCCTTGGCAGTCCTGAACATCTAAATAGGGCCTCTTCCAGTGGCCTCTCTCTCTGGATATTGGCCAGCACCCATGGAGTAGCTTCTCTCTTGAACCATGTCTTCCAATATTTCCCGGTATTTCAGGCTTTGGCATTACCCAGCCCCTTTTTTGGTCTTGCTTTTCCACCTCCATTATTCCATACCCACCCAACCCCCATCTCCCTTGCAGAAGGTGCTTGGGTTCCTTTGATGCTTATGCTGTACTCTCTCTCAAGAGTGTCTTCAAAATATTTTAGACAGGCTACAGAACTTGAATACTTATTTAACCAATGAGATCATATTTCTAACTACCAGTAGGCTGACTGTTGTCTCTAATTTCACCAATTAAAAACTCATTTCTGACATTTATTACACTAATTAGCAAAGGCTCTAATGTCAATCAATAATAAAGTCAGAGAAATGCTTGTGGTAGCTGCCTCTGCATTTCTCTAGAATGCTCCTGTGACATGATTTGTAATTAAGAATTACTAAGTGATAAACAGAAAATCTTGAAAGTAGCTAGAAAAAAAAAGCATGTTATAGGAAAGAACTACTTCAGATTTATCATAAACTGTATTCTACAGAAAAAAATAAAATATTTCTGAAGTGATGGACTAAAAGAACTGTCAATCTAAAAATTCTATATCTAGTAAAAATATCTTTCTAAAACAAAGATGAAACAAAGGAGAAGAAAACACATGATCATTTCAATACAGGCAGAAAAACATAAGACAAAATTTAACATTCATTTGTGATTAAAAAATAACTCTCAACTGACCAGGAAGAGAAGGCACTTAACCTGATAAATGCATCTGTCAAAAAACAACAAATGAACAAAAACAAAATAAACACAGCTAACATTATGTTTATCCCTAAGATCAGAAATAAGACAAAAATGACTACTTTTGCCTCTTCTAGTCATCACTGTACAAGAGATTCTAGCTAGTTCAAACAGACAAGATAAAGCAAATAAAAGTTTCCAGGATGAAAAAGTAGTAAATTTTTCTTTGCAGATGTAATTGATGTTACAAAAATTTTAAGGAATCTAAAAGTAAGCAACTAAAACTAATAAGTTAGTAAGATCATAAGATACAAGATCAATATATAAAAATAAATTGTAATTCTACATACCAGCAAATTGAATTTTAAAGATATTTAAAATAGCATCAAAATTAAGAAATATCTACGGGTACTTTAATAAAGTATGTAAGATGTGTACCCTGTAAACTAAAAATAACAGAGATGTACCATGTCAATGGATGAGAAGAATCAATATTTTTAAAATGTCAGTTCTCCCCCAAATAATTTATAGATTCAATGCAATCTCCATCAAAAATTTTTGTAGGGTTTTCCTTCTGTTTATGAAAATTAATAAGCCGAATCTAAAATTTATATGGAAATATGAAGGATATAAAAGCCAAAACAATTTTGAAAAGAATAAAGTTGTAGAATTGGCATTAACTGTAAAGACTTACTATAAAACTACAGTAATTAAGATAAGGTAGTACTAGCACAAGGACAGATATACAGATCCTGGGACAGAACAGAGTTCAAAAATCAACCTACTCACACATGCTTAATTTTTTTTTTATAAAGTACCAAAGTTGTTCAATGGAGAAAAATGCAATCTTTATAACAAATGGTGCTGAAACAGTTGCATATCAATAAATACCAATAAAAGAAAATGCTAATCCTTAATTTATAACATATATAAAAATCAACTCAAATGGATGACAGAGCTAAGCATAAGAGTCAAAATTATACACCTTCTAAAAAAATAGGAAAAACTTTGACTGCAGATTAGGCAAGATGTCTTAGGACACAAAATACTAACAGTTGAATTTGCCTGCTGGCAACTCAAGCCACATCTAAAGAAGCTGATGAAATGCTTGAATGCCCCAACTTTTGCATTATTGAGAAATTCAAACCAAATAAGCCCCAGCTTACACAAGAGAACTCTCTCTCCAGCCATGCTATTCCACCACATAAACCCCAAGTCAGTTCTCCCTCCCTGCTCTCTCAATCCGTTTTTAGACTTGCTTGGGAGCCTGGTCTGCTTTTCTCAGAAGACCTCATTATATGAGTAATAAACTTTTTCATGCCATCTTGGGGTGTATGTGTATATGTATGTGTATGTGTGTGTTTGTGTCACCATTAGCTTTATAACTGAACCAAATTTTGGGTACGCAGTTCCAATTCCTCTGTGGGATGACCACAACACTATCTTCCTTCTCATCCTTTGAGACACCAAATATTATTTTATACCTCACTTAATCCTATAAATACTTATAAGTATCTTGGCCTTTAAACCTAATATTTATCCTACGTACTTGAAAAGTATTACTCTGCCAGCTTATCCTTTATACAGTGTTCACAACTGGGCAGTCACATCAGTCTTGTGGTTTGTATTTATTTATTTATTTATTTACTTATTTCAGCACAAGCCTACACCCTGTTAGGATCACAACTACCAACTTCCCCATTCATTACAGCATTTGCACTGCCAAGATGGATCATTTTGTTTCTTTTCATGCCTTTCTTGACAGATCTACTTCATTATCACTGTAGACTTTTAAAAAATGAAGTCCAGAATCACAGTCATACAGTACCTTGGGGGCAGACTTGAGATTAGTCATTTGAATGTCTGCCTTCTAATTTCAAATCAAGCCATGTTTTCCACTGGATATAGTCAATCTGTATACCATAGAATCTAATCAGTATAGTCTCTTTAAAGAGTCTTCAACAGACTTATGCTTCAGGGGACATCACTGATATATTTTTACATAGAATTCCATGTGAATGATGCCTCCCTTAGACTGAGAAGTGTCCACCTTCCCAGAGTATATACCATTCATGTCCAAGCTAAAAGACAAAAGCCTGCCCTAAATTAAAGAGTTACTGCAAATCAAAACCACAGTGAGGTACCATCTCACACCAATTAGAATGGTGATCACTAAAAAGTCAGGAAACAACAGATGCTGGAGAGGATGTGGAGAAATAGGAATGTTTTTACATTGTTGGTGGAAGTGTAAATTAATTCAACCATTGTAGAAGACAGTGTGGCAATTCCTCACAAATCAAATACCATTTGATCCAGCAATCCCATTACTGGGTATATACCTAAAGGATTATACATCATTCCACTATAAAGACACATGTACACATATGTTTATTGTGGCACTGTTCACAATAGCAAAGGCTTGATACCAACCCAAATGCCCATCAATGATAGACTGGATAAAGAAAATGTGGCACATATACACAATGGAATACTATGCATCCATAAAGAAGGATGAGTTCATGTCCTTTGCAGGGACATGGATGAAGCTGAAACCATCATTCTCAGCAAACTAACACAAGAACAGAAAACCAAACACTGGATGTTCTCACTCATAAGTGGGAGTTGAACAGTGAGAACACATGAACACAGGGAGGGGAATAACACACACTAGGCCCGTGAGGGGATGGGGGACTAGAGGAAGGATAGCATTAGGAGAAATACCTAATGTAGATGACGGGTTGATGGGTACAGCAAACCACCATGGCATATGTATACCTATGTAACAAACCTGCACGTTCTGCACATGTACCTCAAAACTTACAGTATCATAAAAACATAAATAAAAAATGAAAAATAAAAAGTTATTGCTTTAAAAACTCAAGTGAGTGACTTATCTATGCCAAAGTCAAGACGCACATTGCCAAAAATTACACAGATGAAGTATACAAGGTTTCATAGGACTTTCAGAACAGTCACATTTTTGAATTGGCATATAAGTCTCAAACTTCTATAGGGTACTTATGTCTTTTTATTGAAAATTTTTATAAAAATTAAATACTTTTAATATCCAAAGCAAGAATCTCTCAGGAAACTAATATGCCACACCCAAATATAAATATCTCTTCTCCAATTCTACCACCAACACCACCACCAAGATCTCCTCCATCTCCTGTCAATCATACTGTGAGCTAATCCAGCTGTTTATGTTGCCTGCTAGTCATGGCACTAATGAGATGCCTTAGGAATCTTTGGGGCAGGGTGGGTGGGGCGGGGGGGACTCACTCTTTTTCCAGCTCACTTCTGTACTTCCCAAATTGAGAAGACAGACTTTTTTCCTTTTTTTTTCAAAAAAAAAAAAAAAAAAAAAACTATATCAGAAGGGTCAGTTATGCTATCTCAAGAAAATATGCTATCTCTTGAAAATATGCTATTTTCAAGAATTTATCGGTTCTCCAAGCAACATTACAAGGGTTCATGTAAACATAAAGAACGCACTGGAAGCAACTCGATACCTAACATGATTAAAAATAAATAAATAAGGGTTTAAACTTTTGTGAACACCCTTGATAGTTCAAAATCGAATCAGAAACCATGCGCTCACCTGGCCAACACTCACTATTCAAAGACAACACACAACTTCATGGCTCCAGATAAAACTACTTGGCTGTAGGATATAAGACTATTCCATGAAAGCCATTGTATTAAATTCAAAGAATATCAGGTTAGATATATGAGTTTAATACCAAAATACCTAGCCAATTCATCTCTGAATTAGAACTCTAGACTAGCAGAGATCTTTGAGGACTTTTTATGCAAGTCTGCAATTTTATAGAATTGGGAACCAAGGCCTACAGAGAATAAGTAATTTGCTTAAGGTAATAAAACTACTTAGTGACACTATTAGACTGAAGCTCAGATTTTTATGACTCATGCTGCATCACTCTTTAATCCTGATCCTTTGTTTCTGCCTGCCCCAAAATCCAACCTTTTAACCACTTCTGGTGACACACCATTGCTTTTTTGGGAGAAATAATTCCTTCCCTTTAGTCAAGAGCTAGCTTCCTCTCCAGCTCCAAGAGTTAGCATGTGGCCCAGTCCAGGCCAATCAGAGCCCAAGACACTCAACTCTAGGACTGTGTTTCAGCTTTAAATAGAAGCATTTTCCCCACTACTAGCATTGTTGAAAGGATGGATTGTAAGTCTGTCACGAGAGGAACCATCCTGTCACCTTGAGGGTCAAGACTCCCTTAGAATGGAGTCAGTCCAAAAAAAAGCAAATAGAACAAGATTGAGCCTTAATGGTAGACTGAAACAGTGAGATTTGGCAGTACCTACGGAACGCTAGTTCCATGTGAGCCAATACGTTCCCCTTTTTTTTCTTAAACCAGTGTGAATCAGGCTTCTGTCTCCTGTGACTGAAAGTCTTGAATACCCTAACTTTCCACTATAGCATACCAAATTTAGTCATGGAAAAGGAAAGAAAGCCTATCCCAAACCTGTCAAAGACATTCTCTAATCATAGTGCAGCTGAAATATTTTTTTCCTTTCCTTTTTTTTTTTTTTTTTTTGAGACGGAGTTTCGCTCTTGTTACCCAGGCTGGAGTGCAATGGCGCAATCTTCGCTCACCGCAACCTCCGCCTCCTGGGTTCAGGCAATTCTCCTGCCTCAGCCTCCTGAGTAGCTGGGATTACAGGCACACGCCACCATGCCCAGCTAATTTTTGTATTTTTAGTAGAGACGGGGTTTCACCATGTTGACCAGGATGGTCTCGAGCTCTTGACCTCGTGATCCACCCGCCTCGGCCTCCCAAAGTGCTGGGATTACAGGCGTGAGCCGCGCGCGCGCCCTGCCTTCTTTTTCCTTTTCAATGGTGTGCTTTGACATCATAAGATAAAGCCTTAGAAAATTAGACTTTGTTCTGCCTTAAATTTTGAAGAAAATTGTGTGTTTTGTTGTGGGCACTAGATCAAATGCAGGGTAGAGAACAGGACTCAGTGTATTTCTCCACATCAATGATCTAGAGAAGGGGGAAATCCAAGCTAGAGAATATATGTCAAGAAAATGATATATAACACATATAAACCATATTATTGTGAATATATTAACTTTTAAAATTTCTTCCAACTGAACACTCAATCTTTCTTAAAAAATTACAAATATATAGAGACAGAAAGCAGATTAAGTGTTGCTTAGGACTGACTGAGGGAGATGGAAAGGATGGAGACTGATAGCTAAAAGGAATGAGTTTTCTTCTTGAGGTGATTCTAAAATTCATAGTGGTGATAGTTGCACAAGTGAATATACTAAAAGCCACTGAATTGTATACTTTAAATGGGAAAATTGTATGACATCCTATGTGTATGTGAATTATATCTCAATAAAGCTGTCATACCGAAAAAAAAAAAAAAAAAAAAAAACTAACCAAAAATTGCAGTGGACAGTGTTTAGCCATGTTTATTCACCTGGCACTTGCCTAATGGAAAGGGATGGTTTCAAGAACAATTTGGAAAATATTTGGGAAAGGATTGCCAAATCCTGGTGCTAGAGGATTATTGATCAAAGATGCAATTGCTTGTTGAAATGGAGCTCTGAATGGCCTCTGCATGCAGACAACCAGAGTCTCTGAGAATTGTAAGCCAAAAAAGTAAGAACCTTAAGTCAAAGGAAGGGCATCTCACCTCCCCACCTCTCAAAGAATAATATAAAGTACAAAAGAAAAAAGCTTAGAGTTAGGCTTATGGAGAACGGAAAAAAATGTTCTCATCTGAGTTGGAAAATGTTCTCACATGAAGTTTCTACCACATCTGAGAGAGAAGACTAAATGTCCCTAAGAGACCTTTCTTAACCACCCTGAGGTACTGTCCATTTACATCCTTTCTTTATGACATTAAGTTTCCTGCCTATTCTCCAACTCTAACAGACCACATTTTTTTTTTCAAGTACAACAACCCAGTCTGCTGCCTGGAAGGATAAACACGGCTTCGTAATCCTAAAAGTAAATACTGTTAATACAAAAGGATTATTAAAATGAGTCCGTGTTTTATTGACCTTGACAAGGTTTCCTAAAAGATGATGTCTTCTCGTCTGAAGAAAAGGCACTCTGATAAACCAGTAGTAGAAAACTAGGCAAAAATTGGAGCAAAAATTTATTACCAGAGTTTACCTCTAAATGGAGAGCAAAAACCCTCCAGAAAGGATATAAAAATTACTAATCATGGTGCATCTAAGCACTGGCTATGTGAGTAAACTGCATCAGAGGAGTCTCTTGGAGGGGCTTATTTAACTGGACAAGGGTTCCATGACTTTAGTTTTATTCACGACTATTAAATATTTACTGGTACCTCTGCATAACACTGCAAAGCCTCAAGTGTATCAGTCAAGTGTCAAGGGTCTCAAATGTGTTTCCTTGACTGGAGTTCACTGTGTCACATTTAAAATGAACATAAGGAGGCTAGGCATAGCTAGTTGCTGGACTGTGTTGAGCTCCATCTGAAAAATTTAACAATAGCAATGAATAATCTCCATACTGTTCAATAGGCACATTTCCCAAAAATAGTAGCAAATCAGCTTTTAAGACAGAGGCCCTGATTATACAACATTTTGCATATCTTGTAATTTCCAGTAGTTTTTATCCCAAGTAGCTGGAAAGGTGGAAAAGGAGCTCATTATAGATGTATTACTGAGGGTTGAAAATATTTTTACATGTTACAATTCCATATTACAAAGAACTGGAGTCTCATCCAAGTGAAGAATCAACATTCAGCATTAGCTTGTTTCCGAGTAAAATCAGATTAGATAATATATCAGAGCTACCTCCCTCTCTCCCCAAACCAAGAGCTTGACTATGATTTACAAACTCATTGGCAGATGAGAAAACTAAGCAAACACCTAAGACCTTGCCCTGACACTACCATGTACCAAGCATATGCAATTTCCTACCCAAAGTTATAACTCAACTAGTTCATCACAGTCTAGAGAGCACTTATTAGTAAAATAAGACATCACACAAATGTGCAAAAAGTACAAAGTACATTCGCATCAGTTATATTTGAGAAAAAGGGGAGAGGGCCCCAAAACATCTAGGTTATATGAACAACACAATTTACCAAGTGGTATTTGTAATCAAATACATGAGATGGTAGATTTAAAGAGGGACTGAGCAATTTATTAGTTATCTGGGCATGAGGTGATTGCCATCCAGCCTAGATGAAGGCCTTGAAAAGGAAGATTAAGAAGGAGAAAAAAGGTCTCTGCCTGGTACAACAGTAGACATAGATGATAACAAATTTGTCACAATTATACTCACTTTCTGAATCCCAAACCAAAGCCACCTCCATAAAGTCTTTGAGTCCCTCCTCTCTTTTACCCTCTCAGGTACTCTATTCCCCTTCTGAAGTTCCATAGACTTTATTTCTGCTTCTCTTATATCATGTATCATAGTCTGCCTTGCATCATAGGTATTGCTATTAAGTTACACATTGCTTGACAGCAGAAATTCATTCTTATATTTCCTTCTGTGCTTCATACATAAGGCTCAATAAATGCATATTTGCATTAATCAGATAAAGTACAAGTTACTAATAACTTTAAAATTATAAAACTGGGGCAGCCTTGGAACCAGGCGTGACATTAACAGTAAAGAGATAAGTCACAAAATGTATTCTCTATTCTTACTATATCCTTTTAGAGGACAATCACAATCCTGCTGTGTTAATGCCACTACGCCTCACAGTCCTTTATGGTACCCATTCTCAGTGAGACCTTGTCAGGTCAAAGTCTTATCGTCTTTCAGTTTCTGCTGTTCTAAACCATCACTCAAGTTCCTTCCCCAATTCCATTCTCTCTTCCGTTTCTAGCTAGAATAATCCTTATACTTCATACTTCAAAAATAAATGAGGCCACCACCTAGGAACTCCCTTATCTTCCTGTTTTGTCTTGACATCCAGATCAGCCACAGTTCCATCAGGGTTTTACCATGCAAGTTCACTGCACAGATGTCCTGATGCAACATGCATAATTGCTGCTGACTTCAGCTGCTGTACTCGGTCCCCCTCCCCATCTGCTCTGGGACCAGGCTTCCAGCATACTTCTCCCAGCTGGTGACTGAGTGTGGAGGGGACAATTCCATGCCCATTTCTGTGAGACATGCATCTTCTTTAACTGAAGACTTTGTCACTCCATAGGCCTTTCTTGGAACTGTGTTACAGCAAGAGACACTTCCTACCTAGTCCTTTCTTCCCCTCTCCATCACAAGTGTCAGTCTTCTCCTAAGGTCTGAAGGGTCTCCCCACTTTCTCTTGCTCTCTTCTTTATCCTTCACAGGCATTATCCCAACGAATCTCTTGCACATCTAATCATATCTTTATACTGCTTCTTAGAGAAAATGAACTACTTCTTATTACAAAAGATAATAAGAGGAGGCTTTTCCCTTTCACCTATACAATTAATTACTCCAGGACTTTGCTCCCTCAATGATCTACTTGGTTGCCTTCATCTTCCCTTGCTGTGGATCTTTCCCTTGAGCCTGCATGTCACTCAAAAAGCCCCTATGAAGAGACAAAAAGAAGTACCTTCTAACAACCGACATCTCCTCCCAGATTGTCTAATCCAGCCTTGTCTTCCCCTCCTTTATTCTTTAATCAACTAAAATTTGCTGTATGCCTACTCTATTAGTGAAAATGCTCTTCCTAAAATCACCAATGACCTTCTGGTCTTCAGAAGCAACAGGTAGTTTTTAAAGCCTTCAATTATTTTTTAATTTAATTTTAAGTTCTGGAATACATGTGCAGGATGCGCAGGTTTGTTTCATAGGTAGAAGTGTGCCACGGTGGTTTGCTGCACCTGTCAACTCATCACCTAGGTATTAAGCCCAGCACACATTAGCTGTTTTTCCTGATGCCCTCCCTCTCCTCATCCCCCTCCCCACAACAGGCCACAGTGTGTGTTGTGCCCCTCCCTGAATCTATGAGTTCACATTGCTCGGCTCTCACTTATATGTGAGAACATGCAGTGTTTGCTTTTCTGCTCCTGCATTAGTGTGCTGAGGATAATGGCTTCCAGCTCCAGCCATGTCCCTGAAAGGACATGATCTGATTCCTTCTTATGGCTGCGTAGTGTTCCATGGTGTATATGGACCAC
Organism: Sapajus apella; assembly: GCF_009761245.1. Taxonomy (NCBI): domain Eukaryota; kingdom Metazoa; phylum Chordata; class Mammalia; order Primates; family Cebidae; genus Sapajus; species Sapajus apella. The sequence goes on from NW_022436947.1 coordinate 23,362,855, forward strand.
ATTTTCTTTATCCTGTCTATCATTGATGGGCATTTAGGTGGATTCTACATCTTCACTATTGTGAATAGTGCTGCAATGAACATACATGTGCATGTATCTCTAGAATAGAATAATTTATATTCCTTTGGGTATATATCCAGTAATGGGAATGCTGCGTCATATGGTATTTCCGGTTCTAGGTCTCTAAGAAATCACCACACTGTCTTCCACAATGATTGAACCAATTTACATTCCCACCAATGTTGTAAAAGCATTCCTATTTCTTCACAGCCTTGTCAGCCTCCACTGTTTCTTGACTTCTTAATAATCACTACTCTGATTGGCACGAGACGGTATCTCATTTTGGTTTTGACATGCATTTCTCTAACGATCAGCGATGTTGAGCTTTTATGCATGTTTGTTGTTAAAGCATTTGATATTTAAGCGTCTCCTGCCCCCATAAAGGCTTTCTCCTTCCATGGCCCCCACGACACTAAGCACTGTTGGTCTTCTTTCTGCTCTGATGGTGCTTCTCAACTTCCTTCACTGGAATGTCTTCTGTTCACTCCAAATATCCAAGCACAATTTGCCCTTGAGCAATCCACTTCAACTCAATGCAATTTTCCTGGGGGATCTCATCCACTCCCATGGTTTTAACCACTTATATGCTGATATTTAGTAGCACTATAGATGTGTGTGGTGGCTAGTGAATTTGATCTAATTGGCTGTGAAGTAGAAGTCAGACAGTGACTTCAAAGATGTCATGTCCACATCTGAACCTGTTTCTTCTTTGCTTGCATGAGCTCCTATCCTTGGTTTCCTGTCTCAGTTGTCAGGAAAGTAAAGACAAACTTGCAAATCACCCTTATTTTGTCCCTCTAAAAGTTAGGAGGTGCATGTATAGTAGTTTCTAACATAAAATTCTGAGCTTGGTTCTCCATATCTCAATTTCAGGTGATGACGTCTTATGTATAAAAGATAGGACAACCAGAAAGAAGTTGGCAAGAGAAAAGCAGAAAAATATAAAATTGGGTGTAATAAAACTTAAAATTGGAAGGACCATCTGGTCACTCCTCTGCCTTTTGACAGATATGGAAATAGTATCCTTATCCCCAGTTTACAGATGCATAGCTTGGACCCAGAGTGATTAATGTAAAGCTACCTACCAAGTCTGCTGTAAAGAGAAACTGAAACCCAGGATGATAGTGGAGTACAGTTCATGCTGCACTGACAGAGGGCACAAAAATCCCTGCTTAGCTGTGGGGAACGTTCCAAGACCCCCAACGGATGCCTCAAACTGAATATAGTACTCCACCCTATATATGGTTTTTTTTCCTATACATACATACATATCTATGATAAAGTTTAGTTTGTAAGTCAGAAACAGTAAGAGTTAACAACACTAATAATAAAATAGAGTGTATATAGCAATATACTTTAGTAACAAGTATGTAAATGTTCTCTCTCTCTCTCTCTCTCTCTCTTACTGTACTATATTCAGCTATTTTCAGACTTCGGTTGACCTCACATTACTGAAATCATGGAAAGTGAAACCATGGATAAGGAGGGTCTACTGTAAATGCAAGAGAGGTCAGGTCTGCTGGCAGAGGCTGGTCCACATAATGGGACACAGACATCCTTCATATGTCATCCTCATGCCATGCATCTCCTAGCTCAGGACATAATCTCAAATACCATCTCACAGTGTGGCATGTGTATCAATAGATCAAAGGGCAACCTACTCTCTTCTGCTTGTCACCAATGTGACAAGGAGCAATGGTGTCTCCCTGGATAATAGACCACCAGACCACCAGCACTGAGAGGCCATTTGGGGTGAGTCATCCTCCTAATATGAACATCATATAAACATCCATGACCATCATTTCAAACCAGAGAAATTTCACTGGCTGCAAGGAAAGAGAGTTCCGGCTGCCTTAAACTTAGCATAGCAGAGCTCAGAAAATCATGTGCAATCTGATGAAACATGGTGATTCCACTGGGATATTGGAGAGCAGGCTGAAGCCATTACAGATTCAATGTTTTAAAGTTTATCAGATCACAACAATATTGTATAGTGGGCTTGTAACAGGGTCTAGCATTACTCCTTAGTGAAGAATAACATCTAGGCTAGCCATGTAAATAAGCACACTAAATAAACTCACTAATCCCCAGAATAAGAACTTCACAATCCTTTCTTCCACAGTGGCTAAGAATATCAAGTACTGACATTCTATAATGTAGAAGGCCCTGTGACCATTTTATCTGATTTAATCTTTACTATAACACTAGGGGAGTTATTGTTTGCATTTGAGGAAAATGTAGACCATGTAGATTAATTTTCCAAAGCCACACAAAACTTGTTCTACCAGGAAGGGACGAGGCTGGACTTAAAATTCAGGTATTTCTGACCTCAAAGATCTTGTTCTTCCACTGTGTTCTATGATAGACTGTAAAAGGATAATTATCCTTTTGTTGATGCTCCGATCACTGGTCTAAGTTTAATTTTAGCTGACTGCCATCATGCTGGAGCATGTCCTTGCCACCTCTCCCCAATTCCCATGTGTCCAAAAACTGCAGAAGTGACATGAGAAGTATTTTCCCTACTTAGCCAGCCCAAATGTTTAGCTACCTCTGCTTGATAGAAAACAAAAGTATATCTTCACATTGAGATATTTTGATTGGACAGGAATCTGGGGCTAAGGACACTATAGGGTTGTAAAATTAAGTACCATTCTTTCCAAACCCATCTCTATGTAATCACTGTATCTCCCTATATTTTCTTCCTTTGCGTATAGAAACCTACTCAAATGTAGATACACACATAAATGATAGAAGACAGACACTTTTTAAGATACACGTTTGTTCAACTTTGAGAAACTGTTCATGTTCAAGGAACTGCATTTATTTAAAGTATAATTCCATGTGTTTTGACCGTTTGTACACCTGTGAAACCACCAACAAAGTTAAGTTGCAAAACACTTCCATCACCCCACAGTGGGTGTTTTTGTTGTTGTTTTGGTTTGGTTTTTGAGATGGAGTCTTGCTCTGTCTCCCAGACTGGCGTGCAGTGTCAAGATCTCAGCTCACTGCAGGCTGCATCCCCAACCCCAGACCCTGGATTCAAGGGATTCTCCTGCCTCAGCCTCCCAAATAGGTGGGACTACAGGCCTGTGCCACCACGCCCAGATAATTTTTGCACTTTTAGTAGAAACAGAGCTTCACCCTGTTGGCCAGGCTGCTCTCAAACACCTGATCTCAAATGATCTGCCTACCTTCTAATGTGCTGGGATTCCAGGCGAGAGCCACCACTCCAGACCACCAGGGTAAGTTTTTAAAAATATTTTTATATTTTATGTATTAGAGTTTATTTACATATTATTTAGGTAGGTCAATATATCTTGCAAAATATAAAGTGTGGACATTTTTCTAAGTCAACAACAAATATAGCTCCCACACATTCTTTTAATAGCCAAATACATGTCCACTTATACATATACCATAACTTATTTGTCTGTTTCCTTAACAATGGACTGTATCCAGGGATTTCTGGTTATTTTTTGTTACTTTTGCTATTGTAGTCAAGGTCACAGTAAAATCTTTATGCTCTATATTTAAGTATCTGTAATTTTATTTCTGTAGGATAAATTCCTAGAAATGATTTTGCTTTATATAAGGCAATAGACATTTTTAAATTGTGACCTGTAATACTTTGTAGAGAGACATCCTCTAACTCAATGCGCCTCAGAAAGTCACCACTTCCTCCTCTCACACTGGGCAATGTTATACCGTACAAAATAGCAGGTGCCAACAAGCTGTGGACAGAGACTGTTCCTTCTAGTACTCTCAGGAAGCTTACAGTACTGGGAAGGACCACAGTGGGCCCCTGACACTGCCCAGCCTCCCTGTTTTCCTTCATCCCCTACAGGACATCTTCTGGCTTACTAGGTTCCAACAGTTCTCCTCTCTTTTCTCCAACACACCAGGGCTAGAGCTTTCCAATTTTCTTTTTCCAATGTTTGTTTCTACTTGAAAATATCTTCCAAGATCTTTACAAGGCTGGCAATTTCTAGTCATTCACATATGAAGGAAAGCATCACCTTCTTGGGGAAGCCTCTCTACCTACTAGCTACCCAATGAATGACCTTCCTTCCTACCCTCCTTTCCATCATACCATGTCTGCTTCATAGCACTTTCCACTATCTGAATACCATAGGCTCTGTAGTCAAAATCCCACCGAAGTGTGACCTCTTCTCCACCCACTGCCCCCTACAGTCCAGTATTCACACAATCGCCATAGGGTCCCCCTTTCAAGTACATTCATGTTGCTCTCCTGCTCAAAACTCTCTGCTTGCTTTCCCACAGTACTTGGAATAACAGCTCTTGTCACATTTTACCAGGCTCTTTGAGCCCCAGGCTACCACTCAATCCCTTTCTCTTTCCTGGTTCACATCAAGAGGCCTCACTGGTCTCCTGTTCTTCCCAAATACACCGGGAACTTGCTCTCTTCAAGGTCTCTGTATCTGCAGTTCCTCCAGCTAGAACACTAAACCCAATCTTCACAAGACTCATTCCCTGGCTTCCTTCAGAGCTCAGATCAAAAGATACAAAGCTCTCCTACTGCAATCCTTTGCCTGCTTCCTATTTCTTGATAGCACTTATCACTAGCTAATGTTATTTGTTTGTATACTTAACTACTCATTTATGCATTGTCTCCCTACAAATAGAATGTAAGTTCTATGAAGTCATGGACTTTATTCTTTTTGCCTTTTCTTCATTCTCAGTGACTGTCACTAGGTCAGTTCTCAATAAATATTGCTTTGTGAGAACAAATGAAATTACACTTGTGTATCTGTCTCCAAGCCAGAACATAAACTCCCTGTAAACAGGGACCTTGTCCCTTTCGTTCATTATTTTGGTCCTAGCACTGCTCATGACACATAATAGACCTTTAATATGTATTTGTTAAATGAACAAATGAATGAATATAAACAGGGAACTGATGGAGCTTGGGACATGGTGGTGATTATTTAAGTATTTATTTGAATCACATTTGGTTTAATTGAAATGGATTTAGTATATTTAGAAGCAAATCTTCAAGACTACTTGTACCGAGGTGAATAGTATGCCCCAAAATTCACGTCAATCCAAACTTGTGAATATGGCCTTATTTGGAAATAGGATCTTTACAAATTTAATCATATCAAGATGAAGCCATACCGGATGAAAGTATCCTTAAGGATAAGAAGAGAGAAATTCAGCCACACAGAGGGAGACTGCCACGTGATGGAGGCAGAGATTCAAGGGATACATTTGCAAGCCAATGAACACCAAAGATTGCTGGCAACCACCAGAAGCTAAGAGGAAGCAAGAAAGAACCCCCCATTAGAACCTTCAGAGAGCACATGGCCTTGCTAATACCTTGATTTCAGACCTCTAGAACTTTTGAAACTATGAGAGAATAACTCTTTTTTAATCCATCTAGATTGTGGTCCCTTGTCACAGCAGCCCTAGGAAGCTAATACACTATCTCTTTTTAAAATGCTGTTAATCCTAATATATAATGGGGCCAATGTTGAAAGGATGCTAAAGTGTTTGATCATGATCTGCAAGTTACTCATTTTGAATGTTGGAGATTCTGTAAATGACAAGATTGTTCACAGCAAGGAACTAACCATGAGCTTGTATGTCCTGTTGGACCTTTGCCTGAAGAAATTTGAAGTTATTTCCCCACGCCAGGTAATGTCTGCTCAGTTAAACAGCAGATGAGGTGAGCAAGCACATATTGCTATGGCCTCTACTGACAGGAAGCCAATAACATAAAAGGCATTGAGCCATATGAATATATTCTGAGACAGCCTTCAAGAAAGCTAAAACTTACATAAGTGTAACAAGAAACACGCCTAGACAGGTATAATACTCATTGAACAGCATTCTGTAAGCAATGAGGCTTATGTGGCCTGCACTCATTGGGTACCAAAATCTTAATTGAGATAGTCAGTTGAGGTTACAGACACATATCATGAACAATACCTGAAGTAGTTCTTTACTCCAAGAAATTATGAAAACACAAGAATTGACAATAATTAAAACCTACCCTATGGCAAAATTTTACACATATAAAGTACTCCCTTATCTGTCCCACTCACCCTCTGCTCCAGCAAACTTAGGCAGATTAATTGAGAGAGAACTCTGAGGACTGAGCTTGGTGGCTCACACCTGTAATCCCAGCACTTTCGGAGGCCAAGGTGGGTAGATCCCTTGAGTCCAGGAGTTTGAGACCTGCCTGGGCAACATGGCAAAACCCCATCTCTACTAAAAATACAAAAAAAAAAAAAAAAAATCAGCCTAGTGTGGCAGAATATACCTGTGGTCCCAGCTACTCAGGAGGCTGAGGAGGGAGAATAACTTGAACCTGGTAAGTTCAGGCTCCAGTGATTGCACTACTACATTCCAGCCTTGATGATAGAATGAGACCCTGTCTCAAAAAAAAAAAAAAAAGAATTTTGAGGTCAACTGGGGTAAAGAAGGCTGGATGGCTGGATCCCAGGAGAAAATAGGAATAATGTTCATTCATTCACTCATGTCTCTTGGAATACCTGAAGATATTTTTTGATGTTGCAGAAGGATGGAGAAAGAGAAAACAATTTCTTGTCTATTCTAGAGGCAGAGGAAGTTTTATTCTCTTCTGGAAATTTCTGTTCAAATATAGGAGACAGGAAAAAGTGAAAAAGGCCACAGCTCCCATTATAGAAATTGCGGATTCTATTGTGTCAATCTATATGAATTTGATGTTTTCCTCAGCAAAATGGTCAAGTATTAGCTGTTTCATATGGCTCAAACTTGTAAGTTCTGCCTGGACTTTTCTGGAAGTGCCTTCCCTCTCTCCTTCTTTTGGTGAGTGAAGTAACTTCCACGTTCAATTCAAAGGAGTAGGATTCTTCAATATGCATAATTCTATTAAACAAGTCCCTTGATTCAGAACCTGGTGGTTTAACTCCTTCACTTTTTCATGCTTACACTTGGGGTAGGGTACATTAACAGAACTCAGTTAATTTTAGAAATGAAGACGCTCTAATCAGACTTAGAAAATGGCATTTATCTTTTTTTCTCTAACATGTATATGACTTTATTTTTAATATAAATTATGTTTATGGTATTACTTAATTCAAATGATCCTTTTAGTTCTAGAAGCATAATGGATTTTTTCATTCACTCCTAGCTGTCCTCCAACTAATGCAGACCTAAACAAGTGCCACTGTCCACCTTGAGCTGTACTCCAAAGACAGCCTATGCAGGAGAGGCCATTTCCTCAGACAACCAGTTACACGCTGTCTTAGTCCATTTTGTGCTTCTACAAAGAAGCAAAAATACCAGAGAGTGGGTAATTTATAAAGAACATAAATGTATTTCTTGCAGGTCTGCAGGTTAAGTCCAAGGCTGAGGGTCCCACATCTAACAAGGGTCTTCTTGCTTAGTCATCCATGGGAGAAGGCAGAAGGGCAGGAGAGCATGTCTGTTGTGGAGGAGAGAGGAGAAGTAGGAAACTTATCTTTTTATCAGGAACTCACTTGCTGGCTAATTAACCCACTCCCATGATAATGACATTAACCCAGTAATGAGGAAGGAAGCCCTCAAGACCTAATCAGCTCTTAAATGTCCCACCTCTCAATGCTCTTGCATTGAGGATTAGGTTTCCAGCAAGCTTTAGGGGACACATTCAAACCCTAGCATCTACACTAACCTAATCCAGTGATGCAAAGTCACACTGGCCTGACAGTTTGTCAGAGGAAATCAAACCGGGTTGGAAAATAAGTAGCAGGTGGCATAGCTGTTTTGTTATTGTTGTCTTCATAGCAAAAAATCTTGAAAGCAATAAACCATGTGGCTTGAGGGAAAAATGAGACAACTTTCTAGACTGAGAAGATGTGCTAGGGAGCACTGGATAGAAATCAGGATAAACAGCATCCAAGAAATACTTGCAGGACAGTTGCTTATTTCACATTTGTTAATAATATCCTGCCAGCCTGTCAGCTTGATAGCAGTCATTTCCTGAGCTGCTCTACATGGCCACTCTAAAGAAAAACTCATCCAGTCTGAGAAACTATGCAGGCTAACCCACCTTCTCTGTGCTGCTCTCTGGAGGCAAAGAGCTCAAAGGATCCAGGACAGTAATATTTAAAGAGGATCCCAGCACACATTCCTTAGGGATCTCTCACGTTTGCCATGGGTTTTTATAACCCAGACAGCAAGAGCTGTGAAAAAAAAATTTAGTGAGAACTGACAAGATAATTTAATGGAAGTCCTTCCAACAAATAGGATATGTCTTCAAATAAAAGAACCAAGCCTTTCTGAAAGCCAAATGAACACCAATATAAAAGCCAAGGTCAGAAGTAGAGCCAAAAAGTTTTGTTTTGTTTTTACGCTGAGAAGATAAACATGATGCCAGCTGGTTGTGTTGACCGGGCCTCCTTCATAGGGGTATTGTCACTTTTGTTTTAAATTTTGTTTTAATTTAAGCATGATCCCAACCTCTTCCCATGGCAGAGTTAAATAAAATATAATCACCATGCTTTATGTGTCTTTCCTAGAATTGATTCCAGGTTTATACGGAACTTTAAGGTTTGTATAGAACATATTACTGAATATTAGCTTTTTTTCTTTTTCCTTTTTTTTTTTTTTTTGGAGACAGGATCTGGCTCTGTTGCCCAGGCTGGAGTGCAGTGGCACGATCTCAGCTCACTGCAACCTCTGCCTCCTGGGTTCAAGCAATTCTCCTGCCTCAGCCTCCGAGTAGCTGGCATTATAGGTGAACACTACCACGCATAGCTAAATTTTTGTATTTTTAGTAGTGAAGGGGTTTTACCATGTTGGCCAGGCTGGTCTTGAACTCCTGGCCTCAGGGGATCTGCCCACCTCAGCCTCCCAAAGTCCTCAGACAGCTTTTTGTTTTAAACCTCAAAGGATAAACTATTGTAATAGAGGCTATTGATAAACATATAAAAATTCCCTAAAACAAATGCAAAAGTATAAATAAAAGGCTTAAGTGCCTTTGATAGAAATTAATTTTCATTCCCTTTTTTTATAAATGAGTCCAGATTTCTCCAAGGACCGAAACCAAGGGTAATTTGTTACAAATTACTTTGATCTTGTCATGGAAAATAGTTTACAAGAATTAGAAATGATTCTTGATGCTGACAGAATAGTGATCACCCCTGTTCTCAACATATTTGTTTTTAAAATTGTAAGACTCTCATGTTATAGTCACATGATCCAAGTCTCCAAAGCGTTTCAATGTCAGTGAACTGAAATCTTGGGTGAAATAAAGTTTGTTTTCTACATGTTCGTTTTGGTAGGTGCTACTAGATAATTCAGTTACAGAGTTAATGAAATCAGGTTGAATTTGACCACATATTGCATTGCTCTAAAGCCAAACAGCACAAAAATCACCTTTCTATTTTCTCTAACTGCTGTCTGAAGCCCAGGCAGCCCCCAGCTATGAAGATTATTGATTATATTGAGAGGTAAATGGGTTTGACTTATAATAACCAACTTTAAAGAGCGACACATGTTCACATCACCTGTCTTTTTTTTGTGATTGAAGAACAGTATTCAGACTCTCTTTTCAGACTTAATGTTCATTTGTTTTGATATCGCTGTTGACTGAAACTGAGTCAATGCTGAAAATACTGAAAAGCTCATTGGAGATGGTTGAAAACATACCTCTGCAAGAGGCTTGGCCCAGAAAAACCTTTAGGATTGCCTGGAATTCTTGAAGTTTGCAGTTGTAAAATCTTTGCTACTAAAGAGTAGGAGATTGATATATAAACTGTCTGCTTTCTAAGAACTAAAAATCCTGAAATGCCTTTCACTTAGTCAACCTCGATCGTTTTAAAAGAAAAATAGAACTGAGTGTGGCACTATGAAACCCATTGTTATGGGTCTATTTGAATAGCATGAAAGAGACTTATTTGGCAATAGAGCCATGCAAGAAAACTTTTCTACATTGTCATGGAGTCAGGGGTGGTGTAGGAGCACGTGTATACAGCCAGAAGACAGGGGCCTTTCTGGACTTATGAAATGACCAGAGGAGGTGTCAGCAATCAGTGGGAGGAAGTCAGGGGATTACCTCATACAACATTCTGATACGTGACCAGCTGCAGGACTCGTCCCTTGCTGCCAGCACATGGATTCTTTCTGAGGATGGTGGTTCAAATGGGCTTATCCCTGTATGCATTGTCAGGGGCCATGAGTAAAACACAAATCTGTTACACTAGCCACCTCTAATTGAAGCAAAGATTGAGGCCCTTTTAGAAACAGAATCATATCCTCTAGCAAGAAAACGCACACATGGACAGACCCTCATTGTGACATAAAATCCCAGGGGGTTATGAATCCCTGAAGCCTCAGTTAAAACTCCAAATGCTAGAAAAGCTGACCATCACAGAGGTGACTTGGTAACCATGTCCAGTTACAGAGCATCACAACGAGAGGCCAAAAGCTGACTTGATTTTACAATCTCCATTGTGTGAAGGGAACAAAAAGAAGACAAATTACCTGCCTGCCCTTTGATTGTAGGTAAGAAGTCTGTTGTGTGTTATTCTAGCTCCAAAGCCCTTGGACCAGGAGGAATTTAGCAGTTGATGAGAAGATTTCCCATCCTTCCCCTCCTACCCACTATTCTAACAATAAACTCCTATTACTGCAGGTGACATGTATAAGAATCCTTCTTGTGACCTTGAAAAGCCCAACTAATTCAACCACCAGGATGTGAGATGGGGTGTCTTGCTGGGGTTACTCAACAGCCTGTGAGAAGGCCAGACTCTCTCCTCCCTGTAACTTCACAGCAAAGATGGGACCAGCCCACATGCCAGCCCTTATCCTAGATACTGGTTGCCTTTATTGCAAAAATCTCTTGTTTTGCTTCTTATTGTGGGCATGGAAGTAGGTGGTTTCTGGGTAACTGAACTCTGAAATGAGTAATCCAGTAACTTGGAAAACAGTGTCAACAGAGATTGCCCAGTAAAAGGCTATGAAGGTAGGAAATTGCATCTAATTAGAACCTGGACAGGCTCCTTGAATTTTCTAGGTGTCCTTCAGTGTACAATGTTTTCAAAAAGAATATTTGTCAAGATAAGTAACAACCAAAATCACACAGGTCATAGTAAATAGAAATATCATGGTTATTCATAAAGATCAGGTCGAAAGAGCATTCAGGACTCCACCATTCCCTCACATATACACCAGTATACACCCAATCTCATATCCATTATACATAACATTAAGAGGGAATGAGGCTTGATTATGATTTGGATCAATGTTCAAATCAGAAGGGAGATTCCATAAACAGGTTTGATGGAGAGGGCCTTGAAAAAAATGGATAATCATTTTTCCAGGATGAACTGTCTTAATACAAGGGATTAAGACAAGATTCTCTTTTATGTCTCATTTCTGGAATTGATAATTTCATGGAAACTTTCAAGAAAGGGTTAAAAGAAGGCCAAGCAATTTTCTCAGCTGGATTATGGGGAAATTATTTCCTGTCTTCAGAAGAAATATGATCTCTGAAAAGTGATGTTAGATAACCTGTAGTTGCTTGGGTAGAAAACTCTGAAGCTATCTGGAGTTGTTTGCTCACCAGCATCCATAAAGCAGCAGTTTCAGTAACAAGAAGTCTGCCTTTTCAAGACAGGGGCACTTGTGCTCTCATCTCCTTAGGCCCTCACACATCCCTCAATGAGCTCTCATCTCTCAAACCTTCCCAATTTCCCCAGACTATCTCCCTGTGCCCTCCAGAGTCACCACCCTCTCAGCAAAACTTCCTGCATCTTCAAACAGCTGGTGAATGTTCCTTTCACCACATGGTCCTAATGAAAACCTGGCTCCCTTTGGGGGACACTGTTTTTCGGGAGGGCCTTCTCAAGCAGGCTGCTTTCCTCCCCTAATCTTTGATAGCCAGACATGGAGGTGGAGGATGACAGTCTCCTTGCTTCTTATAGTCACTTTCATATGTTGTCCCTCCCCAGCAAATGCCCTCCTTTTGAAGCTCTGACTTCAGACTCTAATACCAGACTATACTGGTCCTTCTTTGGACAGTCATATCAATTTGTTGGGGTTATGCTATTAAATTTCCTTCATTTGTTGAATGAAGCAAATGAATTGTTAAATTTTATTTCCAGGTTCACTCTCACCCTCACCTGGCATCATTCTTAGAGATTCTAATATCAGTGTAAATAATTCCTCCAATACCGTGACCTCTCAGTCCAACAGCCTCTTTTCCTCCACAGTGCCTCTGCTTCCCACTCCCATATAAGACCCTGACTTTGTCGTTACCAACACCTGCATCTCATCCATGATCAATTGCAAGCATTCTATTCTCCAGCCATCTGCTTCCCTCTCCTATCTCTAGAAACAGCAAGACCCCACAAAATTCAGAATCCATCAAACTGCCCTTTTCAATATTCCCCTCCTATTCCATGTCCTAATATCTCTTCTCACCTAGTCTATATTACATGATAATTAGTCTACACTTGGCATCTCTCTTCAACTTCCTCATCCCCTCTCTTTCTGTCATACTTGCTAGGCATAACCCCAAACGTAATTAAATCCAGTTCTCCCTCTATTGCACGACTATACCTGTGTAGCTGAAGTGGTTAAAAAATACAACCATCCTGTTCTTGTGTCAGTTTGCTGAGAATAATGGTTTCCAGTTTCATCCATGTCAGTGCAAAGGACATGAACTCATCCTTTTTTATGGCTGCATAGTATTCCATGGTGTATATGTGCCACATTTTCTTTATCCAATCTATTATTGATGGGCATTTGGGTTGATTCCAAGTTTTTGCTATTGTGAACAGTGCTGCAATAAATATACATGTGCATGTGTCTTTCTAATAGAATGATTTATAATCCTTTGGGAATATACCCGGTAATGGGGTTGTGAACAGAAAACCAAACACCACATGTTCTCACCTTAAGTGGGTGTTGAGCAGTGAGAACACATGGACACAGGGAGGGGAACATCTTACACCAGGGCCTGGGAGTAGGGGGCTAGGGGAGGAATAGCAGGGGGTGGGGGGATTGGAGAGGGATAGCTTTAGGAGCAATACCTAATGTAGATGATGGGGTGATGGATGCAATAAGCCACCATGCCATGTGTATACCTAGGTAACAAACTTGCATGATCTGCACATGTACCCCAGAACTTAAAGTATAATAAATTTAAAAAAATACAACCATCCTGACCAGTTTCCTCTTCAAATTCACAAATTCTACTTCACATGGAGTATTTCCTGCTACATGGCTACCTTTCTGCCTGTCTCTGCTTCATTCGCTCCTATCTCTTCTTTCAGAGCTCCCCAATTCATGTGTCAAACAGAATCAGGATGCCAGAAGGTATTACTTTCTTTAGCCATCTGGGCAAGTGGCAACCAGAACTCCTGAGCCATTTGCCTCCTGCCCCAGTAAACTTGGCTCCAAATCCCCTTCTAGTGGCCACTCAAATATTCTCATTTTTGATGTGTGTCATGACTTTAAAATGGTGGGGGAAACTGTCTTAAGTGACAGCGCATATCTTATTCTCCTTAAATCCTCAGTATCTTCTTTCCCATCCTCATTCTTAAAGACATTCTTCCCTTCATATTGATAACAACTGTGTCAATTGAAAGAAAACTCACAATTTTCTACCCCACATCTACCAAGCTACCTTTTCTCCTACGTCTATGAGTGACTTTCCATCCTTCTCACTAAAGGTGATCCCTTCTCTTGTTCCTGGGGTTCCTTGCCTCTCGCCTATTCAAGGTATCCTGGGAAGGCTTTCAATGCTCCCCTGTTCTGCTGTGGGTGGGTATAGGCAAACCTACCCCAAAACTTAGAAGCTGAAGCCAAAAAAGCAGCAGACGTATTTAGTTTCTCAGAAAGAAACATTTAATAGGGACTTACAAACGGAAGCCACGTCTGTATCTCGGGGGCAGGGAGACAAGACAGTGGCTCTCCACACCCTTACTTTCCATACCCCGGGCTTACACACCACAGGGAAAGGGCATATGTGCATTTCAGAAAGGATGTATAGGACAGTTGCTTGAGGGCAGCAGGATTTATGGTAAGTACACGCTCTTACACAAGAAACAGTGATAAAATAGAAATCTTAGAGGCATTACCAGAAGAGGGGTTAATCAGAAGTCAACATGGTGAATTACCGTCCAGGAGAGAGTTGCTTTAGCCTCCCCAGCTCCTCCAAATGCCCCACGCCTTAATTGGTTATTTACATATCTGCTATACAAGTAGGATGTTATTTCTCTCACCTTTTTTGTGTTTTGGTATGGGGTCTTATTCCATTGTCCAGGCTGGAGTACATTGTCATGATCAGAGCTCACTGCAACCTCAACCACATGGGCTTAAGCAATCCTCCCACCTCAGCCTCCTGAGTAGCTGGGACCACAGGCACATGCCACCATGCCTGGCTAATTTTGTTAAAGTTTGTAGAAACGGGGTCTCAAACTCCTGGGCTCAAACAATTCTCCCGCCTCAGCCTCCCAAACTGCTAGAATTATAGGCGCGAGCCACTGTTCCCAGCATTCTCCTTCCTTAAAAACAAAACCTTTCACCTGCCCTCAGTTTCCCATCCATTTACCATCCATTTCTCTCCTTTCTCTTAGAAAAAACTCATGAAGGTCTTTCCTCAGTCTCTAATATTTCTCTTCCCAGTATCTTGAATGCTATTAAAATGCTCTTACTGCAGTAACGAGTGATATTCAAATTGCTATGTCCAGTGGTAAATTAGCATTCCTCATATTAATTAACCTATTGCATTTGACTCCCTCCTTTTTGAAACACATTCTTAACTTGGATTTAACACCATTCTCTCCAAATTCTCCTTCCCTATATCATCTCAGTCTCCATATCTTTTCCAAGGCCTCCAAAGTTCGATTGTCTCAGGTTCTCGTGTTTCTCTTCTATATTCATTCAGACCCTAGGTAATCTAATCCAGGAAGGTTCAAACTCTAAAGCAGATCACCTGGGACCGTGACAATATCCTAATACTGACTCAGCAGTTCCGAGGTGGGGTCTGAGATTCTGCAGTTCTAACAAGCTCCCAGGTGATGATGATGGTGCAAGTAACAAGAATCTGGTTCACACTTGTGTTAAATGCAATCTGCATTTTGATGACCTCTGTAATTCTGCCTCCAATCTGAATCTTCTTCCTGAACTTCAGACTCAGATTCCACTGCTTGTTTGTCATTACACCAAGATGTCTCAAACTTAGCAATCTCTAAAATGTCCTAAATCATTCCCATCCCACCAACTTCTTCATTCTTCCCAGTCACAATAAATAATTTCATCCTTGTAACTCCTCAGACCAAAATCTTTCACGTCATCCTTGAGTCCTCTCCTTCTTTCCTACACTATATATGATTCATCAGCAAATAAGATGCTTCTGTTCTCAAGATAAATGCAGAATCTGGCCACCTCTGAGATACCTTAGTTGTCACCTCTGGTCCAAGCCGCTGTGGCCTCTCACCGGGACTATTGCAATAGACTCCTAACTGACCTCCCTGCTTCCATGCACCACACCTTTCAGTCTGGTCTCAGCACGGCATCAGAGTCACCCTGCTAGAATGTCACTCCAATCACATCACTCTTCACTCAAAACACGCCAAAGGTTTCCCTTATCACTTAAAAGCCACTATTCTTACAGAGGCTGTAAGATTCTTTCGGAGGCAGTATTCTTAGAATATCTTCTAACCTTCTTTTCCCCCAAGATTCACAGCACCTCCCTGCTGCTCCTCCGACATCCCAAGCAGGATTCTGCCTTCACATTTGCTCTTCCCTTTGTTTCAAACACTTTTTAAGACACCCCCACAACTGACTTCCTCCTTCATGTTTCTGCTCAATTTGCCACCATACCAGTTACTTTTTTCACCATGCTATGGCAAATTATCTAATTCTATGCCTTTTCTCTTTAGTTACCGTCCGCTATGTATTTTTAACATTGACTTATTTTTGTCCTCACCCACTAGAATGTAAACCTCATGACATTGAGAGCTTTGCCTTGTTTACTGCTGTGTTCCTAGCACCTAGGACACATAGACGACTCAATTTGTTGAATATCTGGTTAAGAATTCTCACTTGATGTCACCACCTCTTTTTTAACGAGCACTCTGAAGTTCCCTCAGGTGCCAGGCACCAGCCTACCGTTATTGTCGCTGTTGACAAGCTTCGGTCTCCCCCGGTCACACTACTGCTAGGCTCCCCTGGTTTCCTGATCATTGCAGTTCTTTCAGCCAGCTGAAAAGCCCAATCAAAAAAAACCTGTGGTTCTCAACTCTGCATATTAGAATCACCTGGGAAGCCTTTCCAGCTATCAGTAACCTAACCCCGGCTTCCAAGATTCTTCTTTGATTTTGGATGGAGCCTTGCACCAGTGTTTTCTCAAAATCTCCAGATTTTCTTGATGGTCATCCACGTGCTTATCTTCCGTAAGCAGACCCTAAGGGATGGCAGATGGAAACAGTGTTGATATAAAAACGTATTCCAGCTGAAAGGATTCAGAACCTGTCATTTTAGAATATTTCACTTCAGCATATTGATCATTTTAAGCTAAAAGAAACTGAGAACCAGCCAACACAGAAAAGCTCTACCGACTTCTCCAGTACATAAAATAAATTATAAATTCCCTCTTTTGTAAAGGAAATTTGTGTCTATAAAGAAAATCTTCATGAGTAAAATATCTGTACCAGGAAGAGAACTAATTTTTCGAGACAACTTTATCACCTGAGAATTTTATCCGCACAAGGCAATATTTATTGACCATACATTCCTTTACTTACCTTCCCCAAATTTGCCTCCACATCCCCCAAAAGCCCCAAACCCCTATTCCTTTCTGTAGCTCAGGGTAATATATAGGTCTCAATAATCTGGCTGCTTCCTTGAGTCTTATATTTTTTGTGGGACTCCCATGTATATACACATAATTGAAGTTATTTTTCTCCTGTTAATCTGTCTTATGTCAATTTAATTTGTAAACTAGCAAAATAACCTGAATGGGTAGAAGTATGCAATTTTTCCTTGCCTACACTGCCAATGGTAAGGATTTCCTATGCCCTTTCCATTTAGAACAAATGTTCTAGGCCAACCTTCCCCAAAACACAGGATATAAATGGCACAAGGAAATTAGGGTTTTGTAGCCAAACAAACTTAGAAACATTACGTATGATATTCCACCCTTACCAAGTCAAAATGTACCTTTGGATATTGAAGACCTTGAGAAGTTTTGCAGTAACCTATAGTAGCTCACTAACCAGATCAAGAAACTGCTGATTTAAGACAATCTCACCCCTTGTTATTACACTTTTAAAGACTTTCAGATGTGTGAGATAGAATCACTTTGACATTAGCAAGACTATTAAGAAAATCAAAGACAGAGGCATAAGCTTGAATCTTAGTAGTGCTAGAAAACATGAGCTTTATCCTGTGGTAAGCATTCTTATTTTCTCAGATTTCTGGAGTTTCACACACCCATGGGAAAGTATAGCAGGGCTGGTTGGCTCCCTAGAGAGAAAACCATAACGAGAAAGTAGTTATCTGACTCCCTGTGTGGGGTGCTGTAAAATGACTTCCCTCTGATTAAAAATGAGCTAAATTTTCCAATAAGCATACAAACTTTCTAAAGTTTCAAAATCTGGGAGTGTTGTGTAATTTCTAGGAAGATCCTTTTCTAAGCCTCTTAGTTTTTAGAACCTCCTTCACAGAGATTGTGTGAAGAACAAAATGACAATTATACATAAATGTTTCAAAGTCAATAATTTAGAGTTGTTTCAAAGAGTCATCCTAGAGATAAAAGATCAGAAAAACTGAAAGTGAGGGAATTAATACTAAGCTAAAAGACAAATTCTAGAACAGTGAGGTGAGGAGCTCTATGGAGCAACCCGTCAAAATAACCATCACTGGTAAAAAATTATCAATCATTTAAAGTCTCCGAAAATGGCCCGAAGGACATACAGCAAAAGAAGCAGCATTTTTTTCTAGAAAATATACTGATCTCAGTAAGAACACAAGTTTATGGCACTTCACCCACAAGCTGCTCCCTCTTCCTTCCCCCAACTTGGTGTGATAGAAGCTCTACTTTAGGCTGATGTGGCCAAGCTGATGGCATTCCCTCTTTCTTGAGTTTATAGCCTGGTAGTGTAGTATCACCCTGGGAAGTGAGGTAAATAGCAATTCTTATCCCCTCAAGTGCCAGCTCTTTGTTGTAGTGGCTAAATTCCAGGTGAGTGAAACTAAAAGGTCAGGGGCTCCTTTCCTGCCTGCAGTCCCCTTTGTCTTACTCTATTTTGTGCTGCTGTAACAGAATGCCACAGCTGGGGTAATTTATAATGAACACACATTTGTTGGCTTACAGTTCTGGAGGCTAGGATGTCCCATATCAAGGGGCCAGCATTTGGTGAGGGTTTTCTTGCTGTGTCATCCCATGGCAGAAGGCAAAACGACCAAAAGAGAGAAAGAAAGAGAGAGAAGGGGGCCAAACTTGTCCTTTTATAATGAACTCACTGCCATAATGGCATTATTCCATTCATGAAAGCTGAGCCCTCATAGCCTAATCACCTCTTAAAGGTCCCTCAGGTCCTACTTCTTGATAATGTTAAAATTATAATTAAATTTCAACATGAATTTGGAGAGGACAAACACTGAAACTGTAGCCCACTGTAGGGCAGCCTTTCTTCCCAAATATAGCAGGCCAAGAATACTGGGGCCTCAATTGCTCTCACCCCAGCTTGTTCATTGGGTAGAGGCTTTATGCCAGGAGAGGCGAGCTTACTTAGCAGACCAGAGTCTCCCACCCCTACCCAGCACCTTGTTTGAAAGCATGGATGTTATCCCAAGAGAGGTGGGAAGTTGAACTTGTTCTTAGTTCTGAAGCAGTGGCTCAGAGATTTTACCAAGGCTTAAATAACGCCAGTCCTTCAGCAACACAGTTTGAATTTTAGTTACCACAGTATATTAACTGTGAATAATTGCATAAACTATACATGCTACTAGCTCTTCAGTCCACAAATCACCATATAGCAGATGTGTATCATGATCAGTGGCCAATCACATCACTTTTTCACAGTCTGACAGTGATTGGGTGGGGTACAACTACATGTTCATGCACAGACAACAAAGCATGTGGCTGTGTTGCCTCCTGGTCTCCTAGTGTTAAACCCACCTAACATTTTACAAAAATGTACAGTCAAAAAAGAAGAATGGCAAACAAAGATACAAGCGTAGCAAAGAAACAAAAAGGGATAATGCTGTAAGTGAAATTCTAATTGAAAGTGAGTGGAGTTATAGAAGAAAGAGCTGGTTGTAGGAGTGTTGACACTTCTGCCATTGAAGAGATTATATACACAGCCTGAGGAATTGAGTGGAGGTGAACTTAATGACACAAACAGGAAAGTGATTTTGACAAAATAGGAAGACATAAGAATTGGATGAATGGATGACTGCATTTATGGTGGGAATGAGTTTGTTATAAAAAGGCAAGTTTGATCATCCCCCCTTTCTCTCTTGCTCTCTGTTGGCCTTTGCACCCTTTGCTATGGGATGACACAGCAAGAATGCCTGCAAGATGCCCCAGAGGAAGTGTCATCAGCAAAAATCATTACCTTAAACAAACACTTGGAGATATTTTACAACATTGAAATCACAAAGGATAAAATGTTGGAAGCTGGTCCTAAATTAGAAAGGAGTATGACAACTTGCCCAGGCATAGAAAAGATGCTTTCTTCGTATTGCAACTTACATAACCAAAAGAAATCAAGTATTTCTCAAACTACTCTTGATAAGTACTTTAAAAGAAACATTTTAATTCTCAATGTTTCTAATGTTTCAAATTACTTACTAAATAAATATTAGTTTCACTTTTCTTGTGCCCCTATTATTTATAACCAACAGAAGAGAGTTTTTAATTTTTAATATTTTTAAAGGTCATGGAACACTTTTTTCCCATTAATTATTTAAATTATCTTGCATGGTGATTTTCACAGTGCCATATTAATGTGCAACATGAGGATTATCTATATTTGGGAAGAAATTGACAATGACATTTTTACATGAAGTGAATATTTGAGGATATTAAGGATGACTGTTTTTCTAGAGTGCTAATGATAATATGGATCTGTTTCAAAAGAAAAAGAAAGAAAGCTCTGTCTTTTAAAGATACATAGAGCCAAAGTTACATGCTGTTTGGATTTGCTCAAAATAATATAGGAAGGAAGTATGAGGGAACATAGATGAAATAAGATTGGCTATGAGCTGATAACTAATGAAGTTCAGTGACAGGGATGTGAAGTTTATTATTCTCTATGTCTATTTTTGTATCTATTTTAAATGTCAAAAATTAAAGTTTTAATTGACCAGAAAATGTCAAAGAATGTAATGGTTGTCTCAGGCTCACTTGGAATGTTTAACTTCTGTGGCTCAATAGCCTGGCAACATTGTTTGGTTCAAGTGCAAATGTGTGGTGCACTTCCAGCTCCAAGCAGGAAGGAAGCTGCATTTGTGCAAGGACACATGGGCTCCTGCTTCGGCTCCTCAAGGACATTGGAGCATCTGACCCAATTGGGAGAGAAGAGAAAATAAAAGTCATAACTTTTTCCTCACAAGAGGATTGCCTATGATGACAAATTTGCTCACACAACTTTTCTTTTAGAATATTAATAAGCCCATGGTACCTGCTGCCAATGAAAAAACAAAAAAGAAGATCGTTATATTTAAAATAGTCTTATTTTTAATTAGCTTATAGAACACTGACAAAATGATGGCCAATGAATTGTGGCCAAATGTGTTAATCATTTCTTTTAATAAAATAGAGAAAGTTTATTTCTCTATAATTTTTGGTAAATTATGACAAGTTTCATAGAGATTAATTGCAAGGTTGATTTTTAAATTTCCTTTGTAAGTATTTGTGTCAATATTTGTCAGTTCAGTTTCGGTTTCATTTATCAGCACATCTGCCATTGCTGATAAAGATTGTTCCTTCTATTATTCCATGAGTGACAAAGGTGGATGGGAAAGAACATAAAGAGCAATTCGTACTCCAAAAGTATTCAGGCTTAATTTCTATTATTCAAAATGGCTTAAGGATAAAACGTCTTCGGGATTCGCTTACATTAGTATGTGAGGCTCTGTACTCAATTCTGTTGTTGACATGTGTTCTTTTGGGAAATCGGCTGTCTTAGCAATAGAACCAAATCTCCACAAGGCAGCAGTCTTTGAAGATAAAATTGTATTTTTTGTACAGAGTCTGTACTTTAATGAATAGAAGATGTATTGGAATATATCATAACTTTTGATCCAAGTAACTTTTTAGAATTAAGGCCAGCATTAGCATAGTCGCTTAAAAATTGTTGACCATGTACCAAAATGTACTTTACCAATACAATTAGAGAAACTGAAGCAAGCTATCTCCCTGACCCCTTCATGGGACATGAGACAGGGATGCCTCACTGACTCATCTCACCCTATCTACCCCTTGTGGGAAGGAGCATGTGAATGAATGAGTGCAGGAACCAGAATGAGTGAGTGCAAGAACCAGTCAGCCACTTTGGGGCTCCAGCAGGAGCAAACACTGTGCCAGCCTGCGGCAGCATCCAAGTAGGGGTGCCTGTGAGCCTTAAGGCCCAGAGGGCATGTTATAGTGTTCTTTTAGCTCTGCCGTCTGTGGATGGCTTAAGTGTTAACAGCTCAGTGGGTTCTTTGCCTTTTCATGTGAGGCAGCTGCCCTCCACCAGCAAGGGAAAAGTGCCAGAATGACAGCATTTTGTATCCACTCATGGCTCCCAAGCTGGTCTGGCATCCAGGAAAAATGAAGTCACATGAATGAATTGAAAGACCGTAAATGCAGGGGATCTTATTGCTGATGAAATTGGCTTTCAGTGGGAAGGGGAGCTGAACAGGGTATGGGGCAGGTGGGTGACCTTCCCCTGAAGTCCTGCCATATCCTGTCCAATTCTTCTCCAAAGTTATGCTGTCAAGCTGTTGGTCTGAAGTCAAGCTACTTCGCTCCACTGTCCAGTTATGGTTCCATCTACCAGCTGAGTCTGGGGTTTTTATAGGCACAGGATGGGGTGGGTCAGGCCAGGAAAGGTGACATTCAAATGGGAAAACGGGGATAGAATTTCTCACTTTAGGCTGCAGTTTCAGGTTTTTAGGACTGAGAGTGGGGTTTTATCAGGGACCCACCTTTTTCTGTCTAGAATTTCTCTGCCCCCGGTTCCTATCAAAACTGAGTTATTAATGAGCAAATGAGTATTCCCACTGCATGGAATTAAGGATAAACCCAAAATTTTGCCAAGACCTCTCCCTTCTCTGAGAAAGTACACAGATACTGAGAAAGTACACAAGTACACATGAGCCACCTCACATGAAAAGGGAAAATGCCCACTGAGCTGTTAACACTTAAGCCGTCGGTAGACCGCAGAGCTAAAAGAAAACTGTAACATGCCCTCTGGGCCTACAGGCTTGCAGCTCCCTGTTCCCTGTCAACTGACAATGACCTGGGTCTCTTAGCTCTCTACACGCTGAGAGCGGCTTCTAATTCCTAACCTAACAATTTGGAGTTCTCGTGCCCCAGTGTATTTGTCTTGTATTTGTAGGTTTTTTCACTGTATTTTTAAATAGGGAATTGTGATTGTCCATACGTGTTTTAACAGGTCAAACAGGTTTTTATATTGAGCTCTTTAAACCTCATTTTAAATTGTCTTCCACATAGTATTTGAGGTTCTTTCTTTAGTGTACTACAAAAATATTTACTTTGGGGGTTTTATTAGCCTTTTACTCTAATGGGTAACAATTTCTCAACCATGGAAGGTCCCTGGTTACTGGAAGGAAATGTATTCATTTCAGTTTGGGGTTTTTTTCCTCATAATGAAGATAAACAAAGTGAAACAACTAGGAAATAAGAAAGTGTGCGTCAGATAGGACTGGGCATAGACAGGGACAAGTAAAGCCCCAAACTCAAGAGTTCAGTACAGAAAACAATTAAATAAAAATAGAAAGTCTGTAGCTAAAATATTTTATTTTTTTAAATGGGAAAGAAGAAAGAAAATCTGATATGCTGAAAAGTCAAATGTTGGGATATATATAAGCTAATATATAAATGAAATGAATACCAGCCATGTAAAAGGGACAGAGCTTAGAAATTTGTTATTTAAGGTACTTGCACTAATATGAAATGGAATATTGTTATTTACAGGGACATAGTTTACTTGTAAAAGTTTATTGCAAACTGTATGGCAACCACTAAAAAAGATTTAAAAAATGAAGTAGAATTGCTATGTTAAGAAGGTGAGAAAATAGAATCATGTAAAATGTTCAATAAAAGTCAAAAAGGTAAAAAAAAAATATGGGAAAGTAAACATAGAAACAAAGAACAAAGGAGACAAACAGAAAGCAATAATAAATATGGTAGACATTAATCCAATTATATTAGTAATCACTTTAAATGTAAAGAGCCTAAATATACCAACTAAAAAAACAGATTGTAAGAGTGGATCAAAAAACAAGACTTACATGATGTCTATAAGAAACCTGGTTAAATTTAAAGCCCCAGATAGATTAATAAAGGAATAAAGTTTTACCATGCTAACACTAATCAAAAGAAAGAAATCCAAAAAAGGAACCCACCAGTAAGAAATAATGTGACTGAAACACAGGCCAAAGGCCTTAACAGATGCCTTGTCAAAGAAGATATGCAGCTGGCAAATAAGCATATGAAAACATACATCACATCATATGTCATTAGGGAAATACAGATTGAAATAACAATGAGATACCACCACAAAACTATTAGAATGGCTAAATTCTAAAACACTGACATCACCAAATGCTGGTAACAATAAGGAGCAACCAGAACTCCCATTTGTTACCGGCAGGACTGCAAAATGGTGCAGCCACTTTGGAAGACAGTTTGGCAATTTCTTAAAAAACTAAACTATGATCCAACAATTGAACTTCTTGGTACTTACCCAAAGAAGTTAAAACTTATATTTATACAAAAACCCACACACAGATGTTTTAGCAGCTTTATTGAAAATTGCCAAAACGTTGAAGCCACCAAGATGTCCTTTACTAGGTCAATGAATAAACTGTGATACATCTGACAATATAATAGTATTCATCACTAAAAAGAAATGAGCTATCAAGCCATGAAAAGACACGGAGGAAAATTAAATACATATTATTAAGTGAAAGAAGCCAATCTGAAAAGGCCACATACTGCATAATCCTAAGTAGATGACATTCTGGTACAGGGAAAACTATGGAGACAATTAAAAGATCAGTGGTTGCCAAAAGTTAGGGGAGAAAGAGGGATGAATATGCAGAGCACAAAGTATTTTTTGGGTAGTGAAACTACCCTGTATGATGCTGTAATGGTGGTTACAAGTCATTATACATTTGTTCAAACCCATCAAAT
Source organism: Sapajus apella (assembly GCF_009761245.1). Lineage (NCBI taxonomy): Eukaryota > Metazoa > Chordata > Mammalia > Primates > Cebidae > Sapajus > Sapajus apella. Next base: position 23,387,288 of record NW_022436947.1, read on the forward strand.
GTAAAATATCAATAATGTAAACTATGTGTTTGGGCAATAATAATGTGTCAGTGTAGGTTCACTGGTTGTGTTAAGGAAAAAGTGACTGAGGCAGGTGTCTCAATTGATAGAGATTTATTTAGCCAAAGTTTGCAGAGGCACCCAGAAAAACACAAGCCAGAGGAGCATCAGCGACCTGTGCTTTTCCACAGACGGTTTGGGAAGCTTAATATTTAAGGAGTAAAGAGTAAACAGGAGGAGGGAAAGCAGGAGGGAGGGTAGGCAGTGAGGCAAATAGTTCTATTCTGGTGAGGCTCTGATTACTGCTCAGTAAATCCACATTTTATAAGTAAAAAGAGGGAGCAGAGGAAAAGTCAATTATGTGTTAATTGCAGGGAAGACAGAGGGATGATTTCTGGTCTTTCCCTCATCTTGTGCCTATGAAGACGAGCTGGTAATTGACACTGTTAGGGTGAAATTCAACAGAACTCAGTTTTAGGGCTATTGTATAGGAGGCATATGTATCCTGAAAGATGTAGGGGCTCACAGGATTCTTCTTGGGAGAAATAGTGAGGGAGGCCATTTGGGGAGATATGTGGCCTTCTATCACTGTGGGAACCTGATTTATGGATGAGGCTATCACACAGGGTTGTGATGTTACAGCTACCTAGAGAACAAAAGGAAGGCAATATTAGTGACTCAGCTCTGAAGCTTAACTTCCCCTTTGGCATAGTGAGCTTGGGGTCTTGAGATTCTATTTTCTTTCACAGTTGTAACAAATGTACCACTTTAGTGTGGGATGTTGAGTGGGGGAGGCTATCATATGTGGAGGAGTTGTATGTGAACTCTCCATACTTCTTGTTCAATTTTGATGGGAACCTAAAACTGCCTGAAAAAAATAAAGTTTAGTAATTTTAAAAAAAGAACTAGACTAGAACATGCTCTGAGACTGCCCTCTTGGGGCTACATGTGAAAACAAACCTCTCAGAGAAAGAGAACGCAGGGCCGGAGGGCCTGGCATTCAGTAGGGATCTACAGTCCATCCACCACATTGCTAGCACCTGCACATTTCATTAAGAAGCTCAACCAGGAAGAAAGGGGGACCAAAGAAGCCTCATCAATTAAAAAGAGGAATTTGGACAAAGAAAATCCACACAGGTGCCAATGCAGAAATAGTATTTTCCTTGATGAAGAGTTTTAACTTATCAAAAGCTATGAGATAGCTATCACTCTTTGAATAAGCTTTAAAAGAAATAGATGGACATTTGCAGAATATAAATCTTTTGTGTTCTATAAGCCTCCATTTTAAAATAAAAATAACCTCAAACATATCCTAAGTAAGGAAAGCAGGGACATGAAGAAATATTTGTATACCCACATTTATAGACTCTTTATAGATATATATTATTCACTACATCCAAGAGGTAGAAGCAAACCAAGTAGCCAATGATGGATGAATGGGTGAGGAAAAATATAGCACATATTCATAAGTGGTCCCCCATCCAAGGTTTTGCTTTATGTGGTTTCAGTTACCTGTGGCACAGTATAGTAAGATATTTTGAGAAAGAGAGAGACCACATTTGTATCACTTGTATCATAATATATTGTTATAATTGTTCTATTTCATGATTATTGTTGTTAATCTCTTATTGTGCTTAATTTATAAATTACACATTATCATAGGTAGGCATGCATGTATAGGAAAAAACAAGAGTAATCAGGTTCAGTGCTCTCAGTGATTTCAGGCATCCATTTGGAGTCTTGGAACACATTCCCCAAGGATAAGAGGGGACTACTATTTAATGAATATCATTCAACCTTGAGAAGGAAGAAAATTGACCCATGTTGCAACATGGACGAGGCTTGAAGACATGATGCTAAATGAAGTAAGCAGAAAAATACAAATACTTTATGATCTATGTAAGAAGATCATCTTCCTTCTTCAAGGCTCATCCAAAAAATACAAATACATAATGATACTGAACTGAATTTTAAAATGGTTAAACTGGAAAATTTCATGTTATGTATATTTTACCATAGTTTAAAAAGATAACTGTAAAATTTGTGTTCTAATCCACATGAGATTCTCAAAAAAGGCTATATCTAAAAGACAGATTCATGTTTCATGTTCCATGAAGCTTAGAGATTGGAGTAAGAGACTGAAGAGACATGAAGAGTGAACACATCTGAAAACAACAAAGTTTCACACAAATGTATGCATTTTATTGACAAGTGATATTTTCTTACATTAATAAATATAATACAATCTTCTTAAGAGTCAGTTTGGAGTTTGGAAGGCAATGTACCCTTGATGGGAGCACTGGTGGTACCAACTTCTTCAGAACTGCATCTAAGAGGGAATCTGTGTTGGCTGGGAATCATACAGGTGTGGGCAACAACTGTATCAGCCCCAAGCCTTCTCTCCATACCTAAAGGTGATTCGTGGCCCCTGGTTAATATCACCCTAGGTTCTCCCCCTTCCCAGTTTTAACATAATGTATCATTAAAAATAGCTAGTGCCATAAAAAGTCAACATTTCAAATATAAAATTATTTTATACAAATATTCATAATCATTCTTTTAAAATACAGCATTGTTATATATGTTTGAAATATTATTAAAATAAATATTTCCTAGAGAAAAAATTTTGCTTCACAAAATTATAAAACAGAAGCATATAAAACTAATTCATGATTGGCACTTCTTCAGGGTGTCTCTCATTCTCTCTTACCCAGTGTAGACAGCACGAAGTACATACATCTTGCCTGAAAACATACCACCATCACCCTATATATCTAGATGCTTGGACTTCATGTGTATCTACCCATGGTGCTTATGGCCTATCTACTTACGCACCCTTTACCTGGAGCTTCTGTGGAAAGAAGGGTTTTCCTGTGGCAATCTGCACTAACATACTTTTCCAGCCAACCTTTAGTTCAGAGGTCTTATGAGCTTGTCACTTTCTGAAGTCTGGGAAAAAGCATGCCAACTTCTTTATCAAAGGAACCATCCTGTCCCCTGTGTAAGACTGTAATAGCCCTTTGCCCAGGTAAGGGATGCATTGTGATTGTCCGAAATACTGAGATTTTTTGGTAGCCCTGGATGGTACTAATGCTGATTTCCAGGATCTGGAGGTTCCCTTTCCTGACTGCTCACTAGATGTTGAATAGGGCATATTTTGATGGGCAGTCTTGTGGTTCCTGCAGTATTCTAATACTTGCTTGGAAATGAGATAGTTGGAATGCTTAGCAGACAATGCAGTTGTGTTTCTAAACATCATGGGGTGAGGAGAGGAAAAGGAATACAAGCTTATACAAACCACTGAAGTTTCCAGTTTTCATTACTTAATCATAACCCTAAGAATTATAATTTCAGTTCTTCTCCAACACTACAAATTAACAAGTTCACTAGACAATAAGCTGATCAACTAGGCTGATTGACATTTATAGCTGCCTTTCCAATTACTACCAAAGAGCAAGGGTTTTTAGGAAAATCTGGCTTGCAAAACACAAGTGGTAAGTCTCCAAGGATTTGAAGTACCTTTCACACAATTTGACCATTGCCAGAAAGCCATGTATCCAGACCCATATCAGTGTCCTCAATTCCCCTTACCAAAATGTTTCCCTTTTTAAGAAATGTAATTCATCCTTGTTTTTTGAGGCAGAGGTGACTGTTCCACGAGCTCCAATTCCATGAGCAAACGTCCCATGCCAACATTTACACCTCTCTCTAAAGCCTTGTTTCTTGCACCTCTTCTTCCATCTCTTCTTTGAGAGAAGCAATTTGGGGCCGAGACTTGTACTTGCTTGAGTTCCGGTGGGGAAAGAGCTTCACCCTGTCTGAGTGGCTGATGGCTTGCCGGAAGAGGCTCTTCTCGTTCAGCAGTTTCTGGATGGAATCATACTGCCGCACTTTGTTCTCTTCTATGACCTAGGGAAGTGGCTGTTAGTGAGATCTGGGACAGAAGGCAGGTCAGACCACAGCAGAGACAGAAACTGGCACAGACTCAAAGGAAAATAAAAGCCAAATGAATGCCGTGTCCAGAGCCTTGCATTTTGAACAATCAGGTATATAACATTTAACTGCTGTATCCTCTTGCTCAAAGGAGGTTCTACCTTCTCTGAATTTAGCTGTGATTTTCTATTTAGCGGCTGGAGCATTCTTCAGGAAAGTTTAGAGGAACTGAAGATACTTCTAAAACAAAATATTAGGTCCCTTATGTATTACCTTAAAAATGGGTGTAAGTCTACAGCACCATAAAGAGTTGACCATCTTAAACAGTGATCTGAAGCTTAATAATTCCAAATTGGTCAGGATGTGCCTGAGTTTAATACGCCTCCTTGGCTTGTTCAGGTTGAGCAAATCCAAGATCAGACAATAGAGGATGTTATTTAGATTCTTGATCTTCTGCATGGCAGGGCAAGAGGTTGTGAGTCTGCCCCCATAATTTGTTACTTCAAGCTTAGTGATGATCATGGTAATAACAAGCCTTCAGCAAGGAAACCATTTACCTCCAGGAGGCTCAAAAGCCTGAACAGAAATGACGTGATACATCATCCTCAGAACTTCCTTGTGACTAAGCCAGAGGGAATTTGTAAACATCACTCGAAAGAATCTGTGACCATTTTGTTTTGTTTTAATAAAGACAGATGGGAGCCTCCCTACGTTGCCTGGGCTAGTCTCCAATTCCTGGCCTCAAGTAATCCTCCCACCTCAACCTCCCAAAGTGTTGTAACTACAGATGTAAGCCACTGTGCCTGGCCCTGTGACAGTTTTTTAAGAACAGTGAGAAGGTGGTGGAGAAAGGTACTACCTGAGCCCAAATAATGACTAGAAAAATTAATTGAGCCTTTCAACTATGTCATTAATACCATAAATCAGATTGTAAGACAGCCAGACCTGTCCCAGACCACATCCATGGGAGATTTAGTTATTGAAAGAATGATAAGGACCTTTTTAAAAAATTTTTTAAATAGTAGTGTATTTTGTATGACTTGGTCCCCAAATAAAGGGCTAAAAAGTATATATATGTTATTTATTAATGTAACTTAGTAATATGCTGCCATTTTGGATTTATTGTATTTCAACCTCATCACATGGCTCAGATCAAAGTGAAAAAGTTATGCAGCTATTTTGAGCAAAGCTGTATGACACATATTTTTAAAAAGAACTTGTACATTGTTGCAATTTCCAGGAACTATCACATGTGAGATTGTTATCAAGAATTACAAGGGAAACAAACCAGACTTTAAGTTATAAAGACTCACCAAAAATTGCTGGCATTCCAGCATTGCTTCTATCCTGTGTTCACAGAGGATTACTGTGCAATCAGCAAATGCTTGTTTTAGAGCTCTTCTAATTATTTGGTATGTTCTAGAAAAGAAAGAAAATACCACATATAATGTCACAGAACAGGAATGATCTGTATTTACCTTGAAAATATGTCTATTGTTCTATTATATCTTTAAATTACTTATTTCTTTAAGTACTTTCCACATAATGTTGATATAGAGTTAGCCACAATCAGCTTTTCAACGATGGGGTAGATTCTAAGTATCCATAAATAAACAGGACAAATATTTCAAAGAAAATTTTATAAATGAGTATAATTTGATTACGTAAAATCACCAGTAGTTCTTTATTTGGGGCTATAAACATGCTTATGGTATAAATGGGATATAAAGGCAATCATAAGGATCAGATTATGCCCATTATTTGAAAACTTCACCATGTGTTGACAAAGGGGAAGACTTTGTATGAAACTAAAAACTATTTTCAGAAGAAAACACAAGGTTCTTAGACAAGGAAATACACATTTATGCTCATTTCCACTGAGCAATTATTTCATATCTTGGGGAAGGCCTCCACTCACAGACATGACAGCCTAATAAAAATATGTGTCACTATGAAGCAGGCATAATGATTCTGTTCCCACTGTGTTATTAAGTAACAGAACTTCTGAAACTCACACTGGATCCAAATGAGCACTGGGTTCATCAAGCAGCAAGATCTTCGCCTTACTGAGAACAGATCTAGCCAAACACATCAACTGCTTGTGGCCATGGCTTAGGACACAGCCCCCATCCACAAGGACAAAGTCAAGCTTCCCAGGAAACTGTTCTATCACAGATCTGAGCCCAACCTGCAGTTAGAGAGAGTAGTTCAGATACCACAGAGTTTAAAACACTCAAGCAGTTGACATTCTAAAAATAAACACAGGAGTTCTGAAAGCTTACCTTTCTCATACCAATCCCTCTACCCCCACTACCTGCCACTATTTGAATTTGATTGAGCAAAAGTCTATTTATAATCTCGACAGCTCTAAAGAATCAGTCTACGACTTGTTTTCTCTTTGTACTTCATTCATCAGGAAACTTTCAATGAGTGCCTATTATGTGCCAGGGATCCCAAAAGGTAGTGAGGAAACAATGCATGGTACATGGCTCTTGTGAGGCTCAGGGTTTACAAAGGTATACATATATTATTGCAACACAACTGAATCATGCTGGAAAAGATAATATGTATAGATTGCCTTCTACCATGACATCTATGTAGACAGAAGACAGAACGGAGCATGAAGGATGGAGTTATGACATCATCCTTGATGCCACCTCCCATCTTCTACTCTATCATGACTGAGGACAAAAGATAGCATAAAATAATCAACTGTGCGTTTTTTTTAAATTACATATGGAAAATTGCTATTCATATCTTGAATTCATGAAAACTGTAACAAATAGAAAAAAATTTGAAGTAAGAAAAAAAACACACACTCTATGACCATTTCTTCCCATTGTCACGTGTGGAAAACTCTCCCTCTTTCTGCCCCTTTGAATATTAGTCTTCGCCATTTCCAACTCTCCTCTGAGATCCTGGTCATTTTCAGGGTATTTAGGGTATAAATTACCACCTATAAGCTAATAATTTTCAAATCTTTATCTCCATCCCTAGACTTCTTCCAATTACTTTTTAAATCATTCTTCTACTTACCAACTCTATTACAGTTACCCCCATCTGGGTCATCATCATCTCTTAAGCATCGTCCTACAAATCTCAATTAGTCATATTGCAAGTCCACCATACAAACACCTCAGGGATCTTCCTAAGATGTAGGTTTAACCATATCATTTCTGTTTTAAATCCTAGGGTAGCTCTCTTCCTGGTAGAATAAAAGACTGGAGCTCTAGAGTCAAACAGAATCAGCTTTGAATCTGCCCTCCTCAGCTCATTTGCTGACGATATCAGGCGCATTATTTCAAATCTCATTTATCGCATACATAAAAAATGGAGAAAATAATAATATTGATGTCGAAAGGTTGTTCGAAGGATTACCAGAGATAAGTTGTGGAAAGCAGCTGCCACAGACCATGGCACATGCTAAGTACCTAATGTACAGTAACTATTAGTATTATTGGAGCCTGGGAAACCCCAAGGACATGGGTTTGGTTACTGAAACACTACCCGAGTGTGACACCAGCTTTGTAAAAATTTTCTTTCACAAGTTGCCTTGGGAAGTAAGTTGGCAGAAAGTACTGCAATGCTGTGAAGTTAGTCATGCCCACAGAAACAAGGTTGAGGTCTGGGTCAGAATGCAGTACTCTCCCTCTAGATTCACACCACACACTAATTTCCTATGGCCATACTAGGAAACCTATTAGACTGTGTTAAACTTTGCACTTGTGGCAAAAAGCTGAGCAAAGTGCGTTTTTCCCCAGATGAAACTCTTTATTAGAAATAAATAATTATAAAAATTTATATATAACTGTCAACATTTAGAGAATAGAAATTTTAAAATGAATGACACTAAGACTGACCAATACAGGGGATATTTTGCAATATTCCTATGTTACTGTTTTATTCACTATGAAGTATAATAAAAAGATTTTTAGAATCATATTCATTAAAGTCAACCTAGTTAATAAAACTTAAAATTTGAAGTCAGTAAACATTTAAGAACTTTAAGTACCTATTTTCTGCCAGACATGGTATAATGGGCTTTTGCAAGATAATGGAAAGCAAGATAGATTAGCAATTGTTTTTGAAAAGATACAAAGTTATTGTTACCAAGCATATGTGCCCATAAGAATTCTCCTAATGATCTTTTGGATGTAAATGACTGCTTAGTCATGTATTCCTTCAACTGGCTCTTAATGAAAGTTTATTAAATTCTAGGTACTCTGACAGACCCAAGATTCAAAAATGAATGACACTAGGCTCTGCCTTAAAGGAAATTATGGTCCAAACAGGGAGAAAAAATTAATAAGTGGAAAATGACTGTTCAAAGAGATAAGCACTATGGGGAAAAAACCCCAGAAAATTGAGATTATCTGAATTAGTAATCATTAGCAGCAGAATCCTTTATCCTTTAAATATGTATATATAGACACACAAATATATATATCCAATATAATCTTTCTTTCTTTCTTTCCTTTTTTTTCTTTTTTTGACAGAATCTCACTCTATTTCCCAATGTGGAGTGCAGTGGTGCAATCTGGGCTCACTGTAACTTCTGCCTCCTGGGTTCAAGCAATTCTTCTGCCTCAGCCTCCCGAGTAGCTGGGATTACAGGTTGCCTGCCACCACACCCAGCTGATTTTTGTATTTTAGTGGAGATGGGATTTCTACATGTTGGGGCAGGCTGGTCTTGAACTCCTGACCTCAGGTGATCCACCTGCCTTGGCCTCCCAAAGTGCTAGGATTACAGGCATGAGCCACTGCGCCCAGCCCTCAATATAATCTTGTTAATACTATCATTGGAAACCATTCTTCAATAATTTAAAAATAAATATGTATAAACTTCAGCTCAGTCCTATCCAAACTAAGATAACTTCAAATCTACTAGAATCCAGTTTTCAAATTATTTTCATTACAACCTAGCATTAAAAATGAATAAATAAAAACATCAACAGTTTGTAGATATAAAGAACTTTAGGAAAAAGAATTTGCCAGCTTTATGTTGATGAGTTAATGAATAGTATGTACTTCGCAAATTGCTGTGAAGAAAGAAGAAATTTTGTTTTATAACATGTTAAACTAAAAAAAATGTCTAAGAGTTTGTAAAGGATTCAAAATGTTGACTTTTGCTATTGCTGTACTCTGGAATGTTATTATGGAGCAAGAGTTTGCTCTTGTGACAGAGAAACGTGAAAAAAATCAGAAAAGTGAATTGTAGTTTGACTGAATAATCCATAACTGGCAGTTACAAAAATAGACACAATGAACTCCTTTTGATTCTCTGTTTGCTACTCTGTAGATCTTTCAGTGTAAATTTTCAACTTAAAAAGTCACTATTTCTGCTGTTTAGCTTTTCTAAAATAACTTACCTAACTATCAATGAGTAACGATGGAAACTATTTTATAAGTAATTGAAAAAGCAAACAACGACCCCAAAAGCCTTCATTCCAAAATCAGCAGATGTTGTACTTAGATTACGGACGACCCTGAGATAGCCCTTTGGGATGAGGTTGCCTGTGAACCACAAGGCAGGGATGCAGCTCTGCTCCCACATCTGCCAGTAGTCCCAGTCAAGGCCTTTGACATCTCAAGGTTCTGTGTCCTCATTACTAAAATGAGGATGGTAATACCTGCTGTGCATCGATCACAAGGCTGTTTCCATTATCTGTTACATATAAAATGAAAGAACCCTTTATTCATTCAATCAATATTTACAGAGCGCCATCTATGTGCGCAAGACTACTCTAGGCACTGGAAATACCACAGGGAATAGGATATAATCCCTGACCTCCAGGAGCGTCCACTGCAGTGGGGAACATGGACAAGTTAAAAGGTAAATCTCTAGCCAGAGTGAGAAATACTATGAAAGGCGTGGAGTTATAGGGTACACCTAGGAAAGGTCCCTGAGACCTGGAGCATCAAGGCAGATTTTTGGAAAGAAGTGATGTATAAGGAGAGGCCTGAAAGATGGTAGAAGCAGGCAGTGGAGGGCAAAGGGAGTTTCCTCAGGTAGAGAACAGCAAGTGAACAAAAAAGCCTCTGCAGAACAGAAAGCACATGTGCTTTAGAGATCCAAAGAAATTTAGGATAACTGAATAATGGGAAGTAAGGGGAAGCTGGGGAGTGAGCTCAGAGAGGCAAGCAAAGATGAAATCACGAAGGACCTGGTAAGCCACCTTAAGTAATGCAGACTTAGTCCAGAAGGCATTAAGGAGCCATATGAAGGGAAGAAACAAATGATCAGATGTGGGGTTTAGAAAGATCATCAGAGCTGCAAAGAGCAGAATGAACTATTGGGGGTCAATAAGGAAAATGAGCCAGGAACCTATTTCAGAAATTCATGCAAGTGTTAGTAGTGATGTAGTAGTAGGTGGAAATGAAGAAAAGTGAATTAAATTCCAGATACTCTGCAGGGACAGCATCGACAGGATGTGACATGTGGGTACCTGTGGAGGAACTTGAGAGTGAAAGATGAGTCTCAGGTATCGGCCTTGGGAAACTGGAGGGTGGGATGCCATTCACTGGATTTAGGAACAAAGGACAAGTATCTGGTGGAGCAGGGAAGAAACTCGGTTATTGACAAAAGGTGCGTTTCATATGCTGAGATATCAGGTGGGGAGCTCTGGGAATAGGCAGATTTGGAGGTCATCAAAATAGAGGTATTAGTTAAAGCCAAGAGGACACATGAAATTTCCCAGGGAAACTAAGTAAAGTGAGACAAGAACCAGGATTCTGTCAAACACCATTTAAAGGATGTGTAGGTAAGAAAAACATGATTTTAGTTACTTTTACTTAATATCTGTATTTGCCAGGCACTGGGATAAGCCCATTTTACATGTCATAACAACCCTACCAATTTATTGGGCCAGAATGCCAGAAGTCTATTTTTTTCCCTTGGGATTCAGTTTCTTTTGAGATTCCCTTTGGTCTACACAGCGGTAATTTTAGTTTGGCATTGAAGAAGCTGTCTGGGCCTAAGCTGTTTTGGGATGGGTAAATTAAACTATCTAAGTTCTAGGTCTTAGAAACTCTCTTACCCTCCCTTGGACTTGCTTTAAATTCCTCCATCAAATGACAGGGCAGAGTGTCAAGGTGAAGGTCTGGCCCCAAAAAATAAAGAGAAAGGAGCTGTCTAGGCCAGCTTTGGTTCTAGGCCTTCCAGCTAGTAACGAGGTACAAGTCCTCACGGCTTCATGAGACACAGTCCAGATCAGCAAGGATAAGATTTCACACTGGAATTGGGAGCCAAGTCCAAGCTAAAATTAAAGCATTTCATGGCCTGGAATTGTCACTATATATATTTTTAATTTCCACTTGGGATAATGGGGGATTATGTAGGAAGTGCTGTTGGGATGAAATTCAGGTGTTTGGCTATTTGTCATTGCTCTGTTCATTTAACTCTAGAGACACAAGTCACAGCAAGGTGACAGAGAGGACTAAGTGAGATGACATACATCCTAGTTAGCCCTGGACAGTCCTGCCTTACAGCTTTTGTCCTAGTGTCCTGTCCAGTTTAGAGTCTGACACACCCAAAAATGTCTTGTTTGGATAAATTACATGACCAACTATATTAGACTAAAGCCTAGGCCTTGTAACTTTTAAACCCAAATGCCTTTTCTGCTTCTCTAGGCTGATACTTGTTTGTTTGTTTGCATGCTGCTAGCAGGCTTCCTCATTAAAAACCTATTACTACTACTCAAAAAAGCACATTACTACTCAACAAAAACTTAGCACTACTACTCAAAGCACTCATGACATTAAAATTAGACTAACATCATCAACTTTGTGAATAACAAATTATTAAAAAGAAGAACAGTAAAAATATAAACCTAAATATGAACTGATTAAATAAAAATCTAAACAGGTAAACATTCTGCATTATATTAATATTTAAAATCATAACCACAGGTTTTAAGATTTTAGATTATTTTTATGTACCTGCTTTCCCGTACATTTACTTCGATTTTGGCCAGATTTTATAAAGGCTAATGTCTTTCTTCCCAAGTTTTTCTCCCATTGCATTGTGTTCCTATAGTGCATTCTCTGAAGTCACATCAAAGATCTTAAAATGTGTCACTTGCAGTTTAGTTAATGTTTTCTTTAAAGACCCTGTGTTTGTTGGGTAATAAGGAAACTTTGATAATGAAAACGGTTAATCTAAGTACATTTTATTAGGGGCATATTAAGGTTGGGCACTCAACGGGTAAGTGTTTAACACTCACAGTCATTTCAAAGCTCCTGGCAAGGTCCACTGTGAAGGGAGGAAGAAAACGGAAGAAAATTTGGGATAAACAGAAATTGGGCTACAAGCACCAAAAGTGCTAATGGTAGAATACAGTTGTTCTCTAAGACCTTTGAGGCTAACATTTTAGGTCCCCTGATTCTATTCTGCCACAATCCAGACCTTTGAACTTAAGTTTAATAAAAACAAAATAACTTATGTTTCCTTTTTCTTTAATGCTTATATTCTTAAAATTATAAGTTTATAGCTAGCGTATTCTGTTAAAGAAACTGAGAATTTCACTCCAGCTCTCCTCCCCACCAAATTATTCTGTATAAGGCCCTCAATTATAATGAACCACCTGTTGGATAAACATAAGGTGTTATTTAGAAATTTTTATTCCATTTTAATTAATATATTTCCTACATAATGTCCTAATGGCTTCAAAGGATGGCATATGCCTCATCTAGGTCAAGTGGCATTTTGCCTGCCATGTGCTCACAGCCACATACCCCAAAGGCAGATGACTCCTGGTGACTTCCAAAGAAAATTATTTTCATTTGCAGGTGCTCTAGAATGAACATTACCCTTCTGTGCTAAACCTGTGTTTCCCAGGGAAGTATATCAAGTCAAATCAAAGCCTCCTCCTTATAGCGGAGAGCTTCAGAACTCAGATAGGGAGTAGATGAGAAGGTGTGGAGAGATGATACCTTATACTGGGATTAATCCCAGTGTACTGGAGTTGCCTGGGTCTCTTCTAACTCATGTTTCATTGATGCAAATTGAGTAGGGAAGGCCAAAATCGTGCTGTCTATGAGATTTGGTATAAACTGAACGCTTCAGTCCCCCTGCCAAATTCATATGTTGAAATCCTAACTTTAAAGATGATGGTATTAGGAGATGGGGCCTTTGGGAGGTGATTAAGGTCACAAGGGCTCTACCCTAAACTCATGATTTGGATTAGTGCCCTTATAAAAGAAATCCCAGAGAGCTAGCCTGCCCATTCTTCTGCCATGTAACAACACAATGAGAGCACAGCCATCTGTGAAGAAGCAGGCCTTCACCAGACACAAAATCTCCTGGCACCAGATTTTGAACTTCCCAGCCTCCAGAACTGTGAAAAATAAGTTTTACTGTTGTTTATAAGACATCCAGTCTATGGTATTTTGTTGTAGCAGCCCCAATGGACAAAGACAAAGTATTGGTATTAGGAGCTGGGTACTGCTGTAACTAATACTCAATGTGGAAGCAGCTTTGGAACCAGGTAATGAGTAGAGGCTAGAAGAGTTTTCAGGTACATGCGAGAAAAAGTCTACATTGCTGTGAATGGACAGTTAAAGACAATTCTGGTGAGGGCTCCAAAGAGGAGGAGAGCTGTAGAGAAAGCTACTATCAGCCGGACGCGGTGGCTCACGCCTGTAATCCAAACACTTTGGAGGCCAAGGCGGGCAGATCACCTGAGGTTGGAAGTTCAAGACCAGCCTGACCAACATGGTGAAACCCCGTCTTAAAAAAAAAAAAAAAAAGGGAGAGAGAGAGAAAGCGACTATCTTCCTACAGAATACTTAAGTGGTCACAAGCAGAATGTTTGTAGAAATATGAATGGTAAAGGCCAGTCTGATGGCTCTTCAAATGGAAATGAGGAACATGTTACTAGACAATAGAGGAAAAGCTATCCTTGTTATAAGGTGTCAAAGAACTTGGCTGAACTGTTTATGTCCTAGTGTTTTATGGAAGGCAGAATTTGAAAGTAATGAAATTGAATATTTGAGGAAATAATCCAAGCAAAGTTGAAGGAACAGTTCAGTTGCTCTTGACTGCTCATAGTAAAATTCAAGATGAGAAATGACTTTAAAATGGAATTGTTGATCAAAAGGGAAGCAGAACTTCAAAATTTGGACGATTTTCAGCCGATCCATATTGTGAAAAATAAGAAAGCCTGCTCAGGAGAGAATACAAAGGGTGTGGCCAAACTTGATAAGGTGATTACTATGGACTAGCCATCTCAACAGAAACTAGGTGCTTTGCATCAAGACAATGGGGATATTAGTCAGCCACCTAAACAGAATCCAGAATTTAAAGTCCAAGACAATGGAAGAATGACTCCAAAGCCATTTGGAGATCTTCCAAGTTGCCATGCCCATCAGAGGTTCAGATTGTAGAAGCCTGGGGTAGGGCAGAAAGATTTCAAATGAGAGGCTACAGCTGCCCTGTGCCACCTCACATTGCCACCTCACACTGCATACTTTGCCCCTGTATTAGTCCATTTTCACACTGCTATAAAGAAATATCTGAGACTGAGTAATTTATAAAGAAAATTTAATTGACTCATAGTTCTGCATGGCTGGGAAGGCCTCAGGAAACTTACAATCATGGCAGAAGGAAAAGAAGTATGTCTTACATGGTGACAGGCAAGAGAAGGTGCAAAAGCAGGGAAACCTGCCTTATAAAACCATCGGATCTCATGGGAACTCATTCCTTATCGTGAACGGCATGGGGAAACTACGCCCATGATCCAATCATCTCCCACCAGGTCCCTCCCTCAACAAGTTGAAGGGGGAGTTATGGGGATTATAATCCAAGATGAGGTTTGTATGGAGACACAGCCAAACAATATCAGCTCCCCATACACTACTGCCATGTATCTCTACCACCGCAGATGTAGCTCTAGCAGACCCTAGTGCTCACGTACAACACTCAGCAAAACTGTAGGGGCATGGCTGCCTCCACCCAGATTTCAAGAACCCAGAGAGTCACAGGGCCCAGGTAGAGAACCACCACAAGGGTGAGGTCACCACATAGAGCCCCCAGTAGGGAAACGCCCAGTGGAGCTATGAAGGTGGGGCCACCCATGCAATCCCAGACCAGTAGAACCTCCAGGCATGCAACTGCACACTCAGGGAGCTACAGGCATGGGATTGGAGCACAGAACTGCCACAAAGAATAAGACACTCAAATCCATGGGAATAGAGCACCCACCCCAGTGTGTCTAGAGGTGAGATACCACCCCAGTGAGCTTGGAGAGAAAAGCAAAGCAAATTATTCTCAAGCCTTAAAATTTTAGACTTATAGAGACCTGTTACTTCTTTTTTGTTTTCTATTTCTCTTTTTTGAAATGGGACTCTCTAGCCCGTGCCTGTCTTACTGTTTTATTTTGAAAGCACATAATAGGTTTGATTTCACAGTTTCATAGCTGGAGAGCAATCTGCCTAAAGATGAATCACACCTTAAGTCTCACTCTATCTGATTTAAATAGAGTTTGTGCTGATTTAGCTGATATTTAGATTAGACCTTGGACTTTAGCCTTGTAAGTTGATGCTGGAACAGGTTAAGACTTGGGGGCTATTGGGATGTAATGAATGTATTTTGCATGTGAAGAAGACGTGAACTTTGGAGGTCAGGAGTGAAATGCTACGGTCTAAATGTTTGTGTTTCCCCATCCCCCAAATTTATATGTTAAAATCCTAACCCCCAAAATGATAGTATTAGAATGTGGGACATGTGGGAGGTGATTAGGTGATGAGGACAAAGCCCTCATGATGGGATTAGTGTCATTATAAAAGACACTCCAGAGAGGTCTTGCCCTTTCCATTATGTGAGGACACAGCAAGAAGGCACCATCAATGAACAAGGAAGTATGTTCTCACCAGACAACAAACCTGCTGGCACCTTGGTCTTTGACTTCCCAGCCTCCAAAGATTGCTCATAAGCAGCTCAATCTTTGGCATTTTATTTTAGCAGCCTAAATGAATCAAGATAGGGCTTGATGGTTGGATCCTTACCACTGAGGAGAGGAGTAGGTCCAGTCAAAACTACCTGTTGCTCCAAGTATATTAGGGTACTCCATTTTAAAGTTGTACACACACACACATGCACACAAAGTGTAGGGAATGATCTCAGCTATATCAACCATTTGTGTTGGTATGAGTTACCTCTTTCAATATCATTTCAGTTAGCAGGCTTACCTCATCTGCAACTTTCCATATTTCTTGATCACTCCACTGTTCATAGGGATCCAAGTTTTTTCTAAATGTTCCGGTAAAGATAAATACTTTCTATAGCAACGAAGAAAAGAAAAAAGTATGAATAATCTAAATATCTTTTTATTTTTCCCTTATTATATTATAAAATATGTCAAGCAGAAAACACATTTTAAAATAAGAAACACTCATGTAATTACCATCCAGTGCTCTCAAATTTTGATATTTTATCATGTCTCCTTTGTATCGTTTTTTTAAGAAACAAAATATTACAGCAATATTTGAAGTCCCTGGTGAACATTTTTCTAATCCCAATGTCTTTGAAGAAATTGAGATAATTATAAATTGTAGAATATTAAAAAATTTTATTCCTAGCAATATTCCTTATTATAAGCAAATGTAATATAAAACTTAAAAAACAGTAAGTTTATGAGTTATAATTAACTTGTTAGAACAAATTCCTATTTTGTTAATATATTTTCCTTGGATTTCTCTGATAAGCTTAGCTTCCTAAGGGGTTTTGAAATTTCTTTAACTTATGCTTATTCAAATACACATGTTCATTTCATCTATAAACCAAGGCACAATTCTACTTATCTGACCAGACAGGCACAGGAGAGAGCCTCAACTTAGAAATCAGTGGAAGAGCAGAAGTCAAATATTTGTTTAACTGAATGCATGTTCCTGGTAAGGAATAAAATGACAACCTAATTCCCTACATGGAGCACAGCACAGCTATCATCCTGAGATGTCTACTTACCAGATCACCAACTACTTAGGTCTGCCTATATTATTTAAAAATGTCTTAAAATCACTGTCTCATTGGGGAATGCTGATGCAACAACAATAATAATATTTAGTTCTCTGTGCATAGGGGTGAATTGAAGAAAATATTTTTGCTATTAACATTTAGAATTCATTTTTACTCTTTTTTCTTTTGTCTTTGGTTAATAACATCCACTTAGGGGAATTAAGAATGAAATTTCTTGAAGTGTAGTTTTTATCAATTGCCTAGAAATGAAAATGTTCAGTGCCCATTTGGTCCAGAAGGAACAACACAAAGCAAGTCAATCCCAAATTAATGGTGTCTGTATCTCGCAGGCAGAAGGAGGGTATCCTCAGCAAGGCAGACAAGTTTACTGAGGATCACGTAGAAACTTGATACCCCAGGGCATAATTTATGACTTAAAGAAAAAGTTGTTGTCAAATGTCTCAGAAACTCTCTAGAGAGGTCAACCAGGACCCCCATGCTGATATTTCTTAATCTATATCAAAATCACCATCCTAAAAGGTACCTACATTGATTTACAGAAGTGAATATAAGAGATATCTGAGCATATGACTCATAGGATCATAAATATCTGATGGATATGTTTATGTATCTCCTCCAAACTTCTATGTAAATAAAGGTAATGTCTGAATAAACTGAAGAGAGTAGACAAAGGGCATTACTGGAGAATTCTGACCAATGAAAGGGAATTAAACAAGAAGCAGCTCTGAGAACTTAAGTCAGTTCACTAAGCAATCGAATTTATTTAGCATATAAAGTTAAAAAGCCTTGCCAATAGAATATTGCCATTTGCTGTTTTTTATATATTTTTCTTTTTATATTGTGGTTCTTTAAATAAAAAGTTTCTAGCATTATTGAGAAGAACAGGAAATGATAACTGTAAGGGTTAACAAAGTATCAAACAATGTATTGTTTTCTGCTACAGAAGTTATCTCCATCAAAAGGATGGGACATTTAGCGCCCATTTATGGCAGACTTACAACAACCATGTCCTGGGACAGGCTCATTCCATATGTTACCTCTTTCAACCTTCATGTCAACCTCATAAGGTAAATCCTATTATGTACATGAGGAAACAGAAGCTTCGAGAAGTTAAGTGACTTGTCCAAGGTCACTTAGCTAGGAGATAGTAGGAGCTGGAATTTAAACACAGGAGTGTTTGTCTCTAAACTTGTGCTTGTTACTGCAGCAAAATGGCTTGAGTCCTTTGTGGACCATTTTTCCTTCTTGTTTAAAGCTCAGGAAAGATTAAAGGTTGGGCAGCAGCAGGCTGATGGGTGCATCAAGAGCCTATGAGCGCTCAGCAGCATATTCTTTATTTAAACTGTTATCCATCTCTCTGGCCACAGGCTCAGTTCCTGGAGAGGTTAGCTTCCTCTTCCTACACAGGCCGAGTTGAAGGGTTTCATTTGGGCTATAGCCTCTTTATAACTTTCAAGGAGACTTACACATCCAATGAAAGCACACAAATCAAAATGGAATAATGGCATTATCATGGAGGACTGCGGGAGGATGGTGGGGAAAGCCAAAGATTTTATGGCATCCACACACACACAGAGTTATGAAAGGCAATGCTTTAGTAATGCCTTTCATAAAGATGCAAGAGTAATACAGTTGCAAAGATGCTGTAGTAACGCAGTTCTGGCCTGGAAGGTATGTCTACACACAGGAACCAGCCTCTGATCCTCCATGTTTTATGAAATGGGGAAATGCTACCTTTCTTCTCAAAGCTACTCTACCCCTAGGCTTTCCCATCTCAGTGTATGGTACCTTCATTTCCTCAATCCAGAAACTTGGGAGTCATTCATAACTTATCTTTCTCCCTGAACTTCTCAAATAAAATTAATCATCAGTCCTCTCTGGAGCAGGGCACTCCTAACTGATTTCTTCCCTTCCACTCTTGTATCTCTTCCCATCCATTCTCATTCAGCAATCAGTGCAATTCACTGTAATAGAAATTAGATCATTTCATTGACCTTTTAACAAACCTTCAAAGGCTTTCCACTACACTCAGGGCTTTAAGATGGCCTACATGACCCGACATGATTTGGCCCCTCTACTTCTCTGGCTCACTTACTGCCCTTCTCCATTCTCTTCCCTTTCTTACTGCCACCACACTGGCTTTCTTTCACGTCTTCAGCTTCTTCATACACTGGATTCCCCTTGCCTAGGAATCTCATTCCCTACCTTCTTCCCATGATCAACTGCCTTTAGGTTTCAACTTAAATATCACTTCCTCAGAAGTATCTTTCCTGATCCTCAATACCAACTAAGGTCTCCCAACATACGGTCTCATAACACTCATACTCTGCTTTCATAGCTTACAGTGAGTATTGATTATATGTGCATCTGTGAGCATTTGTTTTTAACTTCCATCTCTCCTACTAGACCATAACTGCTGTGTACCCTGCCCTTAGCATAAGCTATGTTCATAATATATGCTCAATAAATGCTGCCTGAATTAATAAATGGACTGATGTGAAAATAGGAAGTAAAATACAAAAACATCAAACTCAGAGTTCAGCACATGTTATTTTTCTTTCTTTTGAAAGAATAGCTATTACAACCTACTGTTTTGTTTTGGCTCAGAAAAAAAAATATATATACACACATATTATATATACACATAGATATATGTATGTATATATACACACAGATATATGTATATAGATACATGTATAGATATACATGGATATATCTATCTAGATGTGTAGATATATATATATATATATATATATATATATACTCTGCCATACATATATATATCTAATACACACACCATGTATAATTCTATTAAAATGTGTCCTAATGTTTATTAGTATCACAGACTTTAAAGAAATAATACTAATAACCCATTAAAATTTTGATTGTTCTTTATAATTGCTTAGGAGATGGTATGCCTAACTTTTACTCATGATACTATAGTCCAATAGTTTATATAAAATATCTCTCAAACATATGTTGATATATATTAATTTAGCTAAAATAGATAAATATTCAACATTATGAAGAAAGAAAACTATTGGTTGAAACTACACATCCCAAAGTTTTAAGTGTGATGAATTTGATACCATTCAGAAATTCTGTGGGTTTTTTGTCTATGGTTTACTGTCTGGCATTAAGTATTGAAGTAAGTGCTCTAATTGAAAAAAAATTTAACTGCACGAACAGGTTCAGTAAGAATTCAATTTCATACAATTAGACATTTCATTCCTGCATTACAAATAGTATCTGGCACTGTATTGTTTCCAGGGGTGCCAGTGGGTGTTTTAGTTCTGTTTTCTAAACTGTTTGAACTTTCCACAAACTCATCTCTAAATTTGAAAGGTCCTTGGAGGTCACTTAAGTCCTTTTCTCTGGTTTACAAATGAAATATTCAAGGCCCTGAGAAGTTAAGTGGTTTGGCCAACGTGGTACACTTGGACTGATGGTGCCGCAAAAAATATACCTGAAACTGTCAATCACACAATGGCCCTTTATCTCTCTTTAAAGAAACTTCTCCAATAGGAAAGTTAGGATGTGCAAATATCTGATATTTATTTAATGTCATATACGTCATAAAGAGCACTTCTTGAGACTCGGAGAGTAAGAGCACCATTACTCACTCTGTGACAAACCTCTTTTCTACAGTTGACTCCTCAACTCAACTCGGTGGCAACAGGTGAGCCTATATGGAGTTCTCAGAGTTATCTGCATGTATTTCACTGCAACTGGCATTATGCTTTAGCATTGGATGGCAAACAAAAAACAATAAAGCAGTTTGGCTTGTGTGGTGCCTGGATTTAATATGAATTACATAAGTGGAAAGTGTGACTGTTTTTCTTTAAGGACACAGTGCTGTTTTGGTTTTGGCTCAGAAGGGAAATATATATATATAAAATATGTATATTGTGTATAATATACACAATATTGTGTGTATATTATATATATATTATTGTATATGTTTTGTATATATTATACTATATATGCAATATAGTATACTATTTTTTTTTCCATTTTTCAAATTTTATTCCAAAAAAAGGGGATGTGTGTGGAAGATTAAGATGTCCACAGAAAGTAACCCTCATTGTTACAATAAAGTACTCAACTGAACAGAAATGACAATGACTCAATTCAGTATGTAATGTCCTATTTTCCCACTGTACCAGTTACTGTATATATAGTATACTATAAATACAATATATAATATATATAACACATACAATACATATTGTACATTATATACAATATATACACAATATATATTGTGTATATATGCTATATAAAATATACACTATATATGTTTACACAGTATATATAAACATATACAATATGTTTATATATACTATATATGTTTATATATGCTATATAAACATATATTGTTTATATATACTATATATTGTTTATATATAGTATATAAACATATACTATTGTTTATATATACTATATAATTATATTGTTTATATATAATATATAATATACTATATTATAGAAATATACTTGGAGTGTGTGTGTATATACTATATATTATATATAGCATATATACAATAAATAGTATATATACTACATATAGTATGTATGTACAATATATATTATTACATATATATAACATACATATATGTGTATATGTAACATACATATATGTATATATAACATATATAACACGCTATATATACAATGTATATACTATATACAGTATGTTACAGATATTACATATACAAATTTTATGTTATAGATGTAACATATGTTATATATAACATACTATATAGTATATGTATTGTGTATATAGTGTGTTATATATATTATATATACATATATGTATGTTACATATGTATGTTATATATACACATATATGTATGTTTTATATATATATAGTTACATAGTTATATATATAGGTATATGTAGTAATATATAGTAGGTATATATGTAGTTATATATAGCAGGTAGGTAAATAGAGTGTATTTTATATATACACACACATCCACACACACACTCCATGTATAGTTCTATCAAAATGTGGCCAAAATGCTTATAAATATCCCAGTGGTTTGGGTCTCCCTTTTTGACAATGTCTGTAATTTTTTTTTATAAATTGAATCTGTATAATAAAAACTGTTCAGTGTGAACAAATTAAGATCCTAAGTTTATGTTAGAGGTTTTTCTTTTTAATTAGCTGGTGGTATGGTTTGGATCTGTGTCTCTGCCCAAATCTCATGTTAAATTGTAATGCCCAGTGTTGGAGCTGGGGCCTGGTGGGAGGTGACTGGCTCACGGGGCTGGATTTCTCATGAATGGTTTAGCACCATCCTCTTGGTGCTATCCTCATGACACTGTTGAGTTCTCATGAGATCTGCTCATTCCAAAATGTGTGGCTCCTCCTCCCTCACTCCCTCTTGCTCCTGCTTCATCATGTAACATGAATGCTCCCCATTTGCCTTCTGCCATGATTGAAAACTTCCTGAGGCCTCCTCAGAAGTAGATGCTACTAAGCTTCCTGTATAGCCTGAAGAATTGTGAGCCAATTACATTTATTTTCTTTATAAATTACCTAGTTTCCAGCATTTTCTTATAGCAATGAAAGGATGGACTAACACAGCTGGGCATAGTGGTGTGGGCCTGTAATCTACCTACACAAGAGACTGAGGTGGGAGGATCACTGGAGCCCAGGAATTCAAGGAAACACACTCAACATTAGGTGACAGTGCAAGAATCTGTCTCCAAAAAAGTGTGGCTTTGTTTTAAAAAATATCTATTAGCTAGAACAAAGTAGCTATAAGTAGTTGAATAAAATATTCTACAGTCAAAACTATCTAAGGTTTATAACAAATACAGAATAATTTTATAATATTAACATACATATATTTGCATGCAAATGATTGTAGGTAACCCAAATTATTGTTTCCTCTAAAATTACTTCATGCTTTACAAACTTTTTGTACTACAACTTTTTAGTATATACTTTTTCAGAGATAGCATAAAAGAAAATACTTTCCTGATCTGACCAAATAATCAAAAATTTCACATTTTTAGTCTCAGAAATAATAAAATTGCATTGTACCTACTTCCATACCAATTATTTTTCTCTCCTCCTTTGAACTCAGACTCCACCCCTACTGTCCTTATTTTAGCCCAAACTCCACATCATAGCTGGAGAGTTTCCCAGATCATATCCCTGCTTCTCCTGCCACCTACTCCATGCCACCAGCAGCAGCAGGGTCCTCCACTACCCTTTCACCAGCCTCTTCCTGGAGCCATCTTGGTACTTGTCAACTATTAACCTATTTCTCCTAATCCTCCCTAATATGTGGCCTCCTCTGACCTTTTGCCCCTCAACCCTTTCTAGTTCACATCTTAGTACTTGTCCATAATCTGTCCTCCTGCCTGGCATCCTGGAACACCCTCTCCACATCCTCATGCCCCTAACCTTTCTAAAATCCACAACCTTTATGACCCTTTATGAAACACCTTAATTATCACTTTCCTTGTGAAACTATCTATATTCTTTTGTTCATTTCTATGGTATATACTTCCAATAAAATACAAAGATGGAGACAGGATTTCTGCTCAAGGAACTGTAAATAATAGTAACCACCACAACACAGCCTATTGTACTTACTATGTGCCAGGGAAGAGTACTAAGTATTAACTCATTTAATCCTCACAAAAACACAATGCATTCATTACTACCATTATACTCATTTTACAGACAAGAAAAACTGAGGCACAGAAAAATTAAATAACTTGCCTAAGATTACACAGACTAAGATTCAGATACTGATAGAACCACAATCTCTTGTTAAAGAGATCAAGCATTTAGTGAATCAGCATAAAACAATGTAAATTGAACTCTTACCAAGCAAGCTACTGTATTATGCACTCTATAGGAGGGAGAAAAATTAATAAGAAAAAAAAATCTATGTTTTATCTAGCATTTCTATTACATTCTTTTATCTGGTCTGCTTTAATCATTGATGATTTTTTGTGTTTAAACTTTGCTTTCTTAACTAGGATACCTGCAAAGTATTTACAATGCTAAGCAGAAATTAGACAAATACATTGATTACTCTAAGATAAGATATATTAGAAGTGCTGGGTTTATAAACAAGGTTCTAAATCTCATGTGGAACTGGAATGTGGGAGTAGAATGTTGGAATTAGTAAAAAACCCCAAATTTGCAAAATTTACATGTTGCTTTGAAGTCTACTTTGTGAATCATATAACAGAGGGACGCAAGGGAAAAGATGAGAAAGGCACTGCAGGGAGAGTAGAAAAAAAGGAGGGGTCACTGATGCGGGGGAGTAGCAACAACAGGGCTTGGGAGCTGGCCCTTCGTAATTACCCACATCACACTCCCTAACTAGCCTATACCTTGACCCATGACTACATTTAATCACCTATATTTAATTTATCATTTTGGCTCAATCCTTTCTTCCTTTGATCTCTGACTTATGACAATGAGTGCAATTTTGAACTTTTCATTTGAAGCTCATAGGCTGGATTGGGACCTCACGATGACAGATCAAGGAAAAGTGCTATCTATACCATTTATGTAATCACAGAAGCTATCATACTTATAATGTTAAGCATAGAGGAGTTTAATAATTAATTATTAAGTTGTTAATTATTATAAAATGAGTGAGAAATGCTCTACTGCTGAATCATCATTCAGATCTACAAATACATGTTTTGGTCTCATTTGCTATCTCCCAGAGCAAAAGATGCCCCAACTTTGTGGTGGGAGTCATGTGTGGACATAGATTCTCTTCAGATCATAAAAGCTCATTGCAAGAATAGGCCTAGTCATTTCCTCAGAATAGTGTGTCACCTTTCAAACTTGTAACTGAAGCTTTAGAAATACATTTTAAAATTTTTTTCCTGTTTGTTTATGAATTAAGTCTTTAACACATTTCAAGGCAAATAAATCATTTTAGATCTTGTTATTCAAAGTGCCTAAGCCAATGGGGCTCTGGTGATAAGCCCCATTGTCTCTTCTTCATGACCTCACAGCTCACAGGTAACACAGAGCAAATTAAAGGAGGCTCCACCTTGAAATTTACACAATAGTCTTCCAAGGAAAGGAAGAGAAGAACATTAATAAAATAAGGGAGGGAAGAACATTAATAAAATAAATGCTCTTTACATTAGTAAAATAAATATTCTTAAAATAAATAAAGAAGGAAAGAACATTAATAAAATAAAATTAAAACACCTGTAAGGACCTGCCAAAACTGACATGTTGTGATTTCACAGCTGATGTCTCAGGATCACTATGAGAAAGTGAGGGGAAATTTCATGTTCAAAGTTCCTGTTTCACGTGTCTGAAAACAAATGTCCCATTGATACAGAGATCTCTAATGTCTCAGGGCAGAGATCTTCATAACTATGCCCTTGCAAGGTTTGGGAGTTGGAAAGAAGAAAAAAATAGAAAAGCAAACAAACATAATTCTTTCTGGATTTTTTAATTCCTTATTCCTTCTTTTTTTTTTCTTTTTAAAGTTTAAACTTTAGGAAAGGACAACATTACTTAATTTGAACTTTTCAAAGAAAAGTTAGGGAAAGAAAAGCATCTCTCAGTTTAGACAGCAAAAATATATGAGGAGTTTGCTCTCTTTTTCTCTTTCTTGGGCATTCACATAATGCTCAAAAGTTGTCACAATGAAGAAATAGTATATCATGTTTACAGACATCTTTGTGATACTGAGAGACAGCCCTAGAAACCAGCGTCATAAACACATATACGAGAAGCATCTATATCAGGATCGTCCGGCACTTCTGAAGGAATCTCTGAACACATTTTTTTGTTTGGCTTATATAATGCTAGAAACCATAGAAGAGTGAAAATGAGAAAAAAAAAAAAGAAGACAACCTTGGAAGACTCCCTTTGGCAGAAAGGCAAGATAAAGAATTTTCATATCTCTGGCCTACTCTGTTTTCTTCCATGTCTTGCGTATGTATGAGCATGCAATAAAACACAACCTCTCTACTACATAGTCGATAAACTAAAGGATTCTCAGTGAAACTGAAATTAATTTTTAGACCTTGGCTTATTCTAATAGGCAGATTTGTGTGAATAAGAACAACAAAAAACAAAAAATTTACTCTTTTTCATTAAAAATGGGACCAGAAGACTTAGGTTGAACTGAATAACAACACTTCTCTGTCAATCAGTTCTATTTCACTTTTCAACATTTTTATTTTGCCTAATGCTATCACCTCGGGATACTTGTATTTCCAGTGTTTCTTTATCTTTCGATCATCTGACAATCCCTTTTTTTTCCTGAGGAAACAATACTGTTTTCAAAACTCCAACCAGGATAAAGCTTCTGGCAACATGACAAAGAGTAGACAATATAAATTAAAAGCACCAGTTGAGCAGCTGCAATATTTAGTGCCTCACTAGTTGAAAGGAGCAAATGTTCCACAAAGGTAATCTATTAGGAAATACAAGCTTTTTTCTCAGTCTAGATTTATAGTCAGTCTACCTGGAGATGCTCCTGGCATTTTAATTTTGTGTAAAAAGTAGAGTAGTGTTAAAAAGAAGTATGGTAGTGGAATGGATTCAGTGCCTATTAGTACAAAGGGAGAAAAATGATCATCAAGAGTGAATATATTCAGAAAGACTAGAGAAAATACCAGCAAAAATACAGTAGATGCCCTCAAGATTTGGTCCCAGTGAAGACATTTCTTGGTTTCCATTTAGAACATTTTAAACTGGAATTGTTGCTATTTCTCTCACATACAAAAAGTGCTCTTACACAATAACACATTCTAATTAGTAGAATGATACTAAGCCAGTGAGGCTAGAGATCCTTTGTGACCCAAATTGAAAAGTGACATTAAAAAAAAAAAAAAAAAAAAAAGCTACAGACTAATCTGACATGGTTCATCCCATCCAAAGAACAAAAAATAATCATTACACTTTCTGTTTTCAATTCAACTACCTCGTGATTCCAAGTGTTTGTTATTTCAGGAGCATCTTTCAAGTCTTGCAAAGCATTTCTAAACCTGGTGGTTGCTAAATTGGAGGTCAGACCACTGAAGCAGGAACAAAAAGAGCTGTTAAAAACAAAAGCCCAAGGCTCCCACTGTAGATTAGGTCTTCTGAAAAATACCATCAAAGCCATGAACATTTCAATAAGCAGAATTTGAGAATTCCAAACTTTTAGAGACATTTTTTCTGCCTATGAGAAAGCTGCACTGGAGAAAAAAGACAGCAATGCATAACAAATAGATTTTGCAGAGTTATGTGAATTTCTGGAGCACAAGTGTCAAATAATGGTTAAAAATGTAATTTAGCTGCTTTTTTTCTGACTAAGTCCTTTTGCTCACCTGTGGTATCACTCCAAAGGCCTTCCTCCACTGTTGCAAAGTTATTGAATCCCAAGACACACCATCAATCTGGATTTCTCCTTCAGTGTTCAGTAGTCTCAAAAAAGCTAATAGCAAAGTACTCTTCCCTGATCCAGTTCTTCCCAAGAGGCCCACCTATAAGGTAAAAGTGATGGGATTACTCCTGTGACATACAGACACCATGCAATAAACATAATTCAGTATTGTACTTTAATAAGAGCTATTGGAATATTTTCTCCTGTCACCAGTGGATGATTTTCATGTTTTCATTCAAGCCTTTTTGGCACACTCTCAACCCTCACCAATGTTGATATATGGAGAACAACAACCTTGGAACAGAATAAAGAAACTGGCCATAAGGAATTGAACCCCTGATGCAGCCTTCCTTTATCGCTGACATTTACTAATGATAAAAAGACTGAAAATGCTCATTTTGCATAAAGGAAAAGCAAAGAGTGTCTTCACGCACATCATCTCTAAACATAGGCTTAAGCTGGAAGCAAAGATCTGCAGTTTGATCTAGTACCCAAAGTGGACACAACTTAAAAATTACTTAATCTGAAATAGATCTAATATTTAGATATTGACCCTAATAAATTAATTAGGTCAAGTTCAAGCCTGGCAATAAACAATATGTTCAGGCAGCAGTATATTCACAGAGAAGGCAGGTTGGGCAAAGGCCTTGCCACTCCTCAGTGAATGAGCACTTTGGACAGTTGTCAAATCACATTCTGACATTCAATCAGATTGGTGAGAAGGGAATTTCAGGAAGCAAAAAGTATATCAAGGAAAACAAAGAAAATTATTCGTGTTGCCTAAAGACCATAAGAACATAGCATGGACGTGAGAGCACCATGTACTACATGAGGAGATCAAGTGCTAGAGGTGCCCCACAGAGAGCCCCAACGCTGTTCTGATGTCAGCTCAGATAGCAGAACTTGAGGAAGGTACCTTGAGCGAGGTAGAACACACTTGTGGTCATTAACTGACCAGTGAATAAACTGACATTAGGAGCACTGAATAAATGTTTGTTTCCTTCCCCTTACATCAGTTCTGTTTTTTTTTTTTCTTTTTTTTTTACCTTTCTCTAGTATAACTGAGCAATGGTCTTTTACTAGAATGCTTTTCAATCTGTAGTGAAGGACAGTTTTGTCTTCTTTTTAAATTTCTAATTCACTACATATCAATACTTTAAAATATATAAAAATGAATTTCTAAATATTCATTCTCAATTTCTATACTGTGTCACCATAGACAAGTAAGTTTCTAAACCAGAACCAGTGAATGGGTCACAGTAAATGTACATAACAACCCTTAATAAGAATTACTTATTGAACACTATTTGCAACCTGGTAATAAACTAGGTCTTTGGGATGAGCTGATAAGCAATAATGACACAGTTGATCTCCTATTCATCATAAGAACCCTACAATGAGATTTTCACAAATGTTTATTTTCAGACAACTGAGAAAACTAGATCAATCAAATGTTATGTACAATACTCTGTTGAGTTTCTTCATAGTATTAATCACAATCTGTACTTATTTTATTTTTTCTTGATTATTGCTTGTGTTTGTACCAAAAACATAAGTTTAACAAGGACAGGACACTATCTTGTTTTGCATTTAATTCTTAGCACCTGGCTTACCCAAAGTGCCCCATAAATATTTATTCGAATTGACTAAGGGACAGCCAGATGGAAAAATGGATGGATTTGTGAGCAGATGAATGAACTCATGTACTTTAACTGATCTAACAAATAATGGATATAATCAATTTTGTTCCATTGCCAGAACAACTCCTAATTTTAAAATATTATGGAATTTAAAAGCACATTTTCATTTATGAATCGGCTAATGTTGCACAAACACATTTATCATGAGTCGTGAATTTTCAAACACAATAGTAAAATTTTGTATAAGCAACCTGAATATGTCCAGTGCAGGTAAGGTACAGGGGAAAGTGATTTGCTATAAGGTCATGTTGAGAATTTTGGTAAGAAGTGCTTGAGATCTAAATCCTTGTTATCATTAGTCAGGTTTCCAGTGAGGATTAGATAAATGACCATGTTTCCTTTTCTTCAGAAGCAAATACTGAAATTTTTAGAGAACTTAGTTTTTAGGTTGGGATAAGACTGGATGAAGAAGCAATTTGTAAATCTTTGGTTTCACTTTAAAGGTTTTAGCTATTACTGTGGTTTCCTTATGTCATTAAACTGCTGGTAATGCATGATGTCTGACACATTTTTCAAAAGCAAGGAATCATTGATTTGTACCCAACAATGTCTTCTTGTTTATATAATTGACACATAATAATTAGTTTCCGGGTCTTGTTTTTCC
Organism: Sapajus apella; assembly: GCF_009761245.1. Classification (NCBI taxonomy): domain Eukaryota; kingdom Metazoa; phylum Chordata; class Mammalia; order Primates; family Cebidae; genus Sapajus; species Sapajus apella. The sequence continues at coordinate 23,416,880 of NW_022436947.1, forward strand.
AGGCTTCTCAGTGATCTGTTGAAGAAGGCTAGAGAACTTCCCACAGATAAGCTTTTAAGATAGTGTTTTCTAGTAACTTCAATGCACCTCCTTCCTGAGAATGTCAGATCAAGATAAATCAAAATAATATGTGGAAAGTTAAATAGTGTTGAATTTGGTGCTAGTTGTAATTGCATTGTACCATGAATAGAACTGACTCAGTACATTCCTTTTAGGGTATCTTACTTGCCATTTTAATACTACAACAGATGGAAAACACTTGTAATTATTTTTCATTACCTTGTGGTCTCCAGAAATCAAGATGACAAAGTCAACTGAAATTTAGATCCACAAGGTGATTATAATTGAATCTTTTATGTGTTCATATATCTCTATTAATTATTAATAAAATATAGTATTGAGAAATGCTGCTCATACACTCACTCAATGATTCAACTACTTTACACCAATTTTTATCAAGATAGAAAATGGGATATGTGTTTAACAAAGCTAACAGGTATTTAGCTGTTTGTGCTGATATGATCTGAACCCTTGATAGTCTTATGAATTATTTCAGGCATTTCTGCATTTTGAAGAGACTATAAATGGAGAAAGCAGCTAAGTTCATCCAAAAGTATAGATCTTGAAGTACTATTAAAGATCTATTTAATCAGAGGACTGTCCAGTACTATGATATATACAAATACACCATCTGAAGAATTTTAATAAGTCCAGATTTATCATGAAGTATCTGACTCCAAATTAAGATCCCAGCCAGCATGTTGAGAGGAAAAAGAAAAGACAAAAAAAGGATGAGGTACTCTAATTGGAGAAGGTAATCTGGCTATTACAATTTAGATAAAAAGCTTTTAAGAAAAACTATTTGAGATTAAAAAGAAAAATAGATTTTAAAAATAACCGTTGTAAAATAGCTGTAGCTGCAACATTTCTCATGCATTAACAATAAAAACTTGTAAAGTATAGGTTCTTTAAATTAAAAGCCTCAGTTAAGAGCAAATAAAGTAATAGCCAATCTTTTCCATAAGGTAACTGCTATGGACAAAGTGTTTTCACATGAAGATTGAATAATATTTCCGCACAGAGTATTTATTCATCTATTCACCATAATCAACAACACAGAACTCAATTAAAAATTAAATGAGATGCCCACTTAAGTCCTAAATTTCAACTGCTTTTTATCACCACCAAGAAGAGTAGCCCAAAGCTGAGCTGGCAGTGTTTTTGGATATCCAAAAATATTACTAGTATACTAAATTTGAGTCAACTTCTTAATTCAGTACATAAGGAATATGTTTGGAGCATCTTGTGATACTTTGCAAGATATTATTATAAGTTCTAAAGGCAAGGTAGTAAGATTATATTCTTCAGAGACTGCTCAGCATAACTTTTTTCTTTTGAGACAGAGTTTTGCTCTTATCACCCAGGCTGGAGTGCAGTGGCGTGAGCTCAGCTCATTGTAACCTCCACCTCCCAGGTTCAAGCAATTCTCATGCCTCAGCCTCCCTAGTAGCTGGGATTATAGACGCCCATCACCATGCCCAGCTAATTTTTGCATTTTTAGCAGAGACAGGGTTTCACCATGTTACCCAGGCTGGTCTCAAACCCCTGACCTCAAGTGATCCACCTGCCTTGGCCTCCCAGAGTGCTGGGATTACAGCGTGAGCCAAATAACATTTTAAGAATCAATTCCTAGGAAGCATATGACCTGGAAGTAGATAGAAGCTATGCTTTCCTTTATTTAAAATATATTAAGATAGGTAACATGCTAAACAAAGGGATAAAAAAAAAAAAACAACAGGACTTTCAGATTGTGGTCTGGTTTGCAGAAATCCTGTAAGTGGTCGTTTCATCCTAACAAGTAAAAAGCAGAGCATACTGAAAAATCAACAACTTCTCTTAGATCTATCAGAGAGGTGAGATCACAGGGCAAACCACTGCCTCGCAAAATGGGAGACAGAGAAGTAGGTTCTCAGATGTTTCTGCTTATTGGTTTCTGTTCTTTAAGTTGTGACAGAGAATCACAACTTAAAGAACAGAAACCAATAAGCAGAAAACTCTGAGGGAACCAGTGCTAGGGTACAAAAACCTAAGTTGTAAGTGAAAAATTGCTGGAGATTCAGTGTGAACAAGTATGAGAGCAAGAAAATTCCAAGTGGGCCTAGTCATTGGGGGATTTCTATAGTTTTATGAATTTTGTGGGTAGGATCCTTACCTGATTCTCACAGTGAAAATCAGAGGAAAAAATGCTCATGCTTCCATCAGAGGGAGGGGATAAGTAACCATTTTGAAATATGCCAGAGCATTCTATTCTTTTTCTTTTTCTTTTCTTTTTTTTTTTTTTGAGATGGAGTCTTGCTCTGTCACCCAGGCTGGAGTGCAATGGCATGAACTTGGCTCACTGCAACCTCCACTTCCTGGGTCCAAGCAATTCTCCTGCTTCAGCCTCCCAAGTAGGTGGGATTATAGATGTGTGCCACCACACCTGGCTGACTTTTGTATTTTTAGTAGAGACGGAGTTTCACCATGTTGGCAAGGCTGGTCTTGAACTCCTGACCTCAGGTGATCCACCTGCCTTGGCCTCCCAAAGTGCTGAGATTATAGGCATGAGCCACCGCATCCAGGCCCAGAGCTTTCTAGTCTTATAATAAGGCCAGCCCTCGAAAGAGACTACTTTACCATGCCTAACCTATCAGGATTTTTTTCAGAGCCTAACTGACCTAGGGGAAGGGAAATACTCAACTCCCGCCCACACTAGTCACTATGTCCCACCAAAAGGGGTAAAAAAACACTTCACAGGTGTTTCTAAGCTACGGGGACACAGGCTCACTGAAAGACTAAACCTAATCATCTAATCATAGGACTATAGAATACTTCCCTCACCCTTTGCTACACATACCACTACATTACTAAAGGCCTATTTATTACAGCTCCTTTTACCCAGTACATCATGTCCACCTTTCAATAAAAAATTGCAAGGCATACTAAAACACAAACGAACACAGTTTGAAAACACACAGCAAGCACCAGAGCCACAGTCAGATATGACACGGATGTTGGAAATAACAGATTGGGAATTTAAAACAACTATGATTAATATTCTAAAGGCTGGGCATGGTGGCTCATGCCTGTAATCCCAGCACTTTGGGAAGCTGAGGTGGGTGGATCACTTGAGGTTAGGAGTTTGAGACCAGCCTGGCCAATATGATGAAACCCGATCTCTACTAAAAATGCAAAAATTAGCCAGGCATGGCAGCAGGCACCTGTAATCCCAGCTACTCTTGAGGCTGAGGCAGAAGAATTCCTTGAACCCAGGAGGTGGGGGTTGCAGTGAGCCAAGATCATATCACTGCACTCCAGCCTGGGCAACAATGAGACTCCATCTCAAAAAAAAAAAAAAAAAAAAAAAAAAAATTCTAAAGGTTTTCATGGTAAAAGTAGGCAATATGCAAGAACAGATAGAAAGCAGAGAAATGGAAATTCAAAGACAGAATCAAAAGGCATTCTATAGGTCAGAAATACTGTAATCAAAATGTAAAATGCCTTTGATGGACTCATTGGTAGACTGAACACAGCTGAGGAAAGAATCTCTGAGCTTGAAGATATGTCAATAGAAACTTCCAGCACTGAAATGCAAAGGCAAATAAATAAATAAAAAACTCTGAGAAAACGGAAAGTCCAAAACAGTGGGACAACTACAAAAAGTGTAACATACAGGTAATGGGAATACCAGAAGGAGAATAAAGGGGGAAAAAAGAACAGAAGAAATATTTGAAGCAATAATTACCGAGAATTTTTCCAAATTAGTGTCAGATACCATACCACATATCCAAGAAACTCAGAGAAAGCCAAGCAGAATAATGCCAAAAAAACTGACACACAGGCATATCATATTCAAGCTGCAGAAAAATCACAGGTAAAGACAAAATCTTGATAGAAGCCAGAGGAAAAAACATCTTACTTATAGAAGAGCAAAGGTAAGAATTACATCTAACTTCTCAGAAACAATGCAAGCAAGAAGACAGTGGAATGAAATATTTAAGGGTTTGAGAGGAAAAAATCACCAATCTGGATTTCTGTGCCCTGTGGAACTATTCTTCAAAAGTCAAGAAGAAATAAAGTATCTATCAGACAAACAAAATTTGAGGAAAATTGTTGTCAGTAGGTCTGGCTGGTAAGAACTGTTAAAAGAAGTTGAAGAGAGAAAAAGAAAATTACACAGGTCAGAAACTTGGATTTACATAAAGAAAGTATATTAGAGAATGAATAAATGAAAGTATTTCATTTTACAATAAAATTAGAACTTCTACTTTCTTACTCTTAATTGATTTAACAGAAAACAATTTGTTCAAAATAATTTCATTAATATATTCAATCATATATATGATAATGTATATACTTAGGTATATACATATATGTAAGTGAACTAAATGATAGCTACAATATAAGAGAAGGTAGAACTGGGAGCATTTTATTATTATAATGTACTTGCACGTGAAATCATTTAGCATTATTTGAAAATGAAATTAAATTAGTTATAAATGTATATTGCAAACTCTAGGGGCAACCACTAAAAATTAAAGAAGAATTACTATGCTAAGGAAAGAAAGAAAGTGAAAACATAAAATGCTCAATTAAAACCACAATGGAAAGAAAAAGAGTAGACAATAAAAATATGAACAAAGAACAAGTAGCTTAACAGAAAACAGGAATAAATGTGGTAGATGTTTATCTAACTATATCAATAATCATTTAAAATATCAATAATCCAAATACACCAATTAAAAGACAAAGATTGTCAGGGTAGATCAAAAAACAAGACTGAACTATTTGTTGCCTATAAGAAACTCACTTTAAAACCACATATAGACTAAAAGTAAGGGGATGAAGAAAGTTAGGCCATTTTAACATTAATCAAAAGAAAACTGGAGAGGCTGTATTACTTTCAGAGAGAACAGACATGTAAAAGCATTTGGGAAGAGATTGCAGAGGACTGGTAAAATTAGAAATTTTAACTAATTTCTAACTTCCATTAGTAAAATCAGAAAATCATTAGCTTAAAACCATAAGCAGACAAAGCTGTCATAAAAAAAACCTACACGCCAATATTCTTCATGAACACCAATGCAAAAATTCTTAAAAAGTATTAACAAATTGAATTCAACATGTATACAAAGAATTATATACCACCAGAACCAAATTGAATTAATCCCAGGTATGGTATACAAGGTTGATTCAGCATTTAAAAATCAACTAATGTACTTCACATCAACAGGCTAAAGAAGAAAAATAAAGTGTTCAAATCAATAGATGTAGAAAAGCATTTCACATAATTTAACACTCATTCCTGATTCTTTTTTTTTTTTTTTTTTTTTTTGAGACGGAGTTTCGCTCATGTTACCCAGGCTGGAGTGCAATGGCGTGATCTTGGCTCAACGCAACCTCCGCCTCCTGGGTTCAGGCAATTCTCCTGCCTCAGCCTCCTGAGTAGCTGGGATTACAGGCACGCGCCACCATGCCCAGCTAATTTTTTGTAGTTTTTTAGTAGAGACGGGGTTTCACCATGTTGACCAGGATGGTCTCGATCTCTTGACCTCATGATCCACCCGCCTCGGCCTCCCAAAGTGCTGGGATTACAGGCGTGAGCCACCGCGCCCGGCCCTCATTCCTGATTCTTTAAAAAAAAAAAAAAAAAAAAAAAAATCAGCCAACTAGGAATAGACTTCAACTTAAAAAAAAAAAAAAAAAACAACAACAAAAAAACTTCTACGAAAACCTTACAGCTAAAGTCATACTTAATGATAAGAAACTTGAAGTTATCCCTCTAAGATCAAGAACAAGACAAAGATATCTCCTCTCACTACTACTTTCAACATCATACTGGAAGTCCTAGTTAATGAAATAAGAAAAGGAGATAAAAGGCATACAGATTGGGAAGGAAGAAATAAAATTAAGTTCAGATGGTGATCATCTACATAGAGGACTCAAATTAATTGACAAAAAAATTCTTGAAACTATCAATAATAAGTGATTATAGCAAAGTTGAAAAATATAAGGCTAATATGCAAAATCATTCATTTTCCAGCAATGAAAAAGTGGAATTTTAAATTAAAATCACAATACCATTTACACTGGCATTCCTTGAAAATGAAATACTTGAACAAAATATGTAAAAAGCCTATATGAGGAAAACTAAACTCTGACAAAAAAATGAACAAATCAAATAAATGGAGAAATATTTCATGATGATGGATAGGAAGATTCAACATTGTCAAGATGTCAGTCCTTCCTAACTCATCTATAGAGTCAAGCCAAGCACAAAATCCCAGCCAGTTATTTAACGTATATTGGCAAACTGAATCTTAAGTATATATAGAAAGGCAAAAGACCCAGAATAGCCGACACGGTATCAAAAGAAGAAAAAAGTCAGATTCTGACACTACTCGGCTGGGTGTGGTGGTGCACGCCTGTAATCCAAGCACTTTGGAGGCCAAGGCGGGTGGATCACCTGAGGTCAGGAGTTCAAGACCAGCCTGACCAACATGGTGAAACCCCGTCCTAAAAAAACAAAAACAAAAACAAAAACAAAAACCTGACACTACTCAAGTTTCATGAGTTTAGCTTACAGCTGAATTAAAAGATTGAGGCAGCACAACACAAATACCTTCAGTTTCCCAACTCTGTGCTCAAAGTTTCTCTTTAACTTCACTTAACTCCTTTTCTCCTATCTTGGAGAAGATAGATTTCTCCTCAGTGCAGAGGCAAATGCCTCCATATTGCATTTGATATGACCATCCCCCAAAGATCAGTGCTCTTGCTTTCTACTTCCTACCACCACCAATGGTGTTCTACATAGCTTCTTATTTCAGTATCCACCCATTCCCTAACCTTTTGTAACTGGCCTTTTACCATCAGTCCTCTATACCTAATGGCTTTCTTTTTCATTTTTCTTGTTTTTTTTTTTTTTTTTTTTTTTTTTTTTTTTGAGATAGTGTCTCATTCTGTCGTCCAGGCTAGAGTGGTGCCATCACAGTTCACTGCAGCCTTCATCTCCTGGGCTCAAGTGGTCCTCCCTCTGTGTCCTCTCATAGTGCTCAATTACAAGCATGAGCCACCACACCCAGCCCTAATGACCTTCTTAAACAAGGGCTTTCATGGTTGGGCAGGAATGCATCAGCATTGTCTGGAAGTTGTGCTGAAAGTCAGACCCCTGTTCACTTTGTTGGGACCCAAGAATGTACATTTCTCATAAATTCTTAAGTGATACACATGATGCTGGCCCAGGGACCACACTTTGAGAAGTCCTGCTCTTGAAGATGATCAAAGACCACACACACAAAAAAACAAATTGTTTTCCCTGTACTACTCACAATACACATTGTAAATGTAAAAGGTTTTACATTTTACAATGTAAAACCCACATTGTAACACCAACAATGTAGGTTTTGGACACCAAGCAATGCTGACAACTGTCTGGAGTTAGCATAGATCTCACAGGATAAGGGATCATTCCCATAAGACTGCCTCCCAACATACTTCAAATGCCAATGGCAAGCCCAGATTGTCACCTGTGCTTCTGACTGTGTATCTGTAAATCCATGAACTCTTCAGATTTGATAATTTGCTAGAATGGCTGACAGAACTCAGGGAAACAGTTTACTTACTAGGTTACCAGTTTATCATAAATGGATACCACTCAAGAACAGCCAGATGGGAGAGATGCGTAGCAAAAGGCATGTGAGAAGGGGCACAGAGCTTCTGTGCTCTCTCTGGCATACCACCTTCTGAGCACCTCAATGTGTTCACCAGCCTGGAGGCTCTCCAAAGAGCTTCCAGTTAAGACTTATAGAGTGACTTAATTACATAGGTATGGTTGATTAAATCAATGACCATTGTTGATTGTACACAATTTCCAGCCCCTCAAAGGTCCCTGGAGGTCAAGGGGTGAAGCTGAAAGTTTCAACCCGACCCCCTGGCAACCAGCCCTTCCCCATTCCTGTCCTTAGGGACTTTCCAAAGGCCACCTCATAAATACAAACTGGGGTGTAGTTAAAAGGGGCTTGTTATGAATAACAAAGGATGTTATCTGCTTTTACTGCTCTAGATCTATTTCAGGAACTAGGGGGAAAAAAAAACATAGAACAAAAGATTCTCCTGTCGCTCTTATCACTTAGGAAACTCCAAGGGCTTTAGAAGCTCTGTACCAGAAATCAAATAGCACCTAATAGCAAAATCTACCTGGATTATCTGAGTTTTCAACTGTATTGCTTTAGCTTTCAAATTCCAAAATTGGAGGCCAGGCACAGTGGCTCATGCCTGTAATCCTAGCACTTTGGGAGGCTGAGATGGGAGGATCACTTAAGGCCAGGAGTTTAAGACCAGCCTGGGCAACAAAGTAGTTTGAGACCAGCCTGGGCAACATAGTGAAATCCTGTCTTTATATTTATGTAAAAAAAAAAAAAAAAAAAAAAAGGATCCACAATCTATCACCCATCTTGCTCCAATCTTGTCTTCCATTACTTCCTTTGCCATCCCCCAACCTGACTGAACCAGTCACTGTCTTATGTGTATGCCCCTTGCCTCTGTTATGCCCTCTGCCTGGACCACCCTTTCTCACTCAACTAACTCAGCCAAATGCCTAGGCAGATGGGAACCTGCCCAGGGCTTGTCTGGGCATGCCCACAGCAGACTTGGAACCCCAGGCTGAAGGGAACTGGGTGGAGCCACAAGGAATTTGCACCTTATGCAGGGGAGGAGCCTACTCTCTTCAGTTCCTATGTGGTGGCCTGGGATTCAATCTGTGAGCAAGCCTCCATCTCAGTTTGCTGAGGTTATTTATTTTTTTTTTTCTTTTCGCCCAATAAAATCCTGCTCTACTCACTTTTCAATGTGTCTATGTGCCTAAATTTTCCTGGTCGTGTGGCAAGAACCCGAGTTTTAACTGAACTAAGGAACAAAATTCTGCAACACCACCTTGTTCAAATACACAGCTCAGTTCTCAAAGCCTTATTCTAAATGCCACTTCCTATATAAAACCTTCCCTGAATAGACTAACTCTCCACCAATTGATACTAGCTGCTTCCTTCTCTGAATTCCCGTAACATTCACCTGTATATCTCTTATTCAAGAGCATTTCAAGGATTTTGGGGGCCCAAAGCTTGTAAATTTGAAGGGAGGGCTCTTTCCAAGAATAAAGATTATAGAATTATAAATACAAAATTAGATGCAGGGCCTTCAAAGTTGGCTCAGGCAAATGAAGGTCTGTGAAATTTCAGCTTTGTTATCATCACAATAAATCTGCTTCAGGTTTCAGTGGATCTTATTTTTCCCCTTTCAGATTATCATCTCCTGGAACATAAACTTTCTCTCTTCCCCAGCCCCATGTTTTCTGTTCTTCCACCTTCTTTAAAGAGACGCAATGGCATCTGGTGAAAAAGTACCTCGAACTCAGACAGATCTGGGTTTAAGATTTCTGCTTCCTTACTCACTCAATTGAACCTCAGTTTCCTCCAGTGTGGAAAATAAAAGCAAACTATCTGCCATTAGGGTTATAATGGGATAAAATGTAATAGTAAATGAAAGTGTTTAAACAGCGCTTAGGATATGATAAGCTCTCAATAAAATTAGAGTCCCTCTTTGGATGTGTCAAACAAAAATTCTAGGAAGTCGTTGTTTTGGATTAAGCTCTCTCATAAGGCCTCAACAGACCAGGCTAAAAATAAAAATGGAGTCACCCATGTTCACCAAAGCAAAACTAAGCTGTTATCTGGCCTTCCAAGAAATCAACAAAGATGACAGCCTGATTTCCCAAACAGGTCAGTTTCAGACTTCCATCTTAAAGTTCCCTCTGTTTTAATTCTTAATCCAACGTTAACCAATCAGTGACTTTTCTATTATTCTGTCCCCTTTGTCCCCACTTTTCAAGAAAAGTAACTTTGAAATGACCAACTATCTTCTTATTCTTTGTTTCTGTTTTCTTTGGCCCTTTTTTTTGGTCTACAAAGCCAATCTCCGATGCTTGAGTTACTGGAACACTTATTCCAATTTGTGAAATGAAGGATTGGCCAAATCTAGAATAGAAAATGAAGCTAACTGAGATATTTAAACAAAATTTATTGTCATTTTGTCTTTTGACAAATGGCACAATCCATAGCCTTGTGTGAGTAAATTTCAATTCCCCCAAAGTACCTAGAGAGTGCCTTTCGGTGAATTGTTACTGAACACACATGGCCTATTTTGTATATACAGGTTTAGAGAAAATGAAATACCTGAGCATATTAATTCTTTCTCATTTTGCTATATCTCTAATTACTAAATTCAAATCAGGGAAACTTTCCATACGAATGAAGATCCACAAATTCTATTACTCTAGGGCTTGCTTAAATTTAAATAAATGGGCAAATGAGCATCAGCAAAGCAAAGGGGTGGCAGGATGTCAGGAGGAGAGAAAGTCAATTTACCAAGGCTTTCTATCTAGGTTTATTCTTGCTATTCTTACTATTGTTTATAATAATGATATTACTTTTGGCATTCATCTTGGTGACCCCAGGAAAAAAATACTTTCAGCTATGGTATTCATTGATATGTAAAGCAAAACAGAGTAATTAATTTTACTTTTTCCAGTGCAAGAAAGGAGCCAAGACAAATCATTAATTCTACATAGTTCCAAAGTACAACTAACATCTCTGCAAGTTAAATAATGAAGCAAAAATGCCAAAAATTGTAGAGGTTTCATTGGGGCTCAAGTTATAACCCAAATATCCATAAACATACTCATCCTAACACTAGGGGCAAATTCAATATGAAATGGAAAGTCTTTCCATTTATGCCTATTTAAAACTGTTTTCCCTTAGGAAAATAAAAAATAAATCAAATCTTATTCTTGATGAAAAGAAATATTGTTCATTTTAGTAGTATGTGAATTTATTTATCCAAATATAAGGCAAAAAGATGTGTCAAAATTTCCAGTGTTCTGCCATTTCACATGGTACACAGGGACTTTTTGCTCATCTTATATATGTGTTTTTACAGAATTTGTGTAATGCATTAAATGTTTATGAAATGCTCTAAAATCCATGGGCAAAAATCAAAATCATATATTCTGAAACTCATGAGCAAAACTGTTTCTATGTCAGTGTTAAGGACTATGGCCTAACATCTTTACTAACTATATCTCTATATATATTTTTGTATCTGTGTTTGCAATTAACCACAAAGAGATAGCATTTTAAAATTCAGTTTTCAATTCAGTTTTCAGCTCCCTTTTATTTTATCTAAATAAAAAAGAAAATCAATCGAAAATATATAATACGCTTGTCTAGATTTATAGAGCAGACTAGAATTAGAGATTTGAAGACAATGAAGAACTATGTTTATGGAACCTGAAGTCTATCGATAATGGCCATCCCTGTCTCCAGGAATCAATCCAGAAATCAGTATATATTAAGTTTCTTCTATGTGTTCAGCCCAGTGCTGGGATCCATAAGAAGTATTTCAAAATAATGCCAATTACTTATGCTTAATAAATATAGTAAATAACTAGGGGAAAAATCTATATCTCAGTGAAAACTTCAAAGAAAACCAAAACAAACAAACTGAAAAAAAAAGCTAGGAAAAAAAAAGTATCACTTGTTTGGCAGAATGGAACTTAGATAAAATTTAAGACATTAGATGGAGTCAGCGATAAAATATTATTCTTATTGGAAGATATTTTCAAGATGGAAAATCTAAAACATGTTATAATTTTGATTTTTTAAATGGCTTAGTTATTAACCTAGCAATTAATCAGATATTCTGCAAGTACAATCACATTTAAAATAAACCCATTATATAGATTCAGGACTCTGAAAATTAAATTTTATATTCAAGATAATGACTCCATATAATAGCAAAAGATGTATGTTTAATATTGATTCTACTCTACGATAATAATGTTACAAATAGATTCTACTAACACATTGCTTCGGGCTACTGGGATTCACTTACTCAACACAAGTCTAACAAAGCAAGCAATGTTCAAATCTCACCCTCTGGCCAGGACTTATTAAGAAGGAAATGTTCTCTAATATGGCATTTCCACCTTCTATGTATTTTGCTGTGAGGTCTTTGATGGTCATTTGACCCCCTGAGGGCCAGATGTCATCTTTCTTCACGTGTGAATTCTCAATAATCATAACTTTTGAGACCTGGCCATTCTTGTATGCTTTGGTTGACTTGGTAGGTTTATCTTCTTCTGTTGGCATGTCAATGAACTTAAAGACTCGGCTCACAGATCGCATCTGAAATAAAAATAACAACATTTTTGTGTTTAAGATTGGCAGACCATTTCATAATTAGTTTGATGTTTCCTAAAAAATAACTCGTAAAATGCAACACTTGCTACTCATCCCTTGGTTATTGTCAGGCTTTTCAATGAACTAACAGGAAATAATTGGATATAATTAAAAGCTTAACTGAAGAGAATTAGCTAGGACTTACATAAATGGGCTCTGTATAGGCCTGTTTATTTTTGTGATCACCTAATTCTCAGTTATGCAAGCCACACATAAATAGCCAAACTATTCTCAAGGGAATAGATGACGTCAAAGAGAAAATTTATTTCTACTATACACAGCACTGCGCAATGCTGTACAACCGGTATATTATAATAAAATGTACCACAACTCAAAATCACTACTGAAGATTCTTCTCTTTCTCTCGAACTACCTTAGTAACTAACTATAATTCTGTGTGTCAACCACGTGGTTAAGTGAACTCTTTATGATTAGTCAATTTTTAACAACTTCACTGTAATCTTCAAACAATTTAATTCATTGGCATATATCTGCAGTTAAATAATTATGCTTTTAATCTAAATTACTTAAATATTCATTTTTAGTGCTAAAAATATAATTGCATATAAGGGTTATATTTATAATTAAATATGATAAATCTATTCATGTAATATTTAATAAAGTATACCTTTAACACACATAGAAAGAAAATGACTTCATAATTTTAAGGTGTTCAATTTTTTAAAGAAAAGCATACTTCTCTTCTCTGAATAATTATGACTTATTAGAATGTGGAATATGATTTTAGAAACAACCTGGCATATAGTAAGTACCCAATAAATATTTGAACAATAAATAAAGAAATGAATATACTAATGAGTAAATAAATATAAATGAATAAGAAGAAAGAATTTGAAGACTCTGAATTCATTCAACTTCCTTTTCTTTGTTTTTTTTTTTTTTGAGATGGAGTCTTGCTATGTCACCAGGCTGGAGTCCAGTCGTGTAAACTCGGCTCACTGCAACCTCCACCTCCCAGGTTCAAGCGATTCTCCTGCCTCAGCCTCTCGAGTAGCTGGGACTACAGGCATGTGCCACCATGCCCAGCTAATTTTTGTATTTTTAGTTGAGACAGGGTTTCACCATGTTAGCCAGGATGCTCATGATCTCCTGACATGACCCACCCACCTCAGCCTCCCAGAGTGCTATTTTTAAAAGATACCATCCTTGATCCTGTGGTTCAATCCTTCCCAGGCATTAGTAGCTGACTAGACACAATTTTACTGCTCTTATTCTTAGTCTTACTAAAATTAAGTAAGTCGTACTAAAATTATTGATGCTGGCTTTATTCAGTCAAAGAGTTTATTAGCTTTCCTTTAAGATATTAACATATCTTATTACCAAATGTTTAGACTTTAAAAATTATCCTTTTTGGAAAAAAATGAGGGCAAAAGTGCATTTGCTTCTATTATTTCTATTTTTCATTATCAAAAGGTGGAATGGGAAAAATTCTTCATCTTTAGTATGGAATGACTGATAGATAAAGCAGAAAAGTTTAGACACAGATCCTTAATTGAACATTAAAATTCCATCTTAGCAATTCTAATTGTATTGCCTGTTTTCACATGCCATTGATCAAGCCTGCTCTGCTTATGAAGTTCTTTTTCATTCCGGCGATTCTATGCTTCAGTTTCCTTCATCTTGAAAATATCTTCAAATTGTCTCCAGTAATTATTCAAGATTCAAGAAAAGAATCCTTTGAAGTCAAGCCCACTATTAATAGATGTGAAAAGGACCCCAAAGCCTATACACTAAATAACAGTAAAGGAAGTAAAAGGCATATAGTCATGACTGTACACATGTGATACTTTAAATTCTGAATTATGAGTGATTTTCAGGGTAGATAAGTCTTGACTCAGTTATTCTTGATTAACTTTGAATTAAAATATACTCTTATGCTGTCATTAATTTTCATAGAGAGCTGCTAGTCTATAATAAGGCCTGGGAGATAAATTAAAATTGCAACTACTATTGAGATGAAACTGCCAGAGATTTAGTTCTAATGCATTTAAAATTTCTTATTGTATTTATCCTGCGTAAGAATAGCATTCCTCTCTTGAAATAACTGAAGGGTATACACAAATGTAGATTAGCTGCATAAAGTTGAGACTTGATATTTATGCCTGTTAATTCTATACACAATTCTAAACTTATTTTTTATTAAGCAAGACAGGAAAGACACTATATAACAAAAATTATTCACATTTTAATACTTCCAAACAATCAATAAAACATTTAACTACTGTTATCTAAATGACTCAGAATTACATACAGTATTATCAGAAAATAAGAACTTTCAAAACCACTATTTTGGCAGCACTGGAATATAAAATACAATGTTTTCTGTTTAGGACTTGTGTTTGAGCATTGCAAATTACATTCTCCATTAGTGAAACTCACCTAGAGGGTGAATCCAGAACTTCTAATGTCAAATGTGACAAATGGAATGTACCAATCAAATTTAGAGAATGTAACTTTCCAACTCATTATCTTTCTTACAGCCTAGCTGCTTAACGTGACTCTAAGACGGACTATCATGGTTCCATACAGCATGGTCAAATATGCCTAGCTAAGAACATGTAATTTCATCTTAACACTGGGCACTCATTCATAGCATATGAGCTGACAGTCACTCAATAAAGTGGGTTAGAATACCTTCTGACAGGAAGAAAAAGTGGCTCGTGCAGACACTTCCACCACGGTCAGTGTGTAGCCACTGAAATGCCATTATTGAATACATGTGGACAGGTAACAAATTAGATTATGCATTACTAACCAATTCCTTGTATTCGTGGGCTTTCCAGCTTGGATATTCTACCTCCAGTACCTCTGGAAAGAGAGGCCACATCAGAACCAAAGCAGAACAAATCAATTCTGGTCATTTAAGTTTCAAAAACTGGCTTTTGAAATTCAAGTCAGATATTGATCATTTGAAAATTTTGAACCATGTGAATACTGGCCTTTAAGCTCCAAAAGCCAAAGCCTAAGAACTCAATGCATAGTGTTTATGCAAAAACAGTAGCCATAGACAAAGTTATGATGGATTAGAAGCAGTCACTCTCCTCACCCCACAATCTGACTCAAGAAAGGTTGTCCATTAATGGGAGTAACAAGAGGGTTTAGATACCAGGTCCTCTAAGAAAAGTTCTGCCTTACAAACAAATCCTGGTTCTGTCCTCAAGGTGATCTGGAAAATTTAGAACAAAGGAGACCTATGCCTGAATTCCAAGGCAAAGCCCAGGAAAGACTCATGCCATAGTGAAGCTTCCTGTGTCTTGCATGATGTGAGAGCAGTAGAATGAACAGGGTTTCTTGGAATGTCTATGCACAGATGACTTGACATAGCTTCAGATTTGAATCTTTTGATTCTTCAGGGGCATAGAAGAAGCTGAAGAAGGCTCAGCAAGGGAGAGCTCACAGTGAGAACAAGGAAGACAAAGACTCCATCTACATGGACCATGCACCTCTAGGTCAGACAGGAACATCAGTGCCTCAGAGACAGTGAGCACAGGCAAAAGACGATGCAGGTCAAGACACACCTTAATCACTAATATTATGGCATTCTGCAAACTCCACTTAGAACCCAGCAAAATCTCTGAATTTAATTATATTATTTCTTTCACTCAGTGGAATGCATGCTCAAACAGAAAATAAACTCAACTACAGAAAAAGTAAAGTCATATTTCTTGCCAAAGATTCCTAGTTGCTACCAGAGATGGATCCAGGTTTTGTGAAGCCTGAAGCTTAAGTAATTTGGGGAATTCTTAAAGAAAAAATATTGAAATCCAAATTATGCATATAAAATTAAATATAGGGCCTTCAAAGGAGTTCATGCAAGTGAGAGGACCTGCAGGTCATGTCTCCTATGCTTCATGTTAAACCAATTCTGCCTATTATAGTAACCTCATTCAAAGCGTTCCTTGTTGTATTCAAACAATGGACGGTTCAAAACATCCCTCTCCATCTAGTGCTTAGTACCATGTAGTCACTTAATAAATCTTTGTTAATAATGAATGAATCCATTATTCTACCTCCTATGCAGAAAGCAGTGTCTGTGCAGTAAGAATGACAGTGTTGCGAGTACATTAGCAAGTAGTGCAGGCTGCAATTTTACCCTTCAGCTCCTCGGCCTCAAAATATTCGTTGCTATTTGGATTAGACGGTAGTTACAACATATCAAACTATTTTTAGTCTCATCTATTTGTTTTCATTGAGCTTTTAACCTCACTTAATGTTTTTTCTCAATTAGAGTGCCTACTAAACATTTTCATGTGATGCATAAAAACTACTGTGCCATCGTGTAGCTACCTAGATTGTGCTGGATGGAAATTTGTATTCAGCAATTATCAGAATGACTGGATTGGCAAACTCCTTAACACCAGCCTGCTGCTTCCTGTGCATAGAAAAGAGTTGCCTAAGGAGGGTGGAGGGATAGCTCTGTTGAGAGCAGCAAGTCTGCCCTGCCAGCAGCAAAATCCCAACATCTGCTTCAGTAGGAGCACTTCTCTTAGACTTTGAGAAATAGAAAATGAAGCCAAAATGAGGCCCAAGCACTGATACAATGAACCCCATTCTTCACTTGTGGGGAAGAAAACTTGACAGAATTTGTGCAGACTTCCATACATTAGAATTTAGCCAAAATTTGGTGGGATTTTTGCTTAGGGCTCTTCATCTGCTTTAAATTCTTGGTTTCATTATTTAATTTTGGTATTCTTCAAAACCTCTTCTGAGCCTCTTCAGAAGGGATCAATCCTTAAAACTGGACCTCACTATCTTTATAAGAATGTCTAAAGTTACTAACCTAAGCATTAGAAGAACAAAGTCTTTTGGGATTATGACACTCTTGACAAAAATATAGCTTCACAGCCTAATCTCAACCTTATTTTATAAGGGATGCATTTAAGCCAAGAAGAAAATAATTCTTGATTGTCCTTTTCTCTTCATGTGACAAAGAGGCAAGAGGAGGCTTACAGGCTTATTCTAGAATAAGTCAAGAAGCCAGACTCCTCTCCTTCACAAAAATATTTGTTCTATTTCCTTTCATCCTTTTGGTTGTTCAGAAGCCAGCACATCAAGATTAGGCATTAACACCCAAACTATGTGCCATCATAGAAAATACACTTCACACACCGAGATCTGGCTGGCAATACTATAAAGAGACTTCATGACTGGTGGTTATAGGAGGATTGCAAGAAATAAATATGAAGAGAATCATCTAGAAAACTCGCACAATGTAAAAAAATCACATTTTATAGGAAAAAAATTCTAAGTATGAAGTACTTATAAGGGGAGATTTAGGGCTTTTAAATCATAAATCCTTCCGGTAGGCACAAACTATACTTTTCAATACTCACTAACACAGACCTGACACCCAAGGCTAAGTTGGATCCATTAGCATAATCTTTAGGCCATGCACATGAACTTAAGAGACAATGGTCAGCAAGAAAACAGACTCTGCCCAAAACATGTTCTTGAAACTCTGGTCTATGTTTCTACATCTATCACTTACACTCCTAGAGGACATAAGAAGTCAGTCAATTGCCATGTTGTTATAAATTATTAACAGCATAAATGATTTACTTATATTATACTATAAACCTAGCCCTTTAGTATATTATTATAGCTTGCTCTCTACAGAAACGGTTTACAAATTTTTACCTGTGGCAAATCACTTGAGAAGTCAGTGTCACTTTTTCTATCAGAAGGGACAGAGATGGTGATCTTCACACAAAAGAAAGAAAATCTATTTGCAGCATGACAAAAGGCATATCCCAAGTTAACACTGAGTTTCAAAATACACTGGTGCCCATTTTCAATAGCTAAAAACTTCAGTAAACATGGTACTAATTGTGCCGATGGGCAAAGGAAGACTCAAACTTACCTTTCCATGTAAAAGGTCAGACACTGGCCAGGCATGGTGGCTCTCACCTGTAATCCCAGAACTTTGGGAGAGTGAGGCAGGTGGATCATGAGGCCAGGAGTTCAAGACCAGCCTGAGCAATATGGTAAAACCCGTCTCTATTAAAAATACAAAAATTAGCCAGGCATGGTGGCACACATCTGTAGTCCCAGCTACTCGGGAGGCTGAGGCAGGAGAAGCACGTGTGAACCTGGGAGGCAGAGGTTGCACTGAGCTGAGATCATCACGCCACTGCACTCCAGCCTGGGCAATGTAGTGAGACTCCGTCTCAAAAAAAGAAAAAAAGGAAAAAGGAAAAAGAAAAAGGTCAGACATCACTCATCAAAGCTATTACTTACTCTGGAACTTAATTACAATCTAGCTTGGTGAATGCAATTGGATCTATGCGGCTTCCGCCAAAAATATTTCAAAATAATTTGCAAAAAGAGGAATCCAAAACAACAAATAAAAACACCTTCTCACAGTTTTCACTATTTTAATAAGATTTTTTTCCAAACATCTTAATTTTGAAATATTGTGTCTTCCCCAAAGTACTCTCTTATTAAGCCTCATTTTTTTTACATGTCTTGTAGAGATGTATATAGGTATCCTTGATTGATACAGGATAAAAATTATTTGCTGGTGGTCCATCAATTCAAAAGGAAATTCTATGACACAGAACAGGGGTCAGCAAAACTATGGCCCACAGGACACATCCAGCTACTCTCATTAGTTTACATATTATCGACAGCTGCTTTGCCCTCCAAAGACTGAGTTGAGTTGTCATAAAGACATTACAACCTGTAAAGCTGAAAATATTTACTATTTTAGCCTTTATAGAAAAAGTTTTCTGAGCCCTCTGCTTTGACTCACAGAAAATCAGAGCTAAAATGAATCTTAGAGAGCATATAGTACAGCGATTCACAAGCTTTGCTTGATACACACTAGAATCACCTGGAGCACTTTTAAAACTACAAACATCATGCCCAGTCACCCTGCTTCCTACCAAGAGAATTGACTTCACTGGCCTTAGTGGACCCTGAGTAATCACTGTTCTTATTGTTTTGTTTGAGGTGGAGTTTTACTCTGTCACCCAGGCTGGAGTGCAATGGAGCTATCTCGGCTCACGGCAACCTCTGCCTCCTGGGTTCAAGAGATTCTCCTGTCTCAGCCTCCCCAGTAGCTGGAAGGCACGTGCCACCATGCCTGGCTAATTGTTGTAATTTTAGTAGAGACAGGGTTTCACCATGTTGGCCAGGCTGGTATTCAACTCTAATCCTCAAGTGATCCGCCTGCCTCAGCCTCCCAAGATGCTGGGTTTACAGGCTTGGGCCACCACACCTGGCTACTCTGTGTTTTTATAAAGATTCTGCATGTGCTAGTAGGATGAGAACTTGTGATCTAATCCATAAATGAGATTATCTAAATCCAGGAAGTTAAAGTGATAGACATGAAGCCCAGTGAATTTTTTAAAGTTTTCAACCTGTTTTTTTAACATTTCAGCAATCCCTTAGGGTTCTCATTAAACCTCTTCTACTAGTTCAAGACTCTAAAACATCATAATGGCATTTTCTTTGTTGGTTCTAGTAACACACTGGTTCAGAGTTCTTTGATCAGCTTTGATAATTGCAGCAGTGAATAACTTAATCAATGGACTCTAGCATTCAAGAGTTGAAATTTTTCACAGGAAAAAGATCCAGAAGAAAGAGATTGTCAGAGCTGGAAGGAACTTTAGAAAACTTCTAACCAAACTGTTTCATTTTACAAATGAGAAAAATAAGGCCCTCAAGTAGGCTAGGACTTGCCCAAGGCCACATGTAGCAAGGCCAGGGTGAAATGCAGGACTCTTACCACAGACATTCTACAGGATGAAATGAGAAGAGATGGGTGGAAAAATGTCTTGAGACAGAGGTCATGAGAGGAAAATTTAAAAGACTTGTGAAAACAGAAAAAGATAGACATGGTCAAGAAACCATTGAAAGGAGACCAAAAAAAAAAAAAAATTGAAGAAATGACTCCTCCCTTCAGATTCTAACAGCAAAAACTACACTCAGTACAAGAAGATTAGACATCAGGAGTAATGCAGAAAAGCCAGGTTCCCCTTTTCTCTGCATATCAGGCTTCTTGTTGGTCACTGTACAATCAGTCACTTGATCTTTACTGGAACCCAAAACAAACATAGGCAATAAAAGGACAAAGGAGAAACCGAGAGGGAGTTTCTATTGACAGAAAACTCTTCTCAGATTGCATCAATCTTGCAAGAACTTTCTAGCGCCTCACTAACAGGAATCTATCCATAAGCCCTGCAGATTCACTGCCTTCCCTGCTCACCCTGGTGGCTTTCTTCCTCTTATGTTATTAGAAACACCCAGTTGAACAGGGTAGACAGCTAACATAAACAGGGATGGTTTATCTGCTGCTTCACTTGGAGAATTAAAGAGGCAGAATAATATTCACATAGGAGTAATGCAGAAAGGCCAGGTTCCCCTTTCTTCTAGGCATCAGACTTCTTGATGGTTGTTGTACAATCAGTACTTCATCATTACTGGAACCCAAAACAAACAGTAAAAGATAAAAAGTAGTCTTTTAGCTGTGCCATGTGGTAGGCAGTCCTGAAACAAACTGAATTGTCAATGGCTTCTTTCTGACAATGTGACTATGAGTGTGCGTAGTTTTTCAATCACTAGATGGCTTGATACGGTTCAGTTTGAAGCATCACCTTGTCGCCCTTTCTAGATCTTATTTATTTAATCTTTATTCATTCATATAGATAGCAATCTTAAGTGCTTAAGTTACATAATGCTTAAGTAGTTAAGAATAGGAGAAAGAGAAGACAGTTGTTACTAAAAATGGAAGGAAGGCATCTTACCAGTCCAAACAATAAATAAACCAGCACACAACTTTGTTTTGGAGGAAAAAATATAAGATAATTGCTTTAGCAATTAACAGCTATAAATCCATATATCATTTGAGGATACAGTTTTTAAAAATTAACACTTTTCTTTTCACCCCATCTATAGAATGGTATGAGAAATACAACTGAAAAGAATAGAGACAGCCACAATTATTGTTAAAATAAAGAGTGAATTATTAATATAAATAAACAATTTTTAAAACATTGAGATATCAATTTAGAAAACTGGAAACCCCCTAACATGGGGTTTTCTAATAGGAATTATTAAATTATATTCTGATAATTTTACTATTTTTTAAATTACATGGGTGATTCACAAACTGTTAAACTATATTATTCATAAAGCAATGATGTTCAAATGACTTTTTTTCCAACCTGCTAAATAAGGCCAGACACATTAGTAAGCAGAATAGAAGTTTTGTCCTGATAATAGTCTCTTGAGACCCTGGGTATATGTTAAGGAGATACTAAACAGAAACTCATGCCTTAAAATGTCAAGCCTACATTCTGTAATTGTGTTTTATAAACATATGGTGGTGTTAAGATGATAGTTGGATACACATTTAGAGAGCAGGACAGAAGTCTAAACTAGAGATATGAATTTATGATTCTTCAAGAGATGTTTTCTTTTCTTTTTCTTTCTTTCTTTGAGTCTCCTCTGGTGCCCAGGCTGGAGTGCAATGGCATGATCTTGGCTCACTACAACCTCTGCCTCCCAGGTTCAAGTGATTCTCGTGTCTCAGCCTCCCCAAGTAGCTGGGGTTACAGGGGGCATGCCACTACATACAGGTAATTTTTATATCTTTAGTAGATACAGGATTTTACCATGTTGGCCAGGATAGTCTTAAACTCCTGACCTCAAGTGATCCGCCCACCTCAGCCTTCCAAGATTCATCAAGAGATGGTTTCTGAAGCATGGGTTTAGAAAATAACAGCTGGAGAGTGTCAGTAGAACAGGGCTGGAATATAGGTGATGTTTAGAGATCTGAAAGAGAAAAGGGGCCAGCAAAAGGGGCAAAGGAGGAACCAGAGAGGTAGAAGGAAAATGAAGTGGGAGTAGTGTCATGGAAGCAAGAAAGAAAGTATCACAAGAAGAAGAATTTGTCCATGGCATAAATACTGCTGGAGCTGTTAAGGGAGACAGAGAAATTGGCTCTGGCAAGATATTGGTCCTGAGTAATGGGGGTGATAGAAATAAAATGATGTAGGCTGTGGAAAGAATGGGTTGAGGAAACAATGGAATGAAAGTGGATTGAGGAAAAGAATGGAACTGAAGTAGGTTGAGGAAAAGATGGAAAGCGGCCCTTTCTCAAACAGTTAGCTATATATAGGCCAAGAAATGGGGTAGTAGCTGGAGATCAAGGGAAAGTATTTTTTCTCTAATGAGAAAGGTCCTACAAAGAGGAAGGTATTGCAAATTACTTGCTCCTGAATATAGGAGCAAGAACACGGGCAGAAGGTAGTGCACGAGGAGAGGTGCAGTAGCCTGGTACAACTGGTAGAGAGAAAAAAGAAAATTCTTTCTGGTTGCATCAGTATTTTTAGATTTTTAAAAAAGATATAATAAAGTCACTGGCTGAAAGTGCAGGGGGTGGAATTATTAGAGCACCTGAGAAGGGAGAAGGTGGGAAAAAGCTATCTTAGGGAATATAATAAAAAATTTTATAGGAAAATCCAATAAAAAGATTACTGTACAATTGTGTGTACCAATATTTGAGATATGTGATCATAAATTCAGTATAATTTGAGGCTAAATGTTATCATCCAAACATTACCTTTACTAGTTGAGAACTAAAGAAAGCTAGGCACCTGGGCATAAGCAGCGGGGGGAAAGTTAAAAAAAAAAAAAAGCCACACTGTCATTTTTATAACTTCGGAATTCTGTCAACATTTGACTCTGTGTTCTTGTCTAAACTAGGCCAAATAGGTGAATAAAACATTCTTTCTATGTATAAACATTTTTTTCTGAAAAATTCAAAGTATACATCAAACTAAAAATCTTGTTTATTCCATTATAAACTCAACTCTAAATTCAGTTAACAACTCAGTAAGTAAAATGACAACACTTTGAGTTTTTACTTCAGAAGTCACAAAGACCTTTAGGGTTAACATCATATAAACGTGGAATTTGAGGGCATAGCCATATCTATTTCCTACTCTCAACATATGCCAAGGTGAAAACAAAAAAGTTACTGTATAACTTTAGCGACGGTATGGTTAACAGCAATATGATGGGAATCAATAACCAGATAAATGCCCATAAATACCCAGGAAAAGGCTACTTGTGCTATTTGGCAAGGAAATAGAAACTCACATATTCACTCTGATATTCAAACAAAAGAACGTGCTTTTTTAAATGTGATCAAATGCAAATATTGATACTTTTCATAGACTGTATTATAACATAATAGGTCCTTGCAAAGATCCTTTTATTGCACAAGATGAAAGACACGATGTCAAAGCACAGATCACAAAGCCCAGGATGCACATGTGAAAAACTAGAGGAATGAAAACACCTTACAGAAACTTTCATAGAGATTGAACAGGCAGAATAGAAATGCACCAAACAGAGGTTTTGACATCAATGGGTAGAGGCCATTATGTAAACCAAGAAAATTAATACAGCAAAGAGAAAGGAATTGTACATATCAATGGTGAGGAGATGATTTTAGGTAAAGAAACATGTAAGTACATGAGGAGCTTAAATATAAAGTCAGAATTGTAGAAAGTTGAACAAAGAATTAAATAGATGCAAGCAAAATATTTATTTAATATATTCCTGCTATTTTCCAACAGAAACATTTCTATATATTTAAAAGAACCAACTCCAAAAGCATACTGGAATGGAATTAAAGACAGGACTGCACAAGCTAAAAAAAGCTGATCAAACTAGAAAAAAAAAAAAGTTAAAGGTAAAGGTAAAGAAACCAACTTTAGTATAAATCATGTTCAGTTTAAATTACAGCTCAATGGGTTACAAAAATGCTTAAAGAAAATAATAAGACACATGAACCAGAAGAGAGCATTAAAAGGTTTTCTTTTCCCTGGAGATATAATTTATAATGATGTTTGTTCTAATAAGAGTTGATCACATGAATTTCATCGCTGAAATGAGTGTGGTTTGGGAACACAAGCTCTGTCTCAGAGAACAGGGAAAGAAACTTGAGCAAAAAGTATAATTTTAAAAAGAGTATAATAATAGTGTTGTACAATCATTCTTAACTTGGGTTTCTAAACCTTCTACAAAAAGCAGTGGTGAAAGAATGATTTTAAATACAGTAGTACAAAAAGACTTTAAAAAGTCAATGATGAAGCTATCCAGACTAACCATATAGTCTGATTGAAAATAATGCATTTGGTTTTTTAAATAAAAATGGGGAAATGTGCATCATTTCCTTTAATTTCTCAGTTCTACTTCAATGGGATTTGTGTCCCTGACACGGTATTAGCACATAAACATTACTATAATATTAATGGCTCTGCATTCTAGGAAACCAAAACAAGAGAAATAACACAATCAAAATGTAGTCTTTGTCCACATGAATAAGTTATACAAGTGTGTGGCAATATTTATCAAGCAGAAAGAGAGAAGACAATGATAAACACTTTGTGAACAACAAAGGAGTTATCACTAAATAATGTGAAAAAATTTAAATAATATCATGAAAACATCATGCTGCTAAAATTGAGAGCCCGAGATAAGGAAACAGTTCTTAATTAAGATACCGAAAGCACAAAACATAAAGGAAAAGACAATAAATTGAACTTTATTAAGCTTAAAAGCTTTTTTTCATCAAAAGGCTCTATAAGCCAAGCCACTGACTGAGGGATTATGTTTGAAATGTATAGAACTGACAATCAATCCAGAATTTATAAATTACTACAATCAATTAAAGAAGAAAAAAAATCTAGGTAACAAATTTGTGAACAACATGAATAAGAAATTAATGTTAGAGAACACCAAAAGCCAATAAATACGTGTCAAGCTGCCCTATATTTTTAGTAATCACTTCACTTCCATCAGACTGCCAAAATGAAAAAGTCCAACAATAGCAAGTATTGTTGAAGATATGTGGCTATGAGAACTCTTGTACTCTCTTGACGGGAATATATGTTGGTACAACAGACCTGAGGGCAATTTGACACCATCCAGTAAAGTTAAGCATGGGTTAATTCTTTAATCCAGCAAAATCATTCCTAGGCATTTGTCCTAAAAAACCCTGAACAAGAAAATAGCTGAAAGAATGCTCACTACAGTATTAGATCTTCGTAGTGGCTATCTATGAGGAGGAAAGAAGAGATATGGGTTTAATGAAAGATACACAGTAACTCTCAATTTATCTGTAATGTTTTATTTCTTAAGTTCAATATAGAGTATACAGTTATTTTTCATGCTATTACTCATACTTTTTTCTTGTCTGAATTTTTTTTTATAAAAGTTAAAAAGATGATAGTGACTTACCAAGCTATCCACATCTATGCTGGAGTTTACAGCCCACTGCAATGTACTCATGATATTCATGGCTAAAGTCAGTATAATACCAACTGTTCCTTCTCCTTCTCCTATAGATGAACAAAAGACATAAATGAACCTCATGTTATTTCTCTCTTCTGTAAACTACTTTATTCACACCTCTCCAAGGACACATATCACATTAAATTTACATTTCAATTTTATGCTGATTTTAACAATTTTTAAGTCTCAGTTCACCACAGCATCTACTAATAGCAATAATGCTCTGCATATAGTAAATATTCAACCAAGGCTTTAAATCAAAGAGTGATTGAATATTAGGAAAGTGTTGCTCTTTTGAAAAAATGTTACTGGTATTGGAGGTGTTGTTGGTATTGGGTAGGCACTATATTTGTCTCCTCTATTATTACTCTATAAGTAATAGCAGTAACAAATAATAGAATGGAAAATGGTGAATAAAGGTCCTGTATCCAGATGAGCTCCCCTACAAAAAAAAAAAACAAA
Organism: Sapajus apella; assembly: GCF_009761245.1. Taxonomy (NCBI): domain Eukaryota; kingdom Metazoa; phylum Chordata; class Mammalia; order Primates; family Cebidae; genus Sapajus; species Sapajus apella. The sequence continues at coordinate 23,443,000 of NW_022436947.1, forward strand.
AGCAGGGGAGGAATGTGTCCAAATAGCATCTGCAAGATGTTTAGATGTACTCTGTGCCTTTGCAAGGAGGACCTTTGCTAATTGCATGCTGTTAGGAAGTAAGTATGCTTAGCACTTTACCAGATAGTCAGAAAACTAACAGGTCTGCTATTTGCAAAGAGAAAAGATTGCCCTTTATTAAAAAAAAAAAAAAAAAGATTGTTGCATCTGGGAAGAACAATACTTAAGTGTTTAATTATAAGGACCACTAATTAAAATTCATAAGTATTCAGTATTATGGCCAAAAAATTCTCTAAGAGGAATGTTCTTAAATTACTATAAAGTTAGGCTATCAAGTTCCAGTCGAGAGTTTGTACATCTATAATGCATGATAAACTTGTCAAAAGGTTCTACAATTGTGAGAAATAATTCACATTATTAATTGAAATTTTCGTTTCTGCAATTCCTCTAACAGAAGGCATAATATACACAGCATATACCTGCACATAGTACTAAATTATTTTGACATAGGTAAGATTTATTTGGGCTCCAATATATTGCTTGTTCTTAAGGTTAAGATGAGAAGATAAAATTTTAATAATAAGAAGTCATATAACATTTATTTGGTATTTATCAAGGACCAGGCACTATACTAAGTGTTTTGCACAAATTATCACATTTAATAGTCACCACACATATATGGAATAGGTGATATTATTGTGTCTATTTACACTTGAGAAAAATGAGGGGCTTAGAGAGTTAATTAATGTTTGCAAGTTAATACAGTTGAAGACCAGTTGAGCCAGGGATAATAATAGCTGGGTGGCCAACATCCACTCTGGCTGAGCATCTGATTTGACTGGTAAGTTCTGTATTATGCTAATTGTTAAATGTTTTGATTATTGCACCTAGTAAATCAAGACTCAGCTACACTCAACCATGTTATTAGCATGTGTAATACTGGTTTGAATTAATTGTTAACAAATCTTCATTTACGTAATTCAGCCTTCTTTGCTTTTATTTTCAAATAACTTAAAAGAATTTTTAAAGTTACAGTACCGATGAGGATTAGTACATTTGCCTGCCCGTGTATACTCCTTTCATAGAGTCACTTTCCACTGCCCTAGCTAAGAGAACAACAAAGGTAGTGGACCCACTATTCTCAGAGCAGCAGAGTAGACTGCAGGTGGACCCCTGAGCCAAAAGGAACCTGTTTTCTGTTCTCTCTAGGACTTTGTGATTGTATAGAGGAACTCTGCTGTTAATTCAGGAGGCCAGAATGGAGATACTACATAAAGTCAATGTGGAATAGCCCTGATACACCAAGAAAACTAGTCTTCAGAGAGAGAAATTAATCAAACAGCCACAGAACGGAATGGACCCAGGGCAGATATGGACTCAAGAAAAATAAGAGCTGCAGCTGACTCTCCTGTGCTTGTTCCAGCTTCTTTAAGGGCCAATGGCACCACCTTCTCAGTACTCCCTGAGGCCTTCCTGTAACTCCAACAAATGCCTCCTTTTAGTTTGAGCAGAATTCTGTTCCTACAATCCAGTGAGCCTACAGATTTGGCATTGATTTGGCATTTTCTCTGAATATTCACTGTCACATATAACAATTTACTTCAACACTATCATAAATACTCAGAAATTCAAATTCTTAAATTAGAGGAACAAATCTACCTACATAGATTTTTATTTTACTTATTAAATATTTTGTTTTTGACTAAAGATCCTAAAATCCAGAACACTTGTATTTGAAAAACATGGCACTTTCTTTCTTTTCTGTGTCAATTTGATTTGTGCAAAACTCACATTAGATAACAAATTTTACCAAGAAGAGATTTTAAAAAAAAGAAACATGCTGACAAGGGGAACTAGAGTGTGTGCGTGTGTGTGTGTGTAAATGGGAATGTTTCATTTCCCCTACTCAGATAGCTCTTTACAGATCTACTAATTTTGAGGCCAGGACTCTTCATCAATATGAGTATGAAGAGGTGACTTTTTTCCCCTTCCATCACAAAATTGCTGTCTGACAATCTGTGTGTCTCAGTTTTTAAGACTGTGAAAATAGGTATAACACTACATATATCTCCAATTTCAAAGAAATTACTTGTTCAACAATAAAACAATAAAAATTCAAAGAAATCATTTGTTCAACGATAAACCAAAAATTTGTTAATTATTAAACTCCCTAAAAACTCTAAAGATATCTAAAATTGTTAACCTATAAGAATGCAGCATTTTATTCATTGACAGAGCTTTGACTTAAATGCTTAGCTAAAGCTAATGAGTTCATAGTACCTGTTGTTAAAATGGAAATGAAGGTAACAGCAATGAAGAAGATGACAAAAATCATTTCTATTCTCATTTGGAACCAGCGCAGTGTTGATAGGTACAAGAACCAGTTGGCAGTATGTAAATTCAGAGCTTTGTGGAACAGAGTTTCAAAGTAAGGCTGCCGTCCGAAGGCACGAAGTGTCCATAGTCCTTTTAAGCTTGTAACAAGATGAGTGAAAATTGGACTTCTCCCTGTGAAATATTCCCATAGAAAACATTGCAAATAACATAAACACAGAATGTAATTTCATAATACTATGTACCTGAAAAAGGCTAAATTAATCATATCACAAATGTCATTGGTAAAAGAGATTTTTTCATGATGATGTCATACTTTGAACAGATATGATTTATTATTTTATTAATGAGTTATCCTTCTTTTTACTTGGCTACCACAGATATGAACTTAAAAAATCACCACTGCTATTTATTCGTTTTTCTTGGCTACCACTGGGAGTTGTTTTTCTGGGTAATTGTAAATTAAAGACAATTTTTTTCAAGTATCTAAATTAAGGAAGTTTATGTGATTTGATTTAGCTAATAACCTACAAAGCCGAAACATACTGAAAATTTATTTATTCCCTGAAAATGCACCCACATTAAGGCTGTCACTGCAAAATGGAATTCCCTAACAGCTCAAGTAGAGTTTGGGGTACACGAAATGGCAGCTCCAGCACATGAAAAAAGGGGGTCTGAAGACAACAAGCCAAAGGCACAAATTTGGTCAAGTATCATTTGGGAACCCAGACAAACCTTTAGTAATAGCAGCACTATCATTTTCTAATTTAATTGATATAAATACATTATAAATGAATGTCCTTACACCAACCATGGTAAGACTCTATCCACTTATTTAAAAACCAAAATGAAGTCACATGGTTGTTAGTTATGAAAAACAATCCACGTGTACTTTGTAATGTAGCTTCCTTTTATATTCACAGACATGTAGAAAAAAATTATTGTTATATGATGTAAAAGTTAAAAAGCAGAATTTTTTTTGAAGAGTAGATTAACAATAAAGAATCTCAAATGGCTCTTGTGGCTTTTTTCCAAGATGAGTATCGCACATTCACTGTCATACCTGCAGATTCTAGTTGTTTGAGTTGCTGTGAGGTTTGGAGGAAATATGCTCTCAATAAAATAAAAGCTGCTATCACTGGCACTGTTGCAAGAAAGATGTAGGGTTGTAAAACCGAGACAACTGCTATAGCTCCAATCACAATTAATAACAACTGTAAGATCAAAGAAAACATGTTGGTGAGTAAATGTTTTCACATTGGAAAGTGGACAAAGTGTGTCAGTGATTTATTTCTAAATACTCTCCCTGTTCTGTTCCTAATAGGAAAGTAGCCATTTGCAAGTATATTTTTCATAGGCTTTATGAAAATTTTAAAAACTGTTTGGGTCACTGATAACATTTTTGAGGTTTTGAAACACAGTGTTCTTTGATCTTGGAATATTTTCATTTCCTAGACACTTTAAAGTATTGTAGGATAAATAAATTTTAAGTGAATATTAATTTAAAATAAACTTTTAAAATAATTTTAGTATGAAGGTGAATTTTAGGACTTATTTTGGTTAGACAGTTTTTGAAAGCTGGACTTTTGTCTTGGAGTCTTTTGATTCAGAAAGTTCTGCTTGAAATATAAGCTTGTCACATAGGCAAGCTGTGTAACATTTTGGAGTCTATTTTCTCATGCTTAACATTGAAAGAAATAATACTTAATAAATTTTATATTTCTACTTTACACCAAATACATGTTTTTAAAAGGTACGAAGTCTGCTAACAATTACTTCACAATAACCCATTTGAATAAAGTAACTGTCAGCAGAAAGTTTAAAAAAATAAACACTTTATAACATCCATATGCTATTCAGTGAGGAAACTCACCAGTTTCCATGAGCGACACATGCATTTTCAACTGATATTACTTTAGAATTGAAAGGAACCATTATCAGGCTTATCTTCTCCATTCTACATGTGACAATATAGTGTCTGAGACCCTTTAAGATAAGTGTCTGATCAAGGTAAAATAGTGGGATCTGCAGAATAGAACCCAGATTTTCAATTTTCATTATACAGTGCTCCAATCCAGAATGCAAATTTGTCAGAACATTGTCAAAAGTTAGCAAATAGAAGGAAGAATTATATGAGATATCAAAATACTCAAACTCATAGAAGCAAAGAGCAAAACCATGGGTAACAGGGCAGGGGAGAGAGGGATCAACAGGTAGAAAGTCTCAGTGCTACAAAATTAATAAGTTCCAGAGGTCTGCTGTGCAACATCCTGCCCATAGTGAACAATATTGTATTTTACACATAAAAATCTGTTAAGAGGGTAAATCACATGTTAAGTGGACTTGTCACAATAACATTTTAAAGAGAAAAAAATAGAAAATAGAGTGAACAGAAATATTTTTAAAACATTTATAGATAATCTGCTTTGGAAATATCATGAACAGAACAAAATTCCATTTGTTTGAAATTAAATATAACCAGAGGTATGACACAATTAAATATAACCAGAGGAGCTCACAATTTAAAGGACCCCTGTGATTATTTACTAAAATCAGAATTAATCAAATTTGTGCTGTATTTGGATTGTCATATATTATGCTTCCTTAATATGAGATTCGTTTACAAACAAAATAGTATAAAATAGTATAAAATTAATATAAAAGACCTCTGCCTAATCACTTGTGAAGCAACGACAAATGAATCAAATGAATCTCAGCAATAAAAGTTGAGCAGGGCCAGGTGCAGCGGCTCACAACTATAATTCTAGCACTTTGGGAGGCTGAAGCGAGTGGATCACTTGAGGTCAGGAGTTCAAGACCAGCCTAGCCAACGTAGTGAATCCCCGTCTATCATTATAATACAAAAATTAGTTAGGCATGGTGGTGGGCCCCTGTAATCCCAGCTACTCTGGAGGCTGAGGCAGGAGAATCATTCGAACCCAGGAGGCAGAGGTTGCAGCGAGCCAAAATTGTGCCACTGCAGTCCAGTCTGGGCAACAGAGTGAGACTCTGTCTCAATTTAAAAAAAAAAAAAAAGTTGAGCAGAAATGATTCAAATTGGCATAAAAGAAAAAATTTGAGAGCTATCACATATGTGAAAAATATTAGTTTATAAAATAAATATTTAAAAATTAACTCTTCCAGAGGAGCTCTGAAGTGAGCCTTAAATAATTATTGAGAAGCACCATTGGCAAAGACTTTTGCAATCAGGTCAAGAGGTTCACATTCCAGTTTTTATCTGATCTAATAATACTATATTTGGGACTAGTTATTTATATTCTTAACATAATAAACAAATATCCAGCATTTAATAACACAGTACATGTTTCTTTGAATGCATGAATTCAAAGCATGGATTTAAATATTCCATCAGCTGCTTCTAAGTTATATCTTTAAACAAGACAACTGAAGGAAATCCAAAATGCTAAAGTTCACTTGGAACAGTAAATATATTTGATTGTGTCAATCATTTCAGATGAGGCAAACTGACAGTCTGGTTTTTCTGCACCTGCCAATGTTGGTTATATATACACACTATGTTGTAATCCTTCTTTTGTTTTATATGTTCAGTCAAATACAGTGTTATTATTTTGCAGGGGTGGGGAAGGAGCAAGAGGGTACAATGACTCATCCCAAGATGGGCAGCAACCTATTCCAACTGTTTTTCCAAGGAGATCACTGGGATTGTGGCATTTGCTGTCTGGAGCTTGACCTAAACCAGTCAGGAAGCTCAGGAAGCTGTTCTCAAACCTAGTCCAACAATCACAGCTTACAACACTCCTTAAATCCTGTCACTTGTGGAGACCTAATGTCCCAAGGTCACTTTCACCTCCTCCACCCCCCTTTTCTTCTCCACTCTCACCACCAGTCAGTCACCCCGACCGACCCAAAGAATCAGCCTCTAAGCCAGGCTGCCCTGGAGGCCTATTCACATCTATAACTCAGGGACAGACCTCAAAAACCTAGATTTTTCTTTCCCCTCTCTCTTGTTCAAAAACTTATCTTTGTTTCTGTCCCTTCCTTATGGTCCTTATCGTGGGAGAATGGGCTAGCTACTCTGCGCCAAAGTGTTCACTGGTGAGGTTAGTTTCAAGTGTAACCCACCCAGGGAATCCATCTGCATTCTAACACAGGCCTTTTGGGGGTAGGTTGGCTTCCATCAAATAGTGATGCCAATGCCAAAATGTCACACTGTGTTGCCAATGATTGCGGGAAAATGGTCCTCTGTGCCTCTCAAATCACTCCCAAGTAGACAACTGCTACATCTAAATGTGGGATTGCCTCACGTTTGGGCCAGGTAAACAGGTAAACAGTTCAGACTTATTATTGAATTTGTTAAATTTATGTCGGTTTTGAAGGCTTTGGATAATAACAAACTTCATGCAATAGACAGAACTTCAACTCTCAATCAAATAAAAAACGAAAAGAAAATCACATTTGCTTTTTATTATTTAAAAAACAACATGGCGGGAGCAGTGGCTCATGCCTGTAATCCCAGCACTTTGGGAGGCCGAGGAGGGTGGATCATGAGGTCAAGAGATCGAGACCATCCTGGTCAACATGGTGAAACCCCGTCTCTACTAAAAATACAAAAAAAAAACAACATGGCAAATACAAAGATACTTAACAGTACTAATTTTTACATACCTGGATGAAGTCAAATATGGTAAGAGGCAGAAGATCATCCAAAATTGCTATATCTTTGGAGAATCTATTAAGAATCCCACCTATAATATACAAGATGATAAACTTCTCAAAAAGCAGTGATTTTTCAAAGACATATCAATATTTCCAATACTACATTTGGGTCACAGTAGGCGCATTCAGATCCCAAATAAGAATTAGCATGTAATCAGATAAATAAGGACTTAGAAAACTTTGGGTTCAAGTTATTGTCTTGTACTCTTAAACCATTTTAAAGTATCAGATTCTTGTAAGATTCAAGTTACACCCCATGTCTTTGAAATAGCTTTTACTATAATTTATGTCAGGAATGGGTAGGTACTCATTCTGCTATTACAATCTTATTTTTCCAACCTTGCATTTAATGACAACTTACTGGATATGCTGTCATCGTTTTCCTTCCACTTGTATCCCATAACATAGGGTTCTCCCTCTCCTGACTTCCAAACCTTTTTGACATACCTCTACGGACACCGTGGCTGCTCTCTCTCCCTGCTTGCCACACTATCTGGTCCTCCTTTGTCATATTCTCTTTCTACCCTCTTCACTGACAGTCTACATTTCCACCTGCCATCTGAATCATGGATTAACATTTGTAAGTTTGATAACTTGTTGTTTCAATTAAAAAATGTATATACAAGTATCTACTATGTACCAGGCACAATGCTAGGCACTGAGATAACTGAGGTGAATAAGCTATGCTCCTTGCCCTTGAGGAATTCATTGCCTAGAGAGGAATTAAACAAACAATTAGAGAATATGAAACATAATACTACACAAATAAAGTGATATTGAATCTTATCATTTATCCCCCATAAACTGCAGGATAAAGTCCAAAATTCTTAGTTTAATATTTAATGCCTTGCATAATTTGGCCTCAACCTGCCTACCTAGTACCAGCTTCCTCTGCTCAAATATCCTGTTTCAGCCAAACTGATCTATTCTTTAAACACACTTTACACTTTCCTACCTCTCTGCTTTCCCCATGCGGTCCCCTCCACCTGAAATCCCTTTCCCCTCATCTCTCACTGTCAAAATCTGTGTTTCCTCCCTTGCTCAACTCAAATGCCCCTCCTGCAAGAAAGCATCTGTGTTTCCTCCAGCTGGAATTAATCTCTGCCTCCTCTGGACATACTTAATAAATCTTGTTTGCACCTCTATTATAATGACTATATGCATGTCTTATATCACTGGCACTTATAAACATATCTTAACTCTTTTTCTAGGATGTAAATTTGCTAGAGGTCAATGGGATAAGGCCACATTTATTTTGTATCACCCATAGCCCCAGGCAAAAAGGCCTTATATGTAGGAATTATTTAATACATGCTTACTGATTAATATGTTCTTTAGAATATTTAATTAAACATATTTGTATCTTTTCATGATAATCAAAACTTGAGAAAAATAGCCCATGGTATTTATAAACAGTGTTTAGAAAATGAAATTTGCTTTGGTGAAAAGAAAAACCATCCTGCTGCTTATTATATTTCAAATGGTTTGGAACCAACTGTGAACAGTGTTAAAGGGAATAAGGAGCTTGAAAAACAAGAGGTGGAATGACCAGTGCATCCTCTGTGAAAACAGCACCCACAGAAGGGAACCATGGTGAACTAATATCGATTTCCCATTGGCTTTGTAGCAGGCAAGTAAATTGCCTCGTTTCATTCTCACAAAGATTCTCTGGGATACAGTATTCTTTTCCCCACTTCACAGGTGAGGAGGCCAAGGCTCAGAAAAGTCACTTGCCCATGATCACTGCTCTTAAGGCGTCAACTTGGAGCTCAGGCAGTGCTCATGTTCTTTCCACTGTGCCTCCTGGCTCATGTCTGACTCTTCTAGAAACTTGGACAAATCCCCTGCCTTGTCTGGGTCTCAGATTTCCATGAAAAATAAAATCACTGTATCAAGTTAATTGGACATACTGAGTCTAAAACTCCTAGCTCCAAAACAGAGGATGGTGATGACTATATTCAAATGAGGCAAGATTTCAGCAACACACATGGGATTCAGAATTAATATCAAGATCTTCCTACATACTAATAACTGAAATTTTGTTATCCAGAAAATATGATGGGTTTTTCTTGAGTTTTTTAGATTTCTGCAAAGTTCAGTCTTGGAATTTAATCTTTGCTTTATATCAGATATTTCTGTGTCAACTCCTCTTCTCACCTCTGACTTTCTCCAGGGCAAGAACTGTGCCTGATTCACTGATTCATCCTTTCATACCTCAGAGTAAATGCCTCAACAGAGAAAATGCTCACAGATTGCTGTGAAAAAACTTGGGGAAATCCTTATTAACCTGTCTTTAAATGCAAATCTCTCTAATGAGGAATCAACAGAATTGATTTCTTTCAAAGTACCTTATTAGATTTTTAATTTTTAGGACCTTTATTCTACTATTCTGACTTTCTATTACTTCAAATATGATGATATAAAAACAGTTTAAAAATAAATGTGGGATTCCCCCCTACTATATAACTTTGAGCAGTTACATGAAACTAGATTATTCTACTCCATCAGAAAACTTAATCAATAGAAGAAAAATCACATTTTCATTGATCACTTCAAATATCCTGCCCTTTTGAACAACACTATATATTGGCAACAAGGTGCCCAGAAGAAAGCTAGACCAAATATTTGAAAAGAGAGGTATGTCTGACCCATAAGGGCCTTCTTAGCTGCTATTGTCTCACCATCACATTCTTACAAACCGAGCCACTCTAATTATCTAACACAGAAATATCAGGAGCAACAATATATGATAACCTATAATATCTGGGAAATGTGCATGCCAGTCAAAAGGAGGTTCAACAAAAGGCAGATGCTTCTGTACAAAAGCCAGCACTGTCAGTAGAAAACCAATGAAACCACAGGCCCTATTGATGGTGTGTCACACTTCCATTTCTTAGACCTAGTACCTGCTTTGTCCATTAATCTTATTATGACCACATCTATAATATGAGAGTATAGATTGGTGGGACAGTTTCTGTCGAATAACCAAGGACATTTTACATATTAATTTGAAGTTGACGTAACTGATGAAAGTTGTAAATTGAATGACATGTCTTTATTAATAACTAACGTTTTCACTGATCTTTTTATGCAGTAAGAATTAGAATAATGTTCTTAATATGCGAATAATTTCATAAATTAAAAAAAAATTTAATTTAGTACCTGCTTTCAATGTGTTGAGGGTTGACATAGGTGCTTGAAGAACAGAATGTAACATTTTGTGGTGTAAAATTTTCGACACTGTGATTAGAGTATGCACCAGTGGTAGACCTCTGAAGAATCCCAGAGCAAGCAAAGTGTCAGCAACTCCCACGTAAATGTAAAACACATAATATGAACTGGTGTTGGTGATAATCACTGCATAGCTGTTATTTCTACTATAAGTATTATTCCCTTTGTCTTGAAAACGAGTGCTGTAAAGGAAAATGGAAATTGTTATTTGGCAGCCAAACTTACTTATTGAATTTCCAAGACATGTAAATGGAACTAAATTTGAGTCTAAAGAAATATAACATATTGCATTAACAGAGCATGTATCCTTAATCTCAAAAACTTACTATTATTGCAAGAAAATGGATATTTTTTCTTAACATTGATAAAGTTTATCTTTATTAAATTAAAATATTTAAAGAAAATCCTAAATGTGTAATGTTGTTTCAAATATTTTTATTGCATTTCATGGAAACTGAACAGAATTATATTCTTTAGAAACTGCAGGAGCTGCACATGCTCACAATTTATTTATTTATTTTTTTAAATTTAGATATAGGGTCTCACTATATTGTACAGGCTGAAGTGCAGTGGCTATTCACTATGATAGAACACTACAGCCCTGAACTCCTGGGCTTAAGTGATTCTCCTGCCTCAGCTTGTGGAGGAGCTAGACTATAGGTATTTGCCACCTCGTCCAACTAATGATTATCATTTAAACAAAAATCCTTGTTTTTCCACTACCATAATGCTTGGGAGAAGTGAAACAAAGTGGATTACAATTCGTAAAAACATAGTGGATTAAAATATTTAATCAACAGAAATAAAACACAAGCTACACAATAGGACATGGAATACTCACTTTCCAAGGAGCCACAACATGACCAAAGAAGCAGCCACCTGAAATGGAAGAAGACACAGTTGACTTATTTCTAACATCTTCACCTATTCCTCCCATGCCCACACCTAAATTCACATCACACCAATTTGATGTGTGTACCAACATCAATGTACACATAATTTCATCTTCCTGTGCTTTGTGTTCCTGGGTCCAGCAGCTGTAATAGTTGTTCTAAGTACTATTATTTATGATGAGAACACATTAAGTTAATAAAATTCAAATTTCATTGAAGTAAATTCTTTGCCATTTCTCCTTTTTCAATAGAAACTATTGTCCTGTCTCACAGGACAGCCAAGACCACAACTGAATGTTTTAAATAATAAACACAAGAGATAACACAAATATATAGATCTAGATCACAAATATGTATTTTATAAATATGTTATATAAAAATAATAAACACAAATATAAGCCTGCTGGCAGATAATTAATGTTTATCTGCCATAAATAATTTCATTTGCCATTCAATGATTATAGGGGACTAGTACCTGGGAAACCAATTAATTATTGGAAAAGGTGAGATTAATATTAATGGAAACGAATTAAAAGTTTCAGGCCAGGCACAGTGGCTCACACTTGTAATACCAGCACTTTGGGAGGCTAAGGTGGGCAGATCACTTGAGGCCAGGAGTTTAAGATCACCCTGGCCAATGTGGTGAAACCTCATCTCTACTAGAAATACAAAAAACAAAAAAAATTGGCCAGGCCTGGTGGCACACACCTATGATCCCAACTACTCAGGTGGTTGAGGCACCAGAATTGCTTGAACCCAGAAGGTAGAGATTGCAGGGAGTCAAAATCACACTACTGCTGTACTCTAGGCTGGATAACAGAGTGAGACTGCCTTAAAAAAAAAAGTTTCAACAATGTAAAAAGTCACAGTTTATGAATAAAGATAAGGTACATTCAGGTTAAAACATATTATTGTTACTAGGACAACATAGAACCTCTACAGCTTTCTCAAGGTGGGAACATTTGGCTGAAGGAGACATGTTCTACACCATATACAAACAAACCGAAAAACCTTTTTAAACAACTGTGATTTTTGCAGTCCTTTTTATATTTAGATCATCTGTGTTCTATTCTATTTCAATGTGGCATTCCATTCTTTTAAACCCTATAGAGAAATATAATCTTGTGTTGATACCAACACAATTGGAATATTAGAAATGACCCTGAAATTATACAATTAGCCAAATAATACCTTTATGATATAATGAAATAGAAAAAAACAGTTGTGAGTAAAATAATTTTAGAAACGAACATAGAATAAAAATAAATAGGAGAGAAACAAATATGCTTAGAAGATATCTGCAAGTCTTATTTTATACTGGAATTTGCCTTAAATATTTAACAGTAATTAACAATATATAAAAACCTTACAGGGAACATTTAAATTAAGAAATTTACACTAGGAAATATTATATTTTAATGAGGTATATAAGTTTTAGTTAAATTCACATATCAGATAGAAGTATAATGACAAAAAATCTAATGGCATTATTCTCACTTTCCTAATTTTCTTCATTGTACATAGAGCTTCTATGCACTGTATCAATAAAAAACTACCCTTATTTCCTCAAAATTCAAGTTAATTCAAAATGAAAAGAAATCCAGAAACAATCTAGCTATTTTAAAAGTCTTCTGGTACCAATGTCTGTTTCCTAAAAATAATCAAATCACTCAAGATCCTAGATAAGGGTATACATTCTGAGTCACTCTTTATTTGGCTATTATCATATTTTGTTATTATATTTCCCCTTTGCTTTAATTAGAGGAGTGTCAATAATGCTGGCATTGCCAACATTCTTTGATGGTGAGTAAATCTCAGAAATAATTATAACATTTACTAATGGAAAAATAACCAAAGCAATGTTCCAAGGACTGGTCTAGTCATCATAATATAAAGTTGTTTCCTGGCTGTTTCCACATAGAACTACCAACCTAAACTTCTTATATTGACTAGAACAAAATATTTTCAAGGACTTAACATCATAACTTTAAAAAATATTTTGTGCATATAGAAAAATCAAGTAAGCAAGTTCTGTCATTTCATTTCCAAAATGTTTTGAGATTATAAAGTTTATGCAGCTTATGATAGAGTGATAGTCCTAGATGATTAAGGTGAAAAGTAAAAATATCTTTCTTTTCCATTTTCTCAGGGTTTTAAGTATAATTCTATACCACATAGAAAACAGTACGCTTAATACACAGATTTCAATGCTTCACAAGTCAAATGACACCCTAAAACATAAACCAACTGTCATAACGCTGCTCTAAAATGATTGCTATCAGTCAATAGCAGCAGTGGTTTTATGGGAATATACTACCTCTCTACTGTACTAATAATGTAAGCCATTCAGGGATTTCTAATCAACAAACAGGAGGGAAGTCATAAAGAAACAGGATACAGCAGTTCTATGACATGTTCTTAACAATCAGAATGAAAGCATTAAACAGGATCTTCAGATATTCTAGTCAACAACAAGACTCTGGTTGTTGAAGCAGGATTCCAGCTTCACCCATGTCCCTGCAAAGGACATGAACTCATCCTTTATTATGTCTGCATAGTATTCCATAGTGTATATGTGCCACATTTTCTTTATCCAGTCTATCATTGATGGGCATTTGGGTTGGTTCCAAGTCTTTGCTATTGTGAACAGTGCTGCAGTAAACATATGTGTGCATGTGTCTTTATAACAGAATGATTTATAATCCTTTGGATATATACCTAGTAATGGGATTGCTGGGTCAAATGATTTTTCTATTTCTAGATCCTTGAGGAATCGCCACACTGTCTTCCACAATGGTTAAACTAATTTACACTCCCACCAACAGTGTAAAAGTATTCCTATTTCTCCACATCCTCTCCAGCATCTGTTGTCTCCTGATTTTTTAATGATTGCCATTCTAACAGATGTGAGATGATATATCAATGTGGTTTTGATTTGCATTTCTCTAATGACCAGCGATGGTGAGCTTTTTTGGAAACCATCATGCTCAGCAAACTGACACAGGAACAGAAAACCAAACACCACATGTTCTCACTCATAAGTGAATGTTGAACAAGGGGAACACATGGACACAAGGAGGTGAACATCACACACTGGGGCCTGTTGGGGGATGGGGGGCTAGGGGAAGGTTAGCAGGGGTTGGGAGGATTGGGGAGGGATAGCATTAGGGGAAATACCTAGATGGATGCAGCAAACCACCATGGCACGTGTATACCTATGTAATAAACCTGCATGTTCTGCACATGTACCCCAGAAGTTAAAGTATAACTAAAAGGTATAATAAATAAAAAATAAGGATAATCAAGAAACTGCTTCCTAATGTATTGTCTTCATTTCTTCTTCATCTAGTCAATGATGCACTGCCAAGCAGGGGTCTAAGAATTAACATAATTTTTTGCCTATTTCTTTGTAGTTAATGTCTAAGAATTTACAAAAGATACTGTTCTATAGCAGGGAAAATGGTACAAAATACAAAAGTAGACTCATTCCCTTTCAAAAATAGTAAGTGCTAACAAACTGAGTAGACCAAATTATTTTTTCAGTTTAATAGCTTTGAAGAAAATTTTTAAAAAACTATGTATTTCATATTGTAAAAGGGAAGCATATTTTACCTAACCTATAAAAATATAAATCTCAATTGAAATATGACCCTTAGGAAAACTAAAAATAGACAAATCACTTACATCAAGGAAGAAACATATCTTAACCTTCCTTTAGGTTCTCTGATCATAAGATTCTCAATTAAATTTAAAACAACTAAACTATCATCTTGGATTAGCAGTTGTACCAGAATGTGACATGCTAATGAGACATTTCAATGGTAATGAGAAATGGGCACACTGGTATCATAAAGGAGCTTCATCTGAAAGAAAAACTGTAAATTTTGATTCGAGGAAGGCAATAGAATTGTGAACACTGGTGAATAAATTGTTTAGTTGTATAATGGTGTGCACAGTTTTTAAAAATTACTATTTTTTTCTATTATCACCAAGTTTTTATTATTCAAAATTTTGAGAACCAGTTAATTGGCAAGGCCTACAGAATATTGGCCAAAAATTGTGGATAGTATATTATTTCTTGCCCAGAAAATGTCAAAATCAATTGTTTTGTCTACTAAAAGGTCATTTTTTGCAGTAATTGTGGCAGTTAAACTAATAATAGATATTTATATGGCATTTAAATTCTCTATTATAATTTATTTCCTTTCCCTAAAGGACCACTGTTTTCTTGGTTTAGTGAGCGCATAATATTGTACACATGTGAAGCAGATCAACGCTCAATTAATTAAGTACAAACCATTTTAAAGGTGCATAAGTTCAACTCCATGGAGCTGCATGAGACAAAGGTCCTATAAATTTACAGAAATCACCACCACATTCAGCTAAGTTGAAGACAATTAACTTATGTGATCTTTCAAGGCAGAGGTTCAAGTCATTAACAATTATAAAGGGCTGGTTGAGATTAAGTGGGCACAGACTGGGTTTTTTTCACATTCACGTTGGTCATTTGGCATGACTGGCAGAGACTAATGTGGTAAATTTTAAATATATTTTAATGCAATATTTATTGCTCATGTAAAAGTAATAAATTACCCAATCTCATATTTTTGTTAAAGTATAAAATGAATCATTAAAATTTTCATTATATTGCTATTATGAACTTGTCCATCTCATACTAAGTATTATAATAATGATAATTAAGGATACTAATGATAACAGCAACAAACCTTGATCATTATGTATCAAGCCTTACATTAAGTACTTTATAATCATGATGTCTTTTAAATCACAAAATGGGCTATGTAGCTGTACTATTAAAATCTCATTATTCAAATGAGAAAATGGGCTCAGAGAGTTTAACTAACTTGCTCAGTTTCATGGTTAGAACAGAGTTAGAATTCACACTCTGAGTAGTTGGATTCCAGAGTTGGCACTATGCTATACTGCATCTTGCATCAAGCCTCCATTTGGTTTGTTAATTTACAGCAGTTGTATGCACAACTTTTTGATACATATATTTAGATATTTCTTGACCATTCAGATATTACTTGACCATGGTGGAGTGATGATACTTTACAAATATCATCAAGCCTTCTTAATTGAGGTTAGCAACAACCAACAATGGGAAAAATGTATAGTTACAAGTTTAGGTCTCAGTTATTTATACATTTATACTTCCTTAGGAGAGGTGGCTCTTCTTCTGGGTCATTTATTCCCTGAAGGTAGCATGGGCCTTGAGTTTAGATTTAGGCTTTATATTAGGACATACCCAGGGTGTCCTGGAACAAATATCTGCAGTAATCATTCACAGGCTGAATCCAGCCCACAAATGTGTTTTGTTGTGCCCATATGGTATTCATTTGTTTTTGTTTTTGTTTTTTTATGTAATCAACTACCCGTATTTTAAAATAGGAAAAAATTACCAAAAAATAGCTGGACCTCTATCTTATCCTGATACACAAAAATATCTGGCAAACCTGATCCCCAATTCCCTCATGGCAAGGCCTTCGCTGGTGCTGAGTGACAGCCGCCTTCTATAGATAGCTGAAGAACAAACGCTCTCCATTCAGCCTCCCAGCCAGATCACCCACATCACCCACTGTTGCTCCCTGCCAGGCCCTTTTAAGCATTTTTGTGGCTGCTCCTGATCCAGAGAAAAGCCTCATCCACTGCTTCAGGCACCTCTTGTGCTGATGAAGATCTGAACTTGTGGCCTATGATGTGATTTTCATTCTTCCCCTTTTTTTAGCTTGGTGATATAAAGAACAGCAGAGGGTTGGTAAAGAAACCATGATGAGGACATTGAAGACAACCAAATTTCTGTAAGCAAGTAGGTTATTTGAATCTCTAAAAAGATTGTCTAAAATGAATGCTAAGCCACTAATATATATTTAATCTCATTTTGTGAAGAAATCATCATTTAAATAGTAATTGCCTGCATATTTAATAATAAAATATCTTGAGCAGCTGTGTTCAACTTTTTGCATGAGAGGACTGTTTTGCTTATCTGTGGTGGCAGATATCACGAAGATTATGCATGGATCTTTCTTTTCTTTTTTTTTTGTTTTAGTTTTTGTTTTTTTGCCCATCTGATATCATAAGCATATTTTATGTGTGGCCCAAGACAATTCTTTCATTTTTCCATTGTGGCCCAGGGAAGCCAAAAGCTTACCCGTGATCTAGAGTCAAATGAATTTAAAATTTAGTACAGATTTGTTTCAGTGTTTTGTTTATTTATTTATTTATGAGATAGGGTATCTTTCTGGCACCAGACTGGAGTGCAGTGGCACAATCACAGCTCACGGCAGACTCGACCTCCCAGGCTCGAGAGATTCTCCCACCTCAGCCATACAGGCGCATGCCACCATGCCCAGCTAATTTTTAAATTTTTTGCAGACACAGTGTCTCACTGTTTCCCAGGCTGGTCTTGACCCCTGGGCTCAAGCAATCCTCCCGCCTCATCCTCCTAAAGTTCTGGGATTACAGGCATGAACCACCGTGCCTGGCCTTTAATTTCAATCCAAATAAAAGTCTTCTACTTTGAGCTTTTGACTCTTTTATTATTAAAATCTATTAAAATTATTCTTATGTTTCTATTTAAATGTATTTCATATGTAATATGAAATAAACTATCAATAGTGTTTCTAATTGTTGATTTTTAGATGCTAAGAACTATATGAAACTGTACCATTATATACTGTAAAATTACAAATATATGTAATATATACATATTTATATGTATAGTTATATGTGTGTATATATGCATACTTATACATGTATACACATATATGTATGTATATATACATATTTATATATGCAAATATGTGCGTGCATAATATGTATACATCTTTCCCAACTATTCTTAACTTTAAATCATAGTAGTATTTTACAATAGAACATTCTTACCTCAGCCAGAAAAATTACTAAGCACCAAATTAGCACAAAAATTAAGCTCTTGTGGAGAGTAATGTATCGAAGGTATGTGTTCCATGTAGTCACTGCTGGTATGCTCTCCATATCATCAAAAAAGCACTCCTGAATAAAAGAATTATGGTTATTACAATAAGACAGTACACTTTCATGCCACCACTGTGGTTTTACTTTTAAATGTGAAAATAAAGGAATATTATTACTTGAATCTAAGTGTATTTTAACAGATATAAATCGTTATAAATTCTATGAATTATGTCATTCTATAGCCAGAATAATGTCTACTGGAGCAACACAGCTTTATTAAAGTTGAGAAACACCATAATTTTTCAAAATTATTGGATGATTTTACCATTTTAAGGCTTAACAGTGGCATATCTTTTATCAAATAAATCATACCATCTAAATGAAGTTTCCCAGAACTCTCCTTGATTTAACCTGTTTCTTCAGGGGTCCATGGACAAGTACAGCTCAATATACTACTAGCTATAAAGGTCTTCCAAAAGACTGAAAGCCCATTTATGTTTGAACATTCCTTAGTAGCTTAGGACTATCTCTCTTTCCAGCTATGATTTAAATTACATAATTCCAATCCTGGGCATATTCCTCTAGAAATCTTTGTCTCTTAGCAAATAGACACATTTCAAAAATTTGAAAAAGAGAGAGTCCAGATAGTCCAAAGGAAAAGGTAGTTTTGTTTCTCACAAAATCAACAAAACTTATAGGAAAGCACTATGAAACATAAAAAAGGGTCCTATGGAATTGGGATACAGTGCACTGGTTAGGAGTATGCATTTTTTGAGTTAGGCAGATCTGGATTTGAACCCAATCTCCACCATTAACATGCTAGGAGCTGCTAGAATTCAAACATGTTGTCAAACTTTAGTTTCCTTATCTGTAAATGTGAAAAATGGTAAGTACCTTCCAGGGTAGTTGTGGGGACTAAATATAAGCCGCCTAGCACTAGACGCAATCCATAAACAGTAACAATTATTAGACAAGGATATGATTCTTTACAACTAAATTTTAGGCTCAGGATTGAGAAATTCATTTAGATTGATAATAAACTATATAGACAGGCCAGACACGGTGGCTCAGGATGGGCGCCTGTAATCCCAGCATTTTAGGAGGCCGAGGCAAGCAAATCCCAAGGTCAGGAGTTCAAGACCAGCCTGGCCAACATGATAAAACCCCTTGTCTACTAAAAATACAAAAATTAGCTGGGCATGGAGGCACACACTTGTAACCCTAGCTACTCAGGAGGCTGAGGCAGGAGAATCACTTGAACCCGGGAGGCAGAGATTGCAGTGAGTCAAGTTCATGCCATTGCACTCTAGCCTGGGTGACAGAGAGAAACTCCATCTCAAAAACAACAACAACAACAACAACAACAACTATATAAACAAATTATCATTAAATTATACACTTCAGGGATATATTTTATTCCCTCATTTTACAAAGGAGGAAACTTCAGCCTAGAGATGTTAATGACTTGTGTCTTGTCAAAGGTCACATTATTCTCAAATGATCTATGCTATTAAACATATCAATTCATTACAACCCTGCCTATGGCTCATTTCATCCAAGGCATTAAGTTTTCTACCAAAACAACAAAAACTTTCCTTACAGTATTTTTTCCTCTTTTAAGAATAAAATGCTTTTATACTTGAAACCTAATATAACAAACTTTCTGTCTGAAGATTGGCACTAGTACATGCTGAGCTTCATATACATTTTTTAAAAGAAATCTTTTCAGAAGCCCAATGTATAAAGCAAACTTACAAGATAAAAAAAGCCCACACTAGCTAAATTCAGGCAAGACTGATATACAAACCAGAATGTGAGTTAGTCCTATCAAGAGGCTAGATGTTTGTATACCTTATATAAGCTGCTTCCACACAAATTATTTTGCGAGCTCTAAATAATGAAAGCTACTATTTGTTTACACAGTTATTAAAACTGCACCTCTTTCCACAGAGGGTTCAAGATGGTAATAAAGCAGGCGCTTTCTAACTTATAGTCATGATTATCACTGGCTTGGTAAAGGACTCCAAACTAAATCCTTTCCCATTTCATGGGAAGAGATATGTCCATTGCAAAAAGAAATCGTTATTTTACATTTTAAAGTTGCTTGCATAATTAATAAACTTCATGCTTTCTGAGTTTTGAGATAAACCTTATCCTAATCTCATAATTTGAGTAAATTTTGTTACATGCTACATATTGCATTCTATTCAAATGCACTCTGTGGGGTGAAGTACCCACAAGCAATTTATACCGACCTTTAAGTCTTCTTCATTAATTTCTTCACTTATTTCCAAGCCAGTTTCTTGAGATAACCTTCTTGAATATATATCCAGCTCAGTCAAGTTTGCCTGAGGGGCCAGTGACACTTTTCGTGTGGATGCTGTTGTCTTTCGGTGAACACTCTGACCTTGGTTAACTGAGTGTGTCATCATGTTCAGAACAGACTGTCTCCTTCGTACCTGAAGTGCGGGGCCAGTGTTGATCATGCTGATGCGAGGTAGTATTGCTTCTCCCTGCTCAGAATCTGGAACTAAGGACAGCCTTCTCTCTAAAGGCTCATCAGAATCCTCTTCGATGCCATTCATTTGTAAGGGAGTCTTTTGTACAATGGAAAATTTTCGTATAGAGTTGATGGAATTGAGAATAGAATTCTTTCTTTTTTCCCCAAACTCTCCAGTCTGTTTAAAAGATTGTTTTTTTGTTTCCGTCCAGGAAACAGGAGCATCTCCTTCAAATGAGAAACGGCGTAAGGTCTCAGTGAGGATTGAATTTCTTCTTTCTGAACTAAATTGGTCAAAAGAATCATATCCCATGAGTTTTGAGCTAAAGTCTGGCCGTAGATTTTGGAGTTCTGAAAATGTCCCATAAAAATAGCTGCTACCTTCATGTAAAATTAGTATTTTGTCAGCTTTCTTTAAGTGTTCCATTTTGGAAGTGACCAGAATCCTAGTTTTGTTAGCCATCAGTTTACAGACACAGCTTTAAGAATATAAAAAGATATAAATATCAATTTTATAAATACTTTATTACAATAATGTCTTGCATTTTAGCATTTTATTAATGTTTTATAGCATATAATCTGTATTATACAATTTTATTATATTTTAAATGATTCTATAAGTACTCTGTAGCAATTAAATTAGTACTTTATGAATTCTGATAGCACGAAATATCACGCTATATTGAAAAGTTGCATGTTAACAGACTGAGAATGAAATAAAATTTCCTATATTAAGCAGATATTTGACTTTGAGCAAATCATTTATCCTCTAGGTCTCAGTTTATTTATCTAGAAAATGAGGAAAGTATTAGATGATCTTTAAGGTCCCTAGAGATCTGTACTTCCATGTCTTTTAAATGTCAGAGTCTTGTTGTTCTTTAAATTTTCTATTAATTTCTTTCTTTTTTTTACATTTTAGGTTGACCGCCAATTTATTTCTCAAGTGCTTACATAAGATTAATGTTTCACTAAAAATAAAACAGCAACAATAACTGAGAATTTGATAATTAATTTGACTCTCCTCTAATAAAATTTTCACCTATTCTAGAAGTAAATCTGGACTAGAATCATCTAAGAAATACCAGATTTTTTTAGGCATTAAAATATTATATATCATATAGAAAGATACATTGTTCTAGATTATTCCATAACACACTAACACAACAATGCAAATGCAGCAAGGTTTATATTGATATAGAAGTTACTTATCACAGTCACAGGGTTGTAAAAATAGTATCTTGGATATTAAATTTAACTAAATTTTAAGAAAGGTACTTCTAAGAATAATCCAGCCATTTTATACACATATCCATCTTTATAGCTTAAAGTCTTTATTTCTAGAAGAGTACAATAACTGTTCTCCTAATAGGCTACCTCATAGTCCATGAAATCATTTTAAAATTTTGAAATCAGGTCATATAACTAACTGTCTGTCTAGGGAATTTCATGTATATTGGACCCTAACGGGAGTTCCAAGGAAATATAAGTCCTGAGCTCTGTGTGACTAAGAAGAGCAATACTTCCAAAGAAGTATTGAGGTAGATGAGTAGTCTAAGCATTCACCTACATTAAACCAGTGAAACACTCGGCATATGTATTTTCTTAAGAAGTGTATTATTTAAGGAGAAGACAGAATAAAATACTAACACAAAAAAAATAAATGAAAATGTTAAGTATAATAATTAAAGTAATATATGTCACAAGGCAATAATACTGCAAAAACTACATAGATGGCAATTGCTATAACAGTATAGAAATGGGAAAAATTGGTTTAGCATGAGATGGACAGAAAAGGGTTTAATGGAAGTGATCTTGAATCTTGGCTAGGTAGGGAAGATCAGGTTTGAGTTAACACCATGCTACATTTTGCCATACCAACAAGGGTGAACATATTTCTTAAGAGGTAAAATGCAGTGTATGATGGTATAGTCTTTTTTTCTTGTATTTTAGCATAAGCATTATAAGTACGTTATTCAAAGAACATACCTTTCAAATATTTCTTTTTCTGTTAAAACATCTAGGTATCCAAAAGGAGAGTCTAACAAATACAAATCAGCATCTTTGTATACGGCTCTAAAAGGAAAATGGAAATTAAATTACATTTCCTATTTCCTGTATCTTCTAGTGTAGATGATTTTCCTTAAACAGTTCACTACGTGCATTACAATACGGTCACCACATCCATTCACTGAAATAACACTATTCTCAAAAGTGGTGCAGAAGTAGCACATTCATATATGTCTTTTTACTAGGGTAGATTAATTTAAATGAGGAATAAAGGAATAAGTTGAAAAGATTTTTATCACTTTTCACAACATTCCAAGAACTGCTGACATGGTTTTGTTAGATGTAAGTGGAATAAACTAGCAAAAGTTACAAAGTGAATTGTACCATGGCATACACTTTAAAATATTGCCTTAAAAAATAAAACCTTTTATCAATAGTATCTATTTAGAGGCCAGTACCATGCTATGTGCTCAAAATACAATGGCGAAAATTATACAGTTCCTGCCCTCGGAGATCTTGCATTTTGGTGAGGACACCAAGAAGAAAATAGACTATTTCAAATTGTAAAATGTCAGAGATAGCTAATAAATTGCAGCACTTATGTGAAATTATTTTTAAAATGTTTTTCTAAGTGTTAACTGCTATCAACAAATTGAGAGCAGTGCTGCCGCAACTGTATAATCAATATTGCACTTTGATCCTGTAGTTTCAGTCTCTGTATCATATTCATAAAAAGTACTTCACAACAAAATATTATGGGTATACCCATAATATTTTACTATTTAGCTAAAATATGAAACTATAAGCAAGTAATATCTACATTGAGTTGATCTTAGAACAGTAATAAAGATGAAGACATAGTTTCCATATTAATAGAAATGGGATAATTTCTTTATAATATTTAAATTTTTCAAGTGTGATTGTCAGTAACCTTACTTATATCTCAAGTACATAGGATTGTGTTTATACATGTAATTATTGGTACTTGTGTAGAAAATTGTATTCAATCAGCATACAATTAAGAAATTTTTAAAACCAATTTAAAATTTTTTAAAAAAACCATGGCAAAACTTGAAAGTCTAAAGCAATCTTCAAAGTGTAACTTATTTTTGAAAGCAGCATGCAAGAGCTAGATAATGGATCCCATCAAAATGTACACAGTTTTTTCCCCCACACTCAGTTCTTAATTCTCTCCCTCATATCTATGACCAGTTCCTTATGAGACCAGAAATAATAAATTCATCATCCAAACTGGACAACACATTACACATTCTAATGAGAATATGAATAGACAATTATTTTTAGTAGTTCCTTAAAGGGTGTGCTCCTTATGGCAAAACCAAATCTAAACTGATAACACAAACGCAATTCTATGTTGGAGGACTAGAAGCCATATACTTTACCTTATTTAAATTCGTGGAATGCTTAGAATAGGTCTTCCCTTGGCTCACATAAAAATAATCAACTTCCATTTATTTAGAAACTATTATCTTGTCTGTGAGTTATCCATATCTATTGATTTATTACTTTACAGTGTAATTCTAAGATCAAAGCACGGTTTAATGGAAAGAATCAAAAAGATATGGTTCAATTATGACTCCACTTGCTTTTGTCAAGTTAACATCTAACAGCCTGTTATCTTATGATCTCTTCTGTAAGGAAGGGAGAACAATTCTTACTTTGCAGAGCTGTAAGGGGATTACACACACAAAAATATATACATGCCTAGGATACTACGAGGCAATTGCAGGTGCTCAGTGAGGGTATTTCCTGTCGCAGCTTTTGGAAGCAAGAGAAAGTAAGGGAAAGGAGCCAAAACATCAATAAGTCAATGTGATTTCTTGTTAATGACTCTGGCAACAAAGTGAGAAGAAATTTGTTCAGATAAAGCTTGAGAAACATTTGACATCCGCGTCGCTGTCACCAATAATTGTTTAAACTGAAAGTTACAGTTTAACCACAAAGCTCTCTCCTTGACATACATTAACTATATTTACATGTCTTTGACAGCTTTAACATGCTTGGACCAAGAGTGTTTCTACTAAGAGGGCTCCTCCCCTAACTATGTTAATGTGTTTGTCCTCTTTATTTTGAAGATTACCAATTTCAAGCCAAGGGACATCATTTGCCTTCCTACTTTTGTTATGAAAATTATGCTCAAAAAGTTTGAAAATGTTTATTTATCTATACCAAGAAACCTAAACAGAAGCCTAAAGCTGGGATGTATATTGGAGTGGCAGGGTCTATGATGGAACTAACAGATATTTACACCTTCTCTTTCCAGTATTATGCAAATTCCTAGAGTTTTCCATTTGTATTAAACTATACCATAAGCCAAGAAAATATACAGACACCAAAATGTGGGCACAGATTTTGGATAAGCCATAATCTCTACCAAATCTGGATAGTATACCATTATTTACAGTTCTTAAATGTGATTCTTAACCCACTAGCTATAAAATCCCCAGGACTTTTTCAGTTCCAGAAACAGAATATAAAGCAATAGAGAAATGTCTGTAGTTCTCTACATGAATGACATTTGCAGCAAATGCTTGCTAGACCAATAATCAGTTACTCACCTTGCTAAAGAAATTCTTGCTCGTTGACCTCCACTCAATGTGATTCCACCTTCTCCAAGAACTATATTGTCTTTCTCTGCAAACTTGGAGATGTCCTATTATCAAAAATAGAAAATTAGGGAGTGACTTTTATTATGTTCAATCTGAATTTGAAATGCACATCTTCCTTCTAATGAATCATATATCACACTATTGTTTTAACCACAGTTGAAATTTTGAACATTGCATCTCCATTATGTCAAATGCAACTTACTTCATTGGTCAAAAACAACATTGCTGAAATTTTAAATGTAAATTTTTCTGTATTTTTAAAAATGTCATTCATGATCATTAAATAATAATTATAAAATACAAAAAGTAAAATACGGGTATATAAATGCCATAGATCATCCACAGGCCCATTTTGCAAATTCAAATGCTATCAACATACTAAAATGCACTTCTCTCCAATTTAAGTTCACTCTTTTCAAAATAACTCTCCCAAAATGAAGAAACCTCCTAATAAGAAAACTAAAAGAACACTATTCACACCCCTGCAGGACCTAAGCATCTTCACCAGGCTTCCTGAGTCCAAGGCAATTCCTTTCCATACTTTTCTCACCTGCCCTCCCAACTAAAACAGCTTTCTTCCTCATCTATCCTCAGCACCTCATTCCCATGTCCTCTTTCCATCCATTCTGCCCCTCCTGTCATCCTTTCTCCCAGGTAATGAATATTTCTGTGACAACAACCATTCTAGGCATTGTAAAACAAGACTGGAATTTATGAGAAATCATCCTTGACTCCTAGCCATTGTATGTCTAATTGAGAAGGTATGTCATAATCCTGGAGAAAGCTAAATACCATCTCAAAGATTTAATTAACCATTTTAAGATAGTTCATAAAACAGTTCACAATTAACTGGCAAATTAATTTTGCACATAACAGAAGTATAAGATAGATAGAACCCTAGAGGCTTTTAAACAGATGGGATTTGGTCTGAGCCTTGAAGAATGAGAAGAGTTAGATAGGTAGTAAACTCTCATTAGCCTTAAAAAAAAAAAAAAAAAAAAAAAAGGCCAAGCACGGTAGCTCATGCCTGTAATGCCAGCACTTTGGGAGGCAGAGGCAGGAGGATCACAAGGTCAGGAGATCAAGACCATCCTGGCCAATATTGTGAAATCCCCGTCTCTACTAAAAATACAAAAATTAGCTGGGCGTGGTAGCACACGCCTGTAGTCCCAGCTATTCAGGAGGCTGAGGCATGAGAATCGCTTGAATCTCAGAGGCGAAGGTTGCAGTGAGCCAAGATTGTGCCCCTGCACCCCAGCCTGGCAACAGAGCAAGACTCTGTTTCGAAAAAGAAAAAAGGCTCTCTCCCTTTTTTCCTCCCATCCTTATATATCTATTCTTTTGTTTTCACCCCCTTCTTTCTCCCCTCTACTAAAAATTCTCTTTCATATGTTTCTTCCTTCTTTCACAATCCAGAAATAATCCAATATTATCTAAATCTAAAGTGTCAAAATGGTTACTTCTGTTATTCATTTGTTTCATTTATCTACCATACGGACATAAATAGGACTTTACACGCAAACTCACAAACTAAATAGATTAATAAGTGGTCGTTTATATTAAAAGCCATTTGGCAGCGCCTGTTGGCTGGAACCACGCTAGCCACTGCCCTCAAGGAACTGTTGCTAACAATATTTCTGATCTAGAGTGACCAAAAGCCTGGGGGAAAACATGCTGACATGTTGGAGGAGACGTAGCACGACTCGGTGGACTCTGCTACTCAGGCGCTGGAGAAATAAAGCATAGAGAGGTCATTAATACCCATAATAAATACTACTTATGGGGAGGATCTTCAGTCTTGTGAGACATGTAAAACGTAGCTCTTTGGACTAAATGAACATGCTTTTGTTCAACTCATGAACTGGATCACGTACCTAGGGTTCCATCCAAATAACAAAAACTGCAGTAGATTTCACTTGTAATTTAGAAGGTAAATTTCACACCTAATTTAGAAGGTAATAAGATAATTTAGAGGTGTTCATGGAAGTGCTCCTTTCGCAAGGCTAAAGATTTCAGTTTTATAGCAATTATCAAGAGAGTTCACATGTGTATTTCTTCTCTCCCGCTTCATTTTTTTTTTTTTTTCAAATCCTATTTTCTTTTTAAAAACTAATTCTGGCTGAGCATGGTAGCTCACTTACAATCTCAGCACTTCAGAAGCCTGGGTGGGAGAAATGCTTGAGATCAAAAGTTTGAGACCAGCCTAGGCAACATAGCAAGACCTATCTGTACACAATTTTTTTTCTTTTAAATTAGTTGGGCATGGTGGCATGTGCCTGTAGCCCCAGCTAGTTAGGAGGCTGAGGCAGGATAATTGCTTCAACCCAGGAATCATGGGTTCAGCGAGCTATGATTACACCACTGCACTGCAGCCTGGGTAACAGAGCAAGACTCTATATCAAAAAAAAAAAAAAAAAAAATCTTGTAGAGAGAAAAAGAGAATGAAGAGAATGGTTTGCTTTTGCCTTATATGAATAGATTCATTGTAGGGTTTTTAAAAAGAGGCAAATTTTCTAATACATTATTAAAAAGCAGGGGGTTGCTAGAATTATTAGAGTTTTCCATTTTTTTTTTTCAATTTGAACTCAACATTGTATTAATTAAATTGGTTGAAAATTTAAAATATCTTAAGTATTAAAAATAAGTAGTTATCTTGACAGTATGATTATAACACTGTTGGCTATAGAAAATAGATTACGGGTTTAGAAGGTATAGAATCCTAGCCCAGTGCAGGCAATTAATAAAGATTTATGGAAAGAAGGAAGAGAGACAGAGTTAATCAAATATTAACCTAGAGAGAAAGAAGTATGCATAAGAAAATAAATGTGTGCAGAAGAGAAAAAGAAAAAGCAAAAATTGTCAGAAAAAGAAGTAGATATCTGTATATTTAAAAAAAAATCAAGAAGATAATAGCAGGAAACAAAGGACAAGTGCAGGGGACAATAAGAAACACATAGAAGATTAGAAACTACAGTCTACACTTTAGAAAATGTCCCTGCTGTCAACGACCAGGCTGAGAATCAAAGCAAGAACTCAATTTCTTTTATAACAACTGCAAAAAAAATCTAAAATACATGAAAATATACTTAACCAAGGAATTTAGGCCTCTACAAGGAAAACAACAAAATGCTGCTCAAAGAAATCACAGATGACACAAACAAATGGAAATACATCTCATGCTCATGGATGGGTAGAATCAATATTGTGAAAATGACCATACTGCCAAAAGCAATCTACAAATTCAATACAATTCCATTAAAATACCATCATAATTCTTCACAGAACTAGAAAAAAAATCGTAAAATTCATATGGAACTAAAAAAGAGCCCAGATAGCTAAAGCAATACTAAGCAAAAAGAACAAGGCCAGGCGCGGTGGTTCATGCCTGTAATCCCAGCACTTTGGGAGGCTGAGGCGGGTAGATCACGAGGTCAAGAAATTGAGACCATCTTGGCCAACATGGTGAAACCCTATCTGTCTCTACTAAAAATATAAAAATTAGCAGGATGTGGTGGTGCTCGCTTGTAGTCCCAGCTGCTCAAGAGGCTGAGATGGAAGAATCATTTGAACTGGGAGGCAGAGGTTGCAGTGAGCAGAGATCATGCCACTGCAATTCAGCCTGGTGTCAGAGAGAGAGACTCCTTCTAAAAAAAAAAAAAAGAACAAATCTGGAGGCATCACATTACTTGACTTCATATTATACTCCAAGGTTATAGTTACCAGAACAGCATGGTACTGGTGGTATACAAGTAGGCATGTAGACCAATGGAACAGAATAGAGAACCCAGAAATAAAGCCAAATACTTAAACCCAACTGATCTTTGACAAAGCATACAAATACATAAAGTGAGGAAAGGACATCCTTTTTAATAAATGGTGCTGGGAAAGCTGGCAAGCCACATGTAGAAGAATGAAACTGGATGTTAGACACTCACCTTATATAAAAATTTACTCAAGATGAATCAAAGACTTAAATCTAAGACCTGAAACCATAACAATTCTAGAAGATAACATTGGGAAAACTCTTTTAGTCATTAGTTTAGGTAAAAAGTTCATGACTAAGATCCCAAAAGCAAATGTAACAGAAACAAAAATAAATATATGGGAGATAATTAAACTGAAAAGCTTTTACACAGCAAAATAAATAATCAGCAGAGTAAACAGACAATCTACAGAGTGGGAGAAAATATCCATAAAGTATGCATCTGATAAAGGACTAGTACCCAGGATCTACAGGGAACTCAAACAAATCAGCAAGAAAAAAACAAGTAAGTCCATCAAAAAGTCGGCAAAGGCCATGAATAGATAATCCTCAAGACACACAGACAATCAACAAACACAGAAAAAAAAAAGCTCAACATCACTGATTATCAGAGAAGTACAAATTAAAATTAAAACAATGAGATACCATCTTACTCCTGCAAGAATGGCCATAATTAAAAAGTCAAAAAATAATAGATGTTGGCATGGATGTGCTGAAAAGGGAATCAGTTTTACACTCCTGGTGGGATTGTAAACTCATATAACCACCGTGGAAAGCAGTATGGAGATTCCTTAAAGAATGACCATTCGATCCAGCAATCCCACTGCTGGGTATCTACCCAAAGGAAAATAAGTCATTATATGAAAAAAAAATGCACACACATTTATAGCAGCACAATTCATAAATGCAAAAATATGGATCCAACCTAAACGCCCATCAACCAACAAGTAGAAAAAAATAATGTGGCATATATACACCATGGAATACTATTTAGCCAAATAATGGAATGAAATAATGGCCTTTGCAGCAACTTGGATGGAGCTGGAGACCATTTATTCTAAATGAAGTAACTCAGGAATGGAAAACCAAATATTGTACGTTCTCACTTATAAGTGGAAGCTAAGCTATGAGGTTGCAAAGGCATAAGAAATATATAATGTGCTTTAGGGACGATAGGAAACGATGGGGCAAGGGGAAGGATAAAAGACTACATATTGGGTACAGTGTACGCTGCTTGGGTGACGAATATACCAAAATTTCAGAAATCACCAATAAAGCAGTTAGCCATGTAACCAAAAACCACCTGTAGTCCAAACACAATTGAATTAAATTTTTAAAAAAGAAAAAGAAAATATCCCTGCTGGATTTAAATGTCCGAAGACTACAAATGCTATTTTATTACACTAATTTTTAAGACAATATATAAGAGGCTGTTTCAGTCAAATTTCTATCTTAGGTGTCTATAACATTTGTATTTTAAACAAGTCAAGGAAATAGGAGGAAGGAGAATGAAATTAAGTATTCCCTTCCTTCTTTCACATATGAATAAAAGGTGGAAAAATATTAGAGAAAAAGATTAGAAGGTCTCTTGTGAACTCAGGCTTTGCATACTTAGATCAAATGAAACATCAAATTCCTTCAAAGACCAGAAACAGCCCTCCTTTTAGTCTTACCATTCTTCAAATTCTAATTTAAAGCTTGTTGAGGAAAAGGAGAAAATGCTTTAAGAAAATGAGGGATTCAGGGAAGGAATTGCTAAGTTTCTTGGTATCGTATAACTTTATCCATTTCAAGTATAACCACAAGCTACTCTGATTCCTTAAGAGTAGTGTAGTGTGCCCCAGTGCCTGGTCTTTTCAACACTCAAGTCAGTAAGCCATGGCCCGCATCCGCATCCCAGGAGTACCCCAGGCCTGCCTGAGGAGATGGCTGATGAGAGATAGTACTCTCCTTCCCCTTGTCCCAGTTTAGAGGGAATAGGATTCCTCAGGGTGAAACCTTCCCCCATACTCGAGAGACCTTCCAGGTTGTGTGTACCCTGGGGAAAACGCCATAAAGAAATGCATCCAAGTGTCCTTGCTCCTGAGTCACTGCTGAGTTGAAATCTGAATTGTGTTTGTGAAATCCATTTTGAAAGCTATCAGATGTCATGTAACCTGTGCTTGTAGTGGTTGCTCAATAAGTAACAAAGCTGGAACACTGAATTGGATAATGTGAGACCCAGAATTTGAACCCTGCTGTGTCTGGCTTCTTGTGAAATCTCAGCTACTTAACAGCTCTGTGACTCAATTCCTCTAATCAAAACCTGGGTCAAATAATAGTTTATGTTTCATAAGGAGAGCTAAGTATAAAAATTAAGAAAATGGCATTTATAAAGCAATTTCCTAAATATAAAGCAATGAGATAAAATGTAACAATCCACATGGAATATTTTTAATTTTAAAATAAACTTGGCCGGGCAAGGTGGCTCAGGCCTGTAATACTGTCACTTTGGGAGGTCAAGGCTGGTGAATCACTTGAGCCCAGGAATTTGAGACCAGCCTGGGCAACACAAAAATTTCAAAATCTAGCCAGGCATGGTGGCACATACCCGTAGTGCCAGGTTCCTTTACAAAACAACTGAAAGAATTATATTTACACAAGCAAGTTTAGAAAGTATCCCTTTCCCTATAATCACCACCACCAATAGCTATTACCATAATCACACCTTAATTTTTTGCAAAGTTGCCATTTTAATTTGTATTTTCCTTAATACCCATGAAATTGTAAATACTGGACATGTGGATTGCTCTACTGTGAAATGCCTGTTTTTATTGAATTCTGCCTTATACAGTCACTTTTATTTGTATGTAATAGACGTTAACAATATTTTTTGCTGCATATATTAAAAAACATTTTTCCTTTTATTTTTCTTTTACACTATCCATAGACCATCTATCATGTGCACAATGTTAACATTTCATGAAATCATTATATCTGTTTGAAATTGGAATTCCTATGTTTGTTTGCTGTCTTTTTTTCTTCTAGTATTCCAAGTGACAAATTCCTATATTTGTTAAAAAGTACTACCCAACCTTCAGCTTATACGTTGAATATCCTATATTTCTTTTCAAATATTATTGCCCTCTTTTAATTAAAAAATTTAATCAAGATACCATTTATGGTTATATTTGGTATGAGACACGAATCTAACCTCATTTTTTTATTTGGATAGCAGACATGATTTATTAAATGAATTTTTTATATTGAATTCATTTAGTATCTATCATATTATCATATTTACGAAGATTCATTTCTGGCTTTTCTGTTTGGTTCCTCTGATCCATTTTTCATTCCTATATTAATATCCTGCAAGGTATTTCAGTACTTTGATTTTTTTAATGGCTCTAATATCTGAGAAAGCACAAATCTTATTCATAAATTTCTTGACTCTCTTTGGTCATTTAGTCTTCCATATAATAATAAATATTAACAATACAAATAAAATAAATAATAACAAGAATAGATAATCCATATTTAGTGCTTGCTATATGTCAGGCACTGTTTTAAGCATATCTATAAGAAAAGATGGATGTCATTCCAAAGATAACACAGCTAATAGATGATAGGGCCAGAATTCCAACCAAGGCAATTTGTCTACAAAGCATACACTCTCAACCATTTTTTAATTTTTTCTTCCCATATGAAATTTAAGTTCCATTTAACAAAATTTCAAAACCAACCTCATTAGGATGTATTTACACTTCTATTGAATGTGCATAAATCTGGATAGGGTTTGCATTTTTAAGATGCAAATTTTATTAAAAATCATGATCTTTCTATCAATTCAAGTCTTGTTTTAGGTACTTCAATAAGGGTTTATTCAATTCCATTTTCTCCATATATGTCTTATAAATTTCTTATTAGATTTATGTCTAAATATTTGATGGTTTGCTACTATTATGAAGCAAATAGTTATTAGTTTACCATTTAAATTCCTAAAGGGTTATTGCTGATAGAGAGAAAAGCTAAATTTTCTATATTTATTTCTTATCCAGTCATTTTATTATATAGTTAACATGCTTAGACAGACAATTTCAATAGCAGCCTTGTTGAACTATGACTACTTAGGAAGAAGCAAAGAAACTGTCTTAAAAAAAAGGTTATACTGAGAGAAAGATGAGTTATATTAGAAGGGTTTAACATATATCTTACATTTTTAACAGAAATTTAGATATCTTCATTAGTGGAACTTAAATATTTGGCTATCTGGTTGTGTTAAATTTAGCTTCAAAGATTTTCAGAATTACTTGAAAAAACTCTAAAGTGACAGGAAACCAAAGATGTTTCAAGCATTAGACAAAATTTTACCCTTTAGCAATGTTTTCCTCAATAATATTTAATAGCCTATAAAATGTGACTTTCATTTATAAATATAGTACACCTAACAAGAATTTACCACAGCTGCTATCCAAAATACCAATTACAATTGGCCCTTGGACAATTCTCTTGGACAACATGAGGGTTGGGGTGCTGACTCCCTATGCATCGAACATCCACATATAACTCTGACTACCATAAACTTAACTAGCAATAGCCTACAGTTGACCAGAGGCTTATAGATAACATAAGCAGTCAATTAACACATATTAGGTACGTTATATGTATTATATACAATATTATTACAATATGGCAAGCTAGAGAAAAGAAAATGTTATTTTAAAAAAACATGGAGAAAAAGAAATGTCTGTACTATTCATTAAGTGGAGGTGAATCATCATAAAGCTCTTCATCCTCATGGTTTTCATGTTGAATCAACTGAGGAGGAAGAACAAGGGAAGGAGTGGTCTTGCTGCCTTAGGGATGGCAGAAATGGAAAAAAAAATCTATCTGTAAGTGGACCTGTATAGTTCAAACCCATGTTGTTCAAAGGTCAACTCTACAATAACTTGGTTATATATACATATACATTAGAATATACATACGTATATGTACATGTATATACATATATATGCAAGTATATATATGTATATATATGTGCTTATGTGTGTACTATATATCCATATATATGTACATATGAATGTATTCATAGAGCTTGATCCCCATCATTCACTATTTTGGTGCTAAGATAGGCTTGGTATCCTGCATAAGTAAAAGGGGATGATTATTTTCTTTCCGAACTAGGTTACCACTTCTTATTAAAAAAGTAAAACATATGTGGAAGATATGGAATTATAAGAATTTAGTTGCCCCACTTTCCAAAGATTTATCATCTTCAATCCCATTATATAACATAATAACACTGGTTATATATTACGTTATATAACATGTTCAACTGCATAGGGAATCAGCACCCCTAACCACATATTGTCTAAGGGTCAATTGCAGTTGGTATTTTGGATAGCAGCTATGTAAATTCTGGTTAGATGTACTATATTTTTAAATGAAAGTCACATTTTATAGGACATTAAATTTTACTGAGGAAAGCACTGCTAAGGATAATAACAATGGTTATTACGTTATGTAACAATTGAAGATGATAAATCAAGAATGCTTATCATATATCCCACAACCCAAAATCAAGAAAGCCCTTTTTTTCTCTCAGTTTATAAAGAATATTTTGGGCAAAGAATAACTTTAAAAATAGTAGACTGTGTCATCTACTTTAAGCAATTCAAGTTTTTCATTTATTCAAGCTGATCATGTCACACTTCTGCTTAAAACAACACAAAACAAAATTATTGGATCCATGTGTACTTCAGAATAAAGTCCAAACTATTAAAAATGACTTTTAAGAAGACTTTTCCCAGATTATTTATTCAGCCTCACCTTCTAGCACTCTATAACCACCTTACCCTTCAGCTACACTGACATTTTATAGTTCTCCAAACTATCATGTCTTCCATCACTTTGTGTTTTTGTGTCTCCTGTTCCCTCTGCCTAAAATGCCTATCCTCTACTTCCTCTGGCAAGCTCCTTCAAGATCAATAAAAATTGAATTTCCTCCATAAAGTCTCCAATGACTTCTCTGACAGTCATGCCTTTCTGCTCTGTGTCATTCATTTTCTTCATATCTTTTCACATATCTCTATCCTTGAAGACTGAGCTTCTCAAAGGTAAGGGAAGGAATGTGATTTGCTCTATGCTTTGGGTGCCACGGAAGGCTTAAATTATTGCAGGCATACAGGTTCCAAGAATGAGTGAAATATTGTAGGTAACATAGAGACAAGTATAGTCTCTGATTTCAAAAGCTTACAATCTAGTGAGGGTATAGAGGACAACCTAATGGCTGGTTTCTGAGCTGGCTTCCGAGCTGCACTTTTGCTTCATGCATAGGAGATAAGTTGTATCTTCCTCTGCCCATTCTTACTGATCCTAACCCTCACTTGTCTTTATCGGCAGCTTAATAATGCCTCACCAGAGGAAATTCTCTAATCGTTAAGTAATAAATAAAGTTAAATAATAAAGTTATTATTATTTTAAAAGTAGATACTGATGTGAGAATAAACAAATAGATGATAGAATATAGTTATTCCTTGGTATCTGTGGGGAATTGGTTCCAGGACTCTCTGCAGATTCCAAAATCCATGAATGCTCAAATCCCTTATATAAATTGGGTAGTATTTGCATATAACATACGCACATCTTCCTGTATACTTAAAATAATCTCTTGATTACTTGTAATACCTAATATAATATGAATGCTATATAAATAGTGATTATACTGTACTGTTTAGGGAATAATGACAAGCAAAATGTATGTATATGTTCAATTCTGATGTTTTTCTAAATATTTTCTAACCGCGGTTGATTAAATCCATGGATTTGAAACTCACAGATTCAAAGGGCTAACACTTCCTATAAAGAATCAAATGCATAGATTGGAACCTAGAATAAAGATATCAGAATGACAATAGGAGAAAAAGGGACTACTCAAAAACTTACCTTGGGACAAATGGCTTTCCATATGGAAAACAATAAAATTAGATTCTTAACTCACACAATATACAAAAATTAATTCTAATGATTGCAACATTAAAACTTTTTGTGATATAGAAAAACATATTTATGATTTCTGTTAGAAAAGATATCTTAAAGAAAAGACACCAAAGTACAAACCATAAAGAAAAATATGAATAAAACTGACTACATAAAAATTTTTAAAACTCTCTACAACAAAAGATCCCACTCTAGAGGATGGTAATGCAATGTATAGAACTGTGTTAGTTCAGGACCTCCAAGTTGCGAATGGAGGTCCCAAACCAAATACTCATGTAAAAGGAAACAAGGAGAGAGGCAGAGGAGGCTATGAGATCTCAATGTAAATTCAATCCCCTAGTAAAGGAAAGAAGGGTAGAAGGCTACATGGAAGATGTTAGAACACTGAGCAGTCTAAGGAAGTTTTGGCAAAATCATTTGTGAGCCAAAAACCAGCCAATATGGAAATCTCATACCTCCAAAATACATAACTACTTTAGTATCCCAGTTGTACTCATTCATTCACGTGGAAGGAGAATCATCAGACAAACTCAGCGAAGGATTTTAATACACAGCATCTGGGGCTCTCATTCAATTGTATTTCCCATAGCAAGGCCTCTGTAAGGCACATCTCATGGCCACCACAATAACTTATGAAAGTATGTGAAATCAGAATGATTAACAAACATGAAAATGCATGGCATCATACAAGTAATTGAGGAATTGCAAATATGAACTAGAGATAGAACAATAGAGATTCTGATTTACAAATCAGAATGCCAAGAATTAGTATGTCTATTAATAACAGAACTTTCAATGATATAAGGACATGGGAACTTTCATAAGTGGCTGGTGGTACTGTAAATTGTATGGCTATTTCAAGGGCAAATTGGCAGTATCTAGCAAAATTTTAAAAGTATGTATGTATCCTACGACCACACAATTCATCTATAGATGAATATGTACATCAGAAAATTCTCTTGTATATGCGCAAAGGAGAAAAATCCAAAGATTTTCATTGCAGCATTGAGTAAAATCCTGGAAGAATCTAAATGTTTATCAGTAACAGAAGGAATAAATAAAATGTGATACGTTATGAGTACAAAGCAACAATGAAAAAGAATGAAATAGAATTCTACATACCAGTGGCATAGCTAGATCTCAAAAATGTAACAGTAGCCAAGAAGGCAAGTTAAAGAAGGATATGCACAAATTATACCATTTATGTAAAATTTAAAACCACACACACAAAAGCTACCAAATATTGTTCTTAGATACCTATATGTATATATGGGTGTAAATTTATTTAAATGGATTGGAAAAGCACATGTCAAATTCATAACAGCAGTTGTCTGAAGCTGGGGGTTTTGTGAAAGAAGGATAAGGAATGGGGTAAAAGTCTATTTAGAATTTGTCTTGGCCCCCAACAACACAGTTAAGAATATAGGAATGTTGTCATACGAAAGTTTTCTGTCTATAGTAGACACTAGAAATACAGATTACCTTTAAAAGTGTGAAAATAAAAGATTCCCACATCTGAAAAGATTTGATGTTCTGAGCTAATGTATTTGGCTTCCTTTTATGGACTGAAATATTTATATAAAGAGAAATGCATACATTTGGATAACTTTAATAATAAGTTTTTCAGAGATCATAATATGAAGCTGCTAAGACAGAAATAAAATACAATTGTGGGGGTAGGCTGGGGAGAATTATAATTAAGTTCATTATTTTAAAACCAAATACATTAATAATACCAATATCCTGCTATTAAAGTCTGTATCTGTTCTTATTACCTAATCTGTCATTCATTTGCATTAGTGTTTGGCGTTCTCTATTTAACATAAAACACTTCATTTTGTATGCACTCTTAAACATTTATCGTTGCTGATACTAAGGGCACTCAAATATGGTAATATATTTATCTTAAGGATGTTGGTTTTCCAGCTGTCACAGCAGATTTTCCCTTCTGTGAATCTAAAAAAAAAAAAAATCAATTCCACTTGGTGCTATCACAATTTTTTAAAAAAGCAGTATAAAAGCCTGTGCTGCTTCTTACACACAGAGACAAATTCTACTTCTCTTTGTTCACACTATAGCTTCCTTTGAGGTCCCTTGGAGTTATCCACAAAAATTGTTGTGGAAAATCATTCATTGGAATTAAGACACGGGGTATGACATAAAAATTGCAGAGATTAAGAATAAATTAAAGCCTTAGTCTTAAATCAAATATAGAGTTTTTAATATTGTGTTCAATTAATTTTCTTGTTGAAAGGGCCCTGAAAAACCTCTTTCAAACGATCCTCCACTGCCATGTTAATTTTTAATAATTTCCTCAGGTGTTAACAATTTCATCTCGTTTATCTACAGATAAAAAAATCAAATTATTTGGATCATTAGTTCTTAATATGTGGTCCTTGGACCAATTTCAGAATTCCTGGAGCACTTATTTAAAAATGCTCCACCTGAGCCAGGCGCCGGGGCTCACATCTGTAATCTCAGTACTTTGGGAGGCAGAGGCAAGCACATCACCTGAGGTCAGGAGTTTGAGACCAGCCTGACCAACATGGAGAAATCCCATCTCTACTAAAAAGACAAAATTACTAGGCATGGGTGGTGGCGCATGCCTATAATCCCAGCTACTCGGGAGGCTGAGGCAGAAGAATCGCTTGAACCGGACGGCATAGGTTGTGGTGAACCAAGAGCACGCCATTGCACTCCAGCCTGGCCCACAAGAGCAAAACTTTGCCTAAAAAAAAAAAAAGAAAGAAAGAAAGAAAGAAAAGAAAAGAAAAAAGCACCTGGCCAGGCAGGGTGGCTCAAGCTTGTAATCCCAGCACTTGGGAAGGCCAAGGCGGGTAGATCACCAAATCAGGAGCTGGAGACCAGCCTAACCAACATAGTAAAAACCCATCTCTGCTAAAAATACAAAAACTTAAATTTAGCCAGGCATGGTGGTGTGCGCCTGTAATCCCAGCTCCTCAGGAAGCTAGGGCAGGAGAATCGCTTGAACTCCAGAGGAGGACGCTGCAGTGAGCTGAGATCACAGCACTGCACTCTAGCCTGGGTGACAGAGGGAGACTCCGCCTCAAAACAAACAAAATCTTCAGCTACTCTTAGGAAAATTCGGACACAGTAAATTTATCTGCATTTTTAACTTGTGACCATTATGTGTACTAATGTTTGAGCTACTCATCTAGATACCTGTTCTTTTGGCTGATTTCCTTTACAACAAGCTGGTCAGAAAGGCAAATGTCAATTTCAAAGGATTCTGTGCATACAACACATTGGTTTGTTTGAGATTGTAAAGCACTTGAAAATACTTAGATAAAGAGTACTAGAGAGGGTCAGGTAATACTATAATAAGTGTGCAATAAAGATTAATTTACTTTATTATTAAGGAGTGCATAACATACCCAATGTGATATATAAACTTTTCACATAAATGTTCATAATTTTATTTTTTTAAGTGACAAAATTTCATCCTCCTAACACTATTCAACTGCACCAAACAAACCAGAAGTTGTTAAGGAGTAATTGCTAACACAAAGCTTATTAACTCTGATTTGCACATACAACAGGGCAATAATATAGGGTGTTGCTATATTGACAGAGAGAGAGAGAGAACTTTAAAGGGTGGAGTGATACATTTAATGGTTCTGTGTAATTTTGCAATATTTACTGAGTACATTTGAGCTTCCTGTGACTTTGTAGATAGGAAAATACCATAAACCTTTTTTTAATGGCTGGCTTATCAACTCTTTATAACAACCTTGACAATATAGATGCTTGTGGTAACGGAGGAGGGTGAGAAGCTTGGTTGGGTAAAGGAAACATGAGCTTTACAGGTAATGCCATTCAATAAAGCATGTCTTTAAAAATTAGTGGGTGGTTAATGCCATTGTTATTAATACTTAATAATTACTAAGCACTGTGTTGTGCTTTATGCACAAGGAAAATAGACAAGAGGGAGGGGGAAGAAAATAAGTGTGATAAGAGCAGAGGGAACAGGTAGAAAGAATAGAGTAAGGGCAGAGTAGAGTGTGTGAGAGAATGTGAGAGAGCTAAGAGTATTAGAAAGAGAGAGAGAATGAATTAAGCACTTTTGCATACAGCTACTATAAGTGTGAATATGTAGCTGAAAGTGTCACATGGCTGTGTATGATATATATAAACAGAATTCAACTTCCACAGCACAAAATAGATACTAAATAATGTGGAAATTAAAACTGGGGTTCTGATTTTTCAGGAAAGATCATTTGTTGACGTAAGTCAAACGATTACAAATAGCTGTATATAGAAATATTGGCTAAAGATTAATCACCACTAGAAAGTATGAGAACTAAGAGTCTTCAATCAGCTTAAAAAATAAAAAGGGCTGGGTGTGGTGGCTTACGCCTGTAATTCTAGCACTTTGGGAGGCTGAGGCAAGCAGATCACCCAAAGTCAGGAGTTCAAGACCAGCCTGGCCAACATGGTGAAACCCTATCTCTACTAAAAATACAAAAATTAGCCAGGCCTGATGGCAGGTGCCTGTAGTCCCAGCTACTCAGGAGGCTGAGGCAGGAGAATCGTTTGAACCCAGGGGGCAGAGGTTGCAGTGAACTGAGATAGTGCCACTGCTCTCCAGCCTGAGCAACAGAGAAAGACTCCATCTCAAAAATAAATAAATAAATAAAATTTAAAAAAAGGTTCTTCCTTCACTGATAGGTACTGACCAAATATATAACAGAAAACTCAAATTCCAATGCAATTTTTAATAGAACCAACAAAAAATACAAAAAAACACTAACATAATGGATGTTACAGATTTTATCACTAATATCAAACACTTGTTTACTATTGTTTTATATATATGAACTTGTAAGTATATATAACTGTTTAATATCTTTATGTCTCTTTAGTGTTTATTTCTATATGTGTATAGATCTGTCTCAAGCATTTTTAAAAGAATGGCTATGGAGTGCAGTGATTTAAGGTGTTTGGGGTGAGGGAAGTCATATTGGAAAGGATATTTGAAACAAACAAATTATTTTATTTATAATTCTAGCTCTACCATAGACTCATCTAGCTATTGATTTCTAGACTCCAGATTCAAGAATCTCTGAAATGGCCCTTAAAAAATCTGGTTTCTGAAAGCTTTTTAGATGATTTTGATTCAATGGGTCTAAAAACTGACATTTAGGAGCTGCTAATTCTTTATCTCCTCTAAGTCTGCTCACATAGAAATGCCCAAATGCTACCTAAAATGCTAGAATAAATCCAATCCCTGAAAAATAACTCTTTTCTCAGTACTTCATTGCTATACGCTGTGTTATCTAGAACTTCTTCCTGCTCTGGATTTCCTAACATGTTTTCCAGCTCCTTAGTAAACAAGTCTTCTGCTTTGTAATTTAGATCTTAGGAGCTGGCCTTCATACTTACCTACCTATTACTTCTGAAGTTTCTACCTTGATCCTTATTCTGTCAAGAGTTGGCTTTGTAACACAAGCTTCCTATCTTTCCCTTTGCTGACTGTCCACCTACCTGGACTTCCACAGCTTAAATTTGAGGTTATGAGGCATGAAGAAGAGATTCTTTCCCAAGGGGAAAGGAAAAAGGAGAAGAAAATTTGGGAGAAGATCTGGAAAAATTTTTCCTCACTTATTTAAATTTCAAGTGTGTTAGAATAGGTGGTTTTCCCAAATATACACTTATTAAGGATTATGGTAGCTTGAAAGCATCTTTGTCTTTCTGCCTTTTTTTTTTTTTCCGGAAGTAAGGAGACTGACACCTTCACCTTCATAAGGTAGATGGCTCTATAGTCATAATGTGATGAGTACTACACTAGAAACATAAACAAGGAGAAATGGCAGCATGGATGAGGGAGTAGCTAATGACACCAGGAGAGGAGAGAATGAAGAGGTCCATGAAAGCACTTTCCCTGGCACTCTATACATCACCCTATTGTTCTTATTAATGCTGAAAAATAGTATTATTGATTTTTAATCTCTTTATAATCTCTTCTTAAAGTAGAATGTAAGCTACACGAGAGTACAAACTGTCTTGCTTATCACTGTGTCCTCCATTTCTAGAATGATGCTTGCCACACAGTAGTAGCTCAATTAAGTATTTTTGAATGAATAACTAAATATGAACTCACTCAACTTCCCATTACATTCTACTTCATATTTGCATCCACACACATTACCTGTATTCATCCTACTCCAGAAGAGGGTTCCTTCTACCTGTTTGAGTCTCATTCTCCAAACATGTTTTATGGTTTCTGTCTCCTTGTTCTCTAAGTCACCCCTTTTCTCTTTTGTACTGAAATTTCAAATGCTTCCTTTCCTCAGCCTTCCTCATATTGTTACTTAGGCATGCCCATTGTGGTTTTAATTTACTTTTCTTTCATTATATATCAGATTGAACACATTTTTATATGTTCAATGCTTTTAATATTTTTGATAAATTTTCTGGTTATATGCTTTCTCTATTTTTGACTATTGGATTATCATCTCTTTATTGATTTGCATAAATTTTTACAAGATTAAGGAACTTGATCCAGTGGGTACTCAGGAAACTTACTTGGCCTCTCCAAAGCGATGCCATTATTGCATTTTGTATCATTTAAAATATCCTCTCTTCTTCCATTTCATGATGCAATACTCTCCTGGAAGTTTTCCCTCCTGGCTGTTAGTCTCCTCCTTGGTATCCCCCACAGCCCCCCTTTTCTCTGCATACCTACTAAGTATTGAAATTCCTTGGAAGTCTGTCCTCAGTGCAGTCTTCATATATTATACTCACCTTTGGTGATATCATCCACTCCTATGACTTTATTTACAACCCATATACTGAAGATTACCTGATGTCTGTCTCCAGCTCAAACAACTCTTCTAAGCTCTAGAACCAGACAGTTTCCCTTGAAAGTTCCCTGGTCACCTCAGCATTTCCAAAATGGAGCACACTGTTTTCACCCTACCAACCTGCCTCAGCAAATGGTACCACTATCCACCCAACTGACCAAGATAGAAGCCTGGCATGGAGAGGAGAGACAAACGGGAAGATGCTGGTCAAAGGGTAAAAGGTTTTAGTTAGGCAGGATGAATAAGTCCTGGAGCTCTATTGCATGATGTGGCCACTATAGTTGGTAATAGACGTATTCTCTACTTGGAAATTGCTAAGAGATTAGATCCTAATGTTCTCACTGCACACACAGAAAATATTTTTGTGAGTGATACATTAATCAGCTTGACTATAGTAATCATTTCACAGTGTATCTGTTTATCAAAACATCATGTTTTAAATGGCATACACCTATAATTTTTGTCAATTATACCTTAATAAAGCTGAAAAATACTTTAAAAATAGGTTGAATTATTTTTTAAAATTGGCATCATCTTTGACATCTCTTTTTTCTTCCCCTTCCATACCAAATAGTGACCAACTCCATCCATTCAATCTTCTAATTATCCATCAGGAAGCAATTTACTCCTTCCTACCTAACAGGTCATTATTATTCCTCACCTAAAGCCCTGTGACAGCCACCTAAATGATCTCCCTGCCACCAGCCTTGCTGATCCTCCAGTACTCCATACTTCATGTTGCAGCCAATGACAATCTTTATAAAATACAAATCTAGTCATATCACCACTCCCAAATTTAATGCCCTTCGATGAGTCCCAGGGCCCCCAGTGTAAAGTTCAATCTCCTACCACCTCACACCAGTTAGAATGGCAATCATTAAAAAATCAGGAGACAACAGATGCTGGAGAGGATGTGGAGAAACATCCTCCAACAGTGTAAAAGGAACACTTTTACACTGTTGGTGGAAGTGCAAATTAATTCAAGCATTGTGGAAGACAGTGTGGCAATTCCTCAAGGATCTAGAAATACAAATTCCATTTGACCCAGCTATCCCATTACTGGGTATATACCCAAAGGATTACAAAGCATTCTGTTATAAAGACACATGCGCATGTATGTTTATTGCAGCACTATTCACAATAGCAAAGACTTGCAACCAACCCAAATAGCCATCAATGATAGACTGGATAAAGAAAATGTGGCACATATACACCACAGAATACCATGCAGAGATAAAAAAGGACGAGTTCATGTCCTTTGCAGGGACATGGATAAAACTAGAAACCATCATTCTCAGCAAACTGACACAAGAACAAAAAACCAAACACCACATGTTCTCACTAAAAAGTGCATGTTGAACAATGAGAACACACAGACACAGGGAGGGGAACATTGCACACTGGGGCCTGGGGGGTGGGGGTCTAGGTAAGTAATAGCAGGGTGTAGGGGAATTGGGGAGGGATAGTATTAGGAGAAATACTAATATAGATGATGGGGTGATGGATGCAGCAAACCACCACCACAGCACGTGTATACCTATGTAACAAACCTGCACAATCTTCACACGTACCCTAGAATTTAAAGTATAATAAATAATTTTTTTTAAAAGTTCAATCTCCTTACTAGAGTATGTAAAGTTCTTGATATAACTGTCCTCTCCCAATGAAGATCTCACAATACACCCCTTTCTTTCCAGACTCCAACCTTACTGTAATACCTACAGCTTCCCCAAAGGGCAAAGTGTTCTCTTGGATCCAGGTTCATTTCATTC
Source organism: Sapajus apella (assembly GCF_009761245.1). NCBI lineage: Eukaryota > Metazoa > Chordata > Mammalia > Primates > Cebidae > Sapajus > Sapajus apella. The sequence continues at coordinate 23,487,587 of NW_022436947.1, forward strand.
TATAGCCCAGCAGCTGGGCGTACGACAGTGCGGACCAGCTTCCAGCAGCACTACCATCTCCGCATGCACCATTTCAACTGTTATCCCAGACTCGGTACAGCAATTTGTGTTTTGTGTCTTGGATATTTTTCATCAAACCCTCCCAAGATGTCTACCAAAAGGAAATTGTCTTTGTCTACGCCTCAGCCTGCCAAGAAGGAATGAAAGGCCATTGATCTCGACACGAAAATGAAGGTAATTAAGCAGTATGAAGGAGGAAAGAAAATGAATGTGATTACACATGATACGAAGTTATCACACTTGACTGTGTCGACGATTTTGAAAGATAAAGAAAGAATTCGTGAAGCTGTGAAAGGTTCTGCACCCATGCGATCAACAGTTACAACAAAGCAACGAAGCGGGCCCATCCACGAAATGGAGAAATTGCTATATATTTGGATGGAAGATCAAATTCAAAAACGGACACCATTAAGTCTTTTTACTGTGCAAATGAAGGCGAGAAGTCTATTTCAGACTCTGAAGGAGTGTGCTGGAGAAGTTTAAACTTCTTATAAATTTCGAAGCAATGGACCCAAACATCGAGCGATTGGCAAGGATTGAATGGATGGCGCATGATGTGTTTCGTCCGTATCGTGATATTTATGAAGAAAGAAAGAAACATACCATTCAGACAAAGCTCACCATTTTTATGAAAAAACCAACTCCGGTGACCCCAACTGCTGCCTCAGATGACGACATCAATGATCCGCAGCCAAGCACCAGCAGCCAATAAAATGTTTCGTATATGTTTATATATTTTGATATGTTTTGCAATTGGGAAAATATTTCCTATGGTATTTTTTACACCTGTATTTTGTATTTTTGTATGCACCTGTATTTTGTAATTTTGTATGTTTTGCAAATATTAAACCAGTTGTACTGGTAATGCAGTGTTTTACTTAAACCTGACGAATGTAAAAATAAGAAACAAAATGGTGTAGAGATGATACAAATGGCATAAAATGAACAAAGAAAATTATGATATATAACAATAATGAAAGAAAATTATGATAAAATATGACTTAAAGATTTTTATAACACCATTTCACAGTACTGTACATATAGCCTACTCAACTTACGACCAAATAGTGTTACAACAAGTCTGTCGGAACCAGTCGTGGTCGTAAGTCGAGCACTAGCCATATATATATATATATATATATATATACACACACACACATATATATATTCCTTGCAAAAATATCTGTAAATCTAAACTCATTACAGATAGGAACTCCTGTTATACTTGCAGGCAATATCCCTGATGCCAAACACAGTGTGTCCATACAGGAACTCAACAAATATTTGTTAAAATCAATTTCTTCATTTGTAAATCTAATTTAAGATAACTAAATATGGTCAATAAAAAGTAGGTATTAATGTCTTGGTCCTACACTATAATAATAGGAATACAACCTGCCATTCCAGGAGCTGTTTTGTCTAGAGAATATTTGTACTCAAATTTTAGAAATATCAACATCCCTTTCCTGGAAGGCCTTCATGAACAATTCTCTATGGTAAGATGCTCATCTGCCGATGTTAAGATTTACTCAGGGATTTCTGAGGTTCCTTCTGTATGTCTAAGCTACTATTACAAAATAAGTGTAAGATCTTCTCTTGATTTTTTAAAATTAGACATCTGTTCAATATAGAAAACTCTAAGTGTAGAGTCAAGAATCTCAATTCTTCAAGAGGGTTGAAACATCAGGCATATCTATATCATGATACAGTACAGCTTTTACCTCTGGAAAACAACGATTCTTTACTTTGTATTTTAATATGAAAGCATGACGTAAGTGTCTTAATTTTATCATCTATTCATAGGATAGTTTGATCTAGGTAGCTATAATTATATTTGTATACTTCTATTACATTGAGTGGCCCAAATCTTACTGGAGGGACAGACTTAGGGATATTTTGGTTTGAGAGACATAAGAACTCTCATTTTTTAAGCTAATAATTGGTTCCAGAATTGTGATTTTTAACTTCTAAAACCTAGCTCATATTTTTGGAATTCAGTACATTCTCACTTTGGGTGCAAACTCTGGGAGAAGCTGTCACTAGATAAATGGAAAGTGAGGCTTTAATGACCAAATCATGAAAGGTGCTTAGCACAATGCTGATGTGTATGTTCTGTTCACAGATGTTAACTAGAATTTATTTGCTAGTTCTAGGGCTCAAATGAAATGAAATAGCAGTTTAGTTCATAAAATGCTATCACGTTTCTGTTTGGTTCTGGTAGTTTTATTTTTTTTAAAAAGTTATTGCTTCATATTACAGTAAATATGTGTCAGTGCGTTGAAGCTTAATTACCTATCAGTAGAAAATTACAGGTAGTTCAAGGTACAGTCATTTAGTATGGCTAATTCTTGTTTAAGGGACATAGTTCAATGTGTTTCAAATATAGGTTTTGTTTTATTTTTGAGACAGAATCTCACTCTGTCACCCAGGCTAGAGTGCAGTGCCATGATCTCAGCAGACAGCAACCTCTGCCTTGTGGGTTCAAGCTATTCTCATGCCTCAGCCACCCAAGAAGCTGGGGCTACAGACATGTACCACCATGCCTGGCGTGTGTGTGTGTGTGTGTGTGTGTGTGTGTGTGTGTGTGTTTTAGCAGAGAAAGGGTTTCACCATGTTAGCCAGGCTGGTCTTAAACTCCTGTTCTGTGATCCACACACCTAGCCTCCCAAAGAGCTGGGATTGCAGGCATGAGCCACTGTACCAAGCCTCAAATACCTGTTTTAAATGTCCATTGTGTCTTGGCTACTGAATGCAAATGTTAATTCCTATGGTACCTTTTTATTTTCGGTTCTCCCAATTGAACATTCATAAATTATCCTACAGTGGTGGATTGACCATTCAAAGGTTAAGTTTCAAGTTCTACAGGTTAGTTTTTACAAGACCTAGAGAGCAAGAGGTCAGATTCAAATTTAATCAGTCATGTGATATCTGCATGATATAATTTATTTTCCAGAACAGTCATTAACTCATTTTTTTGCTTACTTCCCTCCCAAGTTTTTTCATACTTCTTGCCAATTTCCCTCCCAAGTATTTTTTTCTTTCAGTAAATTTCTTCCAGCTTCCCTCCCAATTTTTTTCTTCTAGTGACTTAAATATGAAAAATGCCAAGCAGAGTTTAGAAAATACATGCAGATTTTACCTTCTTCAACTTACATAGTAAATAAATTTTTATTATAATGCATATATAATGGCTGCCATAACAGACATTTACTTAACGAAGACCATTACACGGTTCCAAAAGTATTGCAACAGCTTTGTGGAAACCAATTATGTATCCTAAAGCTCTGACCTCTTTCTCACTCTCCCCACCCCAGCTCTCTACCCCACACCCCTCATAATAGCCAATTACTTCTCTAAACCCAGGTACATTTTCAAAATATAAATGAGTCGCTGAGTAAAGACAGTGAGTCGCTGAGTAAAGACAGTCCAATTACTCATTACTCAAACACTGGCCTGCCTAGAATTCTCCTCCTGTCAGCCATGGGGCTACGTGGCAGACTATGGTATTGTCAAGCGCAGGAGATGTGGTAGTCTGGAAATAAAAAAGGCAAGAGGGCAGTGTACTCTGTTCCTCTTTTAATAACAAAATAGAATTATAATCTCATAAGGGATAAGTAAATTAAGGGCTTAATTACGTTGATTTCTCCTTTTAAGCTAGCAAAGTCTCTGGTGCTGTTTATAATAGCTACAAATATTTAGGAGATTCTAGAGGTGGTTTGGACACAGGGAGAAAAATGACAGGATAAGTTAATGAGCACAGGGAGACATAATAATATTTTAAAATAAGTGTCATTTTGCCTAGAACGTCATTCTCCTATAATCTAGATTTAAAATAGGATATGCAAAACAGGACATGGAGCTGTTTATGAAAGAGGAGGACTGAAGGTGAAGAATCTGAACCTGGCTTCTCACTCATGGCTGTACATTATGAGTTTTCTATCAACATAGAACTATCTCCATGCCCTTCCCTGTGATAACGTCTTTACGCCATCTCACTGAGTGAATAATTTGCAAAAACAAACTGAAATCAGAAAACTATGTGAAGTATGCTGTGCATGCTTTCTCCTATCCAGACAAATTTACACTTACCTGCCTACTCCTATGACACCAAGCCTCATTGCATACGCAAGTGCTTTGCAGACATTAGAGTTGAAGAAAAACACAAAAATGAGGAAGAAAATATTCTGTTCTCATCTCCAGTTCCAAGTCTAGGTGTAACACATTAAGAAAGAGATCAACTTTGGCAATCAAAATGAAAACATACTGAATCATGAATGTTTGTATTTGGTGATTGGGGGTTCATAGAGAACATATTGAGGAATTCTAGTGCTGGCACCAGATGCTTAGCCATTAAGGATTCTGAAGGTATCTCAAGTTCTCATGATCAAAACTTCTCCACACTTTTTTTTAAAAAGGCATCTTCTTTTGGCACACAGGCATTATACTGTATCGAATTCTTATTGGCCTTTTTCAAAGGTGAGGACACTTATTTAAGAATACCAAAAATACAAAAATGGAAACTCTTAAGTCACTGAAAATAGAGAAAGCTTTTGATTTTGACTGTCAAGATAAATGAGCACTTTCAGTTACTTTTGTCTGTTACTCCCAGCAATCATGTGCCGCCTTGTAATCATCTGCTCAAAGTCTGAGACTGTGAGACAGAATATTTGCTGAGCAAAATTTTTGCAACTGACATGCCTACTTCAAAACACTTTTGAAACAGTCATCCAGCAAGAATTTAACACTCTGTCAATGTGCTAGGTAGAGTACACCAAAATAAAGTTTTTGGAGTTGATGTTTTCAAGGAATCGACCATGTCATTGTATAGAAAAGAACATGTCTGAAACATTCAGCACAGAGAAAAAAGCAGCATATACTAAGTTACTCATTGTATTCATTACATTTGCCCATTTAAAATACAAGAGATGTAGGAAATGCCTGGGTGATTTTTTTTCTATCATAAGATAACTAGAAAAAAAAAGAAAAGAAAGCCTAAACCAGTTCCAAAAGTCAGCATGACAAAAAAGAAAACAGGGACTCAGGGATTCTTTGAAATAAAAAGCTGAATGTTTTATGTGACACTTAGGCAAAGAAGGATAAACTGTTTATTTTTTTAATGGAGCTTATTATCAACAATTATTCATTAAATCTCACCTAGTGGCATCCTCTACTAGTACTTTGTTAGCAAAAGCTGTGATCCCTCTGCCTTGAGCAGATGTCTCAATTCTAAGTAGTTCACCTCTGCTTTCTTCCTTCCCCTAACCCCACAGCATTTCTACCTGTCTTCTTTCCCAATTTCTGTTATGCATGGAGTCTTTTAACTCCTTATGAGGAGAGAAACCAATTTCCCTCCTCTTCTAATTTCTTGAAGAAAAAAAAAATCACTCTTTCCTGAAGGATTATTTTTCTTGATAGCTTTTCTGATGGATGCCAATAGTACACAAACATGACATTTCTTCTCTTCCCAAAATTCTTCTATGTAATTCTTGTCTCTTCTTGTCTATCATATCTGGATTCCTGAAATAGCTTCCTATTAGTCTTTCTCCTTCTAGTCAGAGTAGCAAATCGTATCATCAATAATAGTTGTTTTATTTATTATTTTCTATTATATATGCCAGAAGAATCCACAAAACTCTATAAAATAGGTAGTATAGTAACATAGGTATTTTAGATTTCAAAATCTATGTTCTTTCTGCTATTCACAAAGCTTCTAATCATGTCTACCTTAATTCTGTTTCTCACTGTCACAGTCAGTGATTTATCTACACTTGAAAGCTGATTATGTCATTCACCTGATGAAAGCTCTCCACAATCAAATTCCTGAGACTGGTATACAAGGCCTCCATAACATGGCCTTCTGCCTTCTTAAACTCTGGTTCTACCTGGTTCTATCCTGATGATTCCCTACACCAACCAAGTAGTTTCATGTCCTGTGTTTCTGTTCATACAATTTCCTCTGTCCAAAATACATTTTTTGTCTTTGACTCAGCCTTCAAGGTGTCTGCTTTTAGAGACAACCTCCCTGAACCAGGCTAAAAGCCATCAGCTAGGCTTCTATAGTACCCTAGGGGTACTTCTGGCTCAGCACTTTATATTGAAATGGTCTGTTACCCCCAGCCAGCCTACAAGTTATTTGACAGAAAAGACAACAAAGTTTTTATTTGATACCTACCATGCTCACTCCACAGTGAATGGTTTTTGGCATAAGGTACTCACACAAGTAATGTTTGTGTGTCTGAAAGGGACACAAAGGAGAATCACCTCCCAGCCCCATTGCCATTTCTTGAGCATGGAGCCAATGTGCCCACACTTTAAACCTTCAGGATCTTATGCTGTTTTCTTCCATACAATACACCAACTTCTGTAGATTGTGTCACACAGAACAACTGCCATATTTATAAGTGACCATCTTTATAATTATCTATTATAACCACTTTTGTCAACATGAAAATTCATATTGATGCTTTTTCATCATTATTTGGCTTCATGGCTTTCCTTCCCCTTAATTACACCAATCTCCATCTTTTCTGCACAATAGTCACTAACAAGAACTGACTTTCAGAGGTATTTCTCCTATGTCATGCTTTCTAACAGTATTCTTCACCTCGAAGGGAGGTATAAGCAGGAGAAATACTATCAGTAGTAGAAATACTATTTCTAATAGTATTTTTCACCTCAAAGGAGATACTACAAACTAGTATCTACTGAATGACTACTTTGTACAAGATGTTGTGTTAGGTACCTTATATGTACATCTCATTTAATCTTCACAACAAGCCAGTGACCATTTACTCATTAATCTCCCACTTCTTTACACAATCTAATCTTTACTCTACTTTACTGGCAGCTGTTAATCAAAATATTCCTTCGAAGCCCTAAGTTTCATTCATGACACCCTTAGAATTTTAAGGGTGAATTTATTCACCCTTAGAACGGTGAATCATTCCATTAGATGACATTAGTCTTCTGCCTCCTTGTGTACGGTTACTCCTCATATTATGCAGACCCAGGTAGAGTCCATGCTACCTCCTTTTACTCTTATAAAAATGCCTCTGTCATTTTCCATTATATCACCAATTTGACTTGTTATTGATATGTTTATCTTTCCCACTAGTCCATGAACCCCTGAAGTATATGGATCATGTTCAATACATATTTTCATCTCCAGCTCCTAGTACACTGTATAAAATATAGCAAGTCTTAATAAATATTTGCTAAATGATGACTCCTTACCTTCTTCTCCTTTAGAAGCTTATTTAGGCACACACAAAAAAACCCCTATTACATCATTTCATTTAAGTGAAATGTCCAGAAGGGACAAATTGATAGAGACAGAAAGTAGATGGGTGATTATTTAAAGTTGGAATGGGAGAGCGTTAGCTACAAGGGAATGGTAATTGAATGCTAATGGGTACAGGATTTCTTTTCAAGGGGCCAAAAATGTGATGATGATCATACAACCCTGTCAATATGCTAAACAAACACACTGAATTATGCACTTTAAATATAATTTTGGCAGGGCGCGGTGCCTCATGCCTGTAATGACAGCACTTTGGGAGGCTGAGGCGGATGGATCACAAAGTCAAGAGATCAAGACCATCCTGGCCAACGTGGTGAAACCCCTAACTCTATTAAAATACAAAAAATTAGCCGGGCTTGGTGGTAAGCACCTGTAGTCCCAGCTACTTGGGCAGCTGAGGCAGGGGAATCACTTGAACCCGGGAGGCGAAGAATGCAGTGAGCAGAGATCACACCGCTGCACTCCAGCCTGGTGACAGAGCAAGACCCTGTCTCAAAATAATAGTAATTTTAAGGTTGGCCATGCAATCTGAAAAAATAATATGTTCTCTTCTCCTTTTTTCATTATTTTTAACAGCCTTTTTGATATATTATTCACATACTATACAATCTTTCATTATTAACACACGGGACTCCACTATAAACCCTTCAGAAAATAGACCATGTCTCATTCAAGTTGATATTTCCAGGACCTAGCACAGTGTTCGGAAATTAGTAAATGCCCATTTTGAGAATGAGAGACCCACAGTCCTAAATTTATTACTAGTAATATACCTAAGCTACATTTCAGCTAATTAAATGTTTAAAGGTTGACTCAAGGAAATCAAACCACCATTTATAAATTCATTTCTATTGGAAAACACATACTTAGAGAAAAAAAAAAAAGTCTGCAAGTCACCCTCCAAACCTTTCCACTCATAAGTAAATAAAGCCCATGATTTGTCTTGCAAGGCACTACCACTCTTGCATCCTAGTCCCCTTTAGATGAATACCTGTGTTATCTAGAAACATTCAGGTTTTTTTGGTAACAAATCCAGATTTTCCAACCACCAGGTTATGAAATACTATTCCTGGAAGAAGGGCTTTTGAGGAATGAAATATATCCTCTTCGAGGTAAGTCCAAACTTTTAGAAGATAGCTTTTCTTTTCATTATGCTCTCAAAGTGTATACAAAATAAGCATGGGGCTATTAAAAAAACTGTTGAATGAGTGAGTTTATACATGGAGAATCATTCATATAAGCATGCAATCCTTTTTATAAGAATCGCCATTTCCATCTAATCCACAGTTAGCCCTTTTCCATGTTTTGGGATAGTGTATTTTAAGCTACATTTTACTTTCTGTGCAATTTTTTTTTCATAAAAGATTATATAAAGGAATTTAAAATGCCATCTATCAAAGATATTACTCTTAAATCAGAATCACTATTTGGGGAATAAGGCCAATAAACTTCATAGTTACATATTCCCTCCCTAACATTTGCATCTATCATTACTGACCCCACCATCACACAATTTACATAGTGAACAACGTTCTCCAATATTGTTGTGAAATGAGTAATAGCATCATCTTCATTTTGCCTCTGTATCAAAGAATTGCAGTCACTAGAAGTTATATGGTTATTTGTTCAAAGCCAGAAATACAATATCTATCACCACTATTTTATTCCTCTGATTCTCTGCCGGCAGATCAATGCTCATTCCATTAGGCTACAGTATTATTAAAATTATTAAAATCACCTTAATAATTTTTGGAGTATCTTTTTAAAGATACATATATCATTTATATGCATGCCATATAAATAACCATTAAGGACACTTGTCTCACTAATGAGTGAACAAAATTCTCACCATTTCATAAAATGCATTTATTGTGATAAAATGAATCTATGCTTTAAAAATAAATTGCATTTATTTTATGTGTTTGCAAGCCTCTTAAAGCATAGCTTATGTGTTTTATTAATTGAGCCATTCATAGTAGCTTACCCTTAGAGGAAACATAAATGTATGTAAACTAACTGATTGAATATGGAGGCAAACATAAAATTTGGGTAGTGTGAAGGGTTCATATGCATAATAAAAAATTTTTCACGTAATTTCTTACCTCTTCTAGTTGGCATGCTTTGATGACACTCCTATATCTGTATTCATCATAGGAAACACCAAAGATGATATTGTCTTTAATGGTGCCAGGCATAATCCAGGAGAACTGAGAGCAGAATGAAATTCTTCCACTGTGCTTAATTTTACCCTCTGAAGGCTCCAGTTCTCCCATAATCATCATTAGAAGTGAAGTCTGGAATTAAAAACCATCATTATTAGGTCACTATCAAATTACTCTAAGAATTCACCTGCCCCAAATTACCATCCTAAGCAGAAGAGTATATTCTTATTTTTAAAGATTCTATTAACTCATTTGATTCAAAATATTTAAAGAACTTCCTGTTCTGGGTACTCTGCTATGCACAAAACATACAAGGGGGGATAAAAGAGACAATTACAATACAGTATGACAAGTATTATGATAAAGGTTCACAGAGAAAGGGCACCTGATTCAGATAGTAGGGACAGGTTTGGAGGAAGGATGGGAAAGGTAAGAGCTAACAGTTGCTGAGTGCTCACTCTGTGTTGAGTGCTGTTCTATGTGCTTTAACTATATTAATTTATTTAACCTTCACAGAAATCCTACAAGGTAGATTCATTATTTTCATCTTATTAGGTAGAGATTAAATAATAGAGACATATTCAAGTAATATTGTTCCCATGAGCTTTTCTTGGAGTATAAAGTCATTTAAGTGATGATAGTCCAAAAGTACTATCAGTGAACAAAAATTTACATAACTTTGAATAAAAATTAAAACTAATGGTAGAATTAGAGTTGAACAGCAAAATTTGAATATGTTATATGTCATATGTTATATGACAATAAGAAACATTAGAAGTAAAAGGCAAAAAAACAAATAAAGGAAATGGGGTATAAATGTGGAGCATAAAAGAAATTTGCTGTTTGTCTTATCAAGAAAAGCTGAAATTCAAAAGGTGTCATTTAAAGCTGACACACTAATAAAATCATACACAGATTTAACAATACAAAGATAAATCTGAAGAAAGATAATATTACTGACTAAAGTCAAGTAGAAGAAAAGGAGGTAACAGAGAAAGAAAAGGCACTGATTTTATCACAGTTCATATTAGTGAACTAAAGACACATAGAATGAAAATTTTAACATAAAGTTATTAGTATAAGTATACTCACTGGAACAAAAATATAGACTTTTTTAAAAAAACATAATACACACATATACACACGCATACTCACAGATACACACAGCCTGCAGGTAATATAGTGACTTTATAACAAAGGAAAGAAAAACATAAAACAAAACATAATAAGACAGAACTCACATGAAGCATATTTACAAAATTAGTAAATAAAAATGAAAAGGAAGTGGTAGTTGCACAACTATGTGAGTATACTTTATGCCACAGAGCTATGCCCTGAAAAATGATTAAAATGATACATTGTATATTATGTGTATTTCACCACAATTATCATTATTTTTTTATTGTGCTTTAAGTTTTGGGGTACATGTGGAGATCTTGCAGAATTGTTGCATAGGTACACACTTGCCATGGCGGCTTGCTGTCTCTATCCCCCCGTCATCTACAAAACCTTTTTTAAAACAAATTCCAAAGTCTATTAGCTAATCTATCCAAAAAATATTTGTGGAAGACATATTTGAAATAAAAGTATATGTCAGTTTTATTTTTCAATTGGCTTAACCCATCTATTAAGAGGAAAAAACTTCAGATGAAATTAAAGAGAAACCTAACTTTATGCTAACTAAAAGAGACACACCTAAAGCAAAGGATGCATAAAAGTTGAAAATAGAACTTAAAACTGTAAATACAAACAAAGAAACAAACAAAAAAAAGGACTATAATTTTCACATTAGGCATATATAGGCCCAAATACATTCAATAAAAAAGAAAAGTCCTTTATAATGCTAGAGTGTAATTATAAGTATCTACACATTAAATTTAAAAAGCAATATTCCTGAAGCAAAAATTACAGAACCTATAAGGAATAACAGGGAGAAACATTTGTAGGAGAAGTCTTTAATTTAACTTTATCTATTAATAACAAAGCAAGTAGAAAAAAGATAAGTAAAGATGTAGAAGACCTAAATGTCATGAATAATGATGTACATTTAATATCCGAGTTGAACTCTAACCTATTAATAGAAACTACACAAATATACTCTTTTTATGTGGGCAGACAGCAACTACAAATACTATTTATTGGATACATAAAAATGATAAAAATTTCAAGCAGTGGAAATAATTTGAACAACATTCTTGGAAAACAAAGAAAACTTGTTTTCTTTCTGGAAAATGTTAAACTTTCCCTTAGGAAATCTTAGGTCAAAGAGGAAATAAATATAAATCAAAGGTACAGATTTTCTAGAAAACAATATAATAGAAACACTATATATCAGAATCCATTATATATAGCTAAAGTATTACCCAGAGGAAAATGCACAGCTTTTTAAAAAAGCATCAAACTACTAACTCAAAAAACAAACAAACAAAAAAAAAAAAAGCAGAAGAAAAATAGAATAATTAATAAAGATAAAATTATAAATTAATGAGTTACAATACAACAGAATAGTTAAACTAATAAGTAAATCTAAAAGCTAATTCATGGAAAGTTTGTTTGGTTTTAGTAGTAACCTAATCAGAAATAAAACTATGATCAAATAAGTTACAAAAATACAATATAAGAAATGATGAAATAAATAAAAAATAGAGAAAACTTATAAGGGACTTCTTTGAAAAGAGATTAAAAACAGGTAACGCCAGTGCTATTTAAACAGTTACAGAATCAGGGGAAAAGAAGAAGATAAAGTTCCAAATTGTTTTTATTGGGTAAGAATAATATTAATGGCCAGGCATGATGGCTCACGTCTGTAATCCCAACACTTTGGGAGGCCAAGATGGACAGATCATGAGGTCAAGAGATCAAGACCATCCTGGCCAAGATGGTGAAACTCTGTCTCTAATAAAATTACAAAAATTAGCTGGGTGTGCTGGTGTGCACCTATAGTCCCAGCTACTCAGGAGGCCGAGGCAGGAGAATCACCTGAACCTGGGAGGCAAAGGTTGTAGTCTGCCAAGGTGGCACCCCTGCACTCCAGCCTGGTGATAGACTGAGATTCTGTCTCAAAAAAAAGAAAAAGAATAATATTAAGAACAAAATCCTATGAAGATTGCTTTAAAATATAGATTTAATCTTATTTATGAAGATAAATTCAAAATTCTTAAATAATACACAGTTGACCCTTTATCAACCTGAAGGTTAGGGACACCAACCCACTGTGTAGTCAAGAATCCATGTATAATTTTGACTCCACAAAAACTTAACTACTAATAGCCTATTGTTCACTGCAATCTTAATGATAACATAAACAGTCAATTAACACATATTTCACATTTTGTATTGTGCAAAAAATGCAAGGTCTTCACAACTGCACTTAGCTGCAGTGATGGTTTCACAAATTTCCTTTTCTTTTGTTGTAATAGTCTTTATTCTGGATTCATTTATCTCAAAATTGCGGGCAACTGTAGTTGCAGACCTCAATCTATGGTAAATACCAAGCAATTCAACTTTTTCTTGTAATGTTACAACTTCTCCATGCTTCTTGGGAGAAGTTGTAACTTTAACAACCCTTTTATTGGCTGAATAACATGCCAGCATCACTAGTGGCACTTTGTATGGATTGCTTGATGTTATTCAAGGTTTATGGCATTGCACTAAACATGATGAAAAATGTGTGAGAACCACTAGAGATCACCTTTTACCACAATACGCAGTTCACTGGAGAGACAATTGCTCACATGGAGATGATTAGCATCACATGGTGTTTAAATGGATACCCACAACACTTGAGCTTACCGTAATAGCAACAGGAAGTGGCTACCAAATTATTACAGTCGTGCCACATGTACTACAGTTAGTTTTATGCAGTTATGATTTAATAACTGCATTTTTACATTTGTTTACATTTCTCTTGACTGTGAATGGTACCAGGTAGGTTAAGTGCTAGTGTGTGTTAACTTTTGATAAATTTTAACTTTTTATAATAAATTGTGTACATTTTGTAGTAGTGAATGATAAAATAGACTAGTGTCTACATATATTTTATGCATTCATGGCATATTTTTTTCTTAATTTTCTCAATATTTGTAGGCTACACAGTTTGTCGGTGAGTTTTTTCAAATTGTTAAAACTCCAAAAAATTTTCCAATGTATTAATTGAAAAAAAAGTCCTCAAATAAGTAGACCCATGCAGTTCAAGCCTGTATTGTTTAAGAGTCAATTGTATTAGCAAGTGGACTCCAGGCGTATATCAAGAGAATAAGGCATCAAGGATTGACTATATTTGATCTTTTGTTTCCTCTTATTCTTTCAAGTTTCATTCTGGTTAAGTTTGACCTTCTCCACTATTGCTCTCATCAAGTCACGAGGGATCTCCATACTGCAAAAGACACTGGTTAATTACAGCAGTTTCATCTTACTTGATGAATGAGCATTTGACATAGTTGATAATACCCTTCTCCTTGACATCAGTTGGGCTCCAGGATACCACATTCATTCACTAGCTTTATCTTCTCAGACTTTTATTTTATTGGGAAAAGCAAGAAACAAAACTCTGCACATTGTTACATAAAAAGAGAGGTGGGGAACAATAAAAAAATATATATATATATATAATATATATAATATACAATATATAATATATAATATAATATATAATATGATATATAATATATATTATATATAATTTTGTGTGTATATATATGCATTATTATATATATAATTTTTATGTGTATATATACATATATAATACACACACACACACACACACACACACACACTTCTCTAGAAAGATGCTAAAAAAAAAAATTACCCGGATTGGCTACCTTGGTTAGATGAGGGAAGGGAGGAGAATGGAAAATGGACAGATGACAGAAAGTAAAGAGAAGAAGAATTTTCAACTCTATACATATTTTAATTTTCATTTTTAAATTTTAATAAATAATATCACCTAAAATATATTCAGAAGAAAGGAAGGCCATACACTCTATAAGAGAGTGCTGATTTCCCCACAGTATTACCAACAGATGATATTCTCTAATTTAAAAAGTTTCTCATCTTATAGGGAAAAATAGGAAAGAAAGGATTTCTTTTTGATATTTGTTTCAGTAAATTTTACAATTTTTATTATATGGGAAACAATCTGAATTACTTCATTTCAATGTAAAACTCTTTTGTTCAAAAGTAAAAGTGATATTTTCACATAGAACAGCTTTATAAACCCAAACAAAATATAGCTCTGATGATCCAGGTTGAAAATATATATATATATATACATATATTGGACCAGGTACAGTGGTTCATGCCTATAATCCCAGTCCTTTTGGAGGCCAAAGCAGAAAGGTCACTTCAGCCCAGGAGTTAAAGGTTACAGTGAACTATCATCATGCCACCACAGTTCAGCCTGGATGACAGAGCAAGACTCTGTCTATAAAAAAAGAGAAAACTTTAAAAATTAAATAAAATAAATCATGCACCATGTGTATATATGTGTGTGTGTATTCAATGATGTTTTTGTTTAACTTCCTATCGCCCCAAATTCCAAAATATTGATAAAACTCTTTGCAGATATGTATTCTGTATAAAAAGCAAGCAAAAACATGAGCTAATAGCTTATTCTATACATACAAGTCCCAGTTATTACAAGTATAAGCTAAAACTCAATACCATAGTGAGGCAATGACAGATTATAGAGACAAGGTGGTGTCAGGGATTGTCAGCAACCCAGCATTGCTTCAGCTGTCATGCAGACAATAGAGGACTGAAACTCCCCATACACTGGTGAGATGCCACAAGGCAGCCTTCAGTCAAGGGCATCCAGTGATACAAAATTCTACACTAATATTGCTTTATTCACTAAACTAATTCAAGGAAGTTTCATAAGTGTAAGACACTTAATGTAGACTAGAACAACTACAAACAAAAATCTATTTCCTAAAGATATTCAGTTACATTTCTACAATATACCTATCAAGTGTTAAGCACGTGTTGATAGTCCTTGGAATATAAAAATGGAGAAGATATAGTCCCTTTGCAGTCTAGATGATTATTAACAGGGGATAGTGATAAAAGTCAACAATGTTATTACTTTATCAGGAAAGTAATACATATACATTGTTAAAACTTTGAAAATCCAGGAATATAAAATATACCCAAAATTTCAGAGATAACTTGATAAATTTGTCCTTCCAGACACACATATATACATACACATATATGTTTTTATGAAAATAAATAATGTACATAATATTTGTGACTTCTACATAACATTTTGTAACTCTTTTTTCACTTAAGAGTATATCACATACATCCATCACAGTCATTCTTTTTTTTTTTTTTTTGATGTTTATGGCAGTTTTATTCCAAAACTTGGAAGCAACCAAGATGTCCTTCAGTAGGTGAGGGGATAAATAAATTATAGCACATTCAAACAATGAAATATTATTCAGCACTCAAAAGCAATGAGCTATCAACGAATGAAAGACATGAAGGAAACGTACATGCATGTAAGTTACTAAGTGAAAGAAGCCAGTCTGAGAATGCTACATACTGAACAATTGCAACTACACAACATTCCGGGAAAGGCGGAATTATGGCAAAAGTAAAAAGATCAGTCATTGCCAGAGGTTAGAGGGGAGTAGAATAATTAGGCAGAGCACAAAGGATTTTTAGGTCAGTGAAACTATTTTGTATGATGCTATAATGATGAATACACGTCATTATCAATTTGTCAAAATCCATAGAATATACAACACCAAAAGTAAGCCCTAATGTAAACTGTGGATTCCAGGTGATAAAGATGCATCCGTGTAGGTTAATTGATTGTAACAAATGTAACTCTTCTGAGGGATGTTGATGGTGGGGAGGTTGTGCTTGTGTGGAGCACAGTCATTCTTTAACAACCCTTTTATTGGCTGAATAACATGCCATTATAGAACTACACCAAAATTTATCTAATCAATACCCTATTACTCAACATTTATGGGGCTCCTGAAAGCAATGTTATAATGAAGATCTTTACAAAAAAATCTCTGCAAACATATTAGGGTACGTTATAGAAATAGAAGAATCATTAGGTTATCTTTTAGGCTTCTGATACAAATTACCAAATTGTATTGAGTGGATAAGATTTAACTTAAAATATTAATATTTTCAATCATTCTATCTTATATTTTAGCTAGATCTTTTGTCCAAAAAAACTATAAAATATTCCATTCCTAATACTATTAAAAGGCAGCCTCCTAGATTAAGTTGGCAAACTCTATTTCTCAGAAGTGTTTAAATATTTCCAAGAGACCACTGCCTTCCTCTGACTCTGCCTTCATAGCTGCTTCCCATAAGATGCAAGTTCAGTGTCAGCCAGTAATTATAGGCTCATCAATTTTTAATAAAACTGCATGAAATTTAATTGCCAGTAAGTCTTGGAACTTGCAATTCCAAAGCTATTTTTGCACATCTATCAAATTGATCTTGAAGATATACACAGAATTTTAAAAGTTCTATTAAATACAATTACTACCTTTTCAAAAATAAACATCCTTATTTAGATCATCAGTAACTTATTTAGTATCAGCCCCTCCTAAGGTATAATGTTTTAATAGTGAAAACTGCTGGTAATAGTATACAAGATATAGAAAGAAAATAATAACAGTCTAGGAAAGAAAAGGTTTTTGTAAGAAAAAATGCACAATTCCAGTTATTTTACTTGTTTCATGTGTAGGAAAACAACTGGAGAGGGAAACAACCAAATTGTATTATTAGACCTAAATTTTTTAATTTTTGAGACAGGGTCTCACTCTGTCACATAGGCTGGAGTGCCATGGTGCAATCATGGCTCACCGAAGCCTCCACCTCTCAGGCTCAGGTGATCCTCCCATCTTAGCCTCCCAAGCAGCTGGGACTACAGGCACATGCTACTACATCCAGCTATTTTTTGTTAGTATTTTTTGGACAGAGGGGTTTACCATGTTGTCCAGGCTGGTCTCGAACTCCTGGACTCAAGCAATTCACCCCCAAAAGTGCTAGGATTACAAGTGTGAGCCACTACACCCAGCCTGACACCAATTTTATTGACTGAAGATTTTTTGTGGCATTTTGTTTTCCAAGTCTCATATTAAATTCCTCAAAATATGATTCTCCTCATTTTAGGTATTGATAAATAATTGCCTTTCAGGAGTGTTTCTTAATTTCTATTTTCATTTACATTTTTATCTATAGCAGCAGCACCGTTTCCCTCTTACTTCTTTCTTTCCTTCCTTCCTCCCTACTTCCTTTCTTCCTCCCTTCCTTCCTTGCTTCCTTCCTCTCTTTCTTTCTTTTTCTGTTTGCCTTAGATCCTTGGGTATAATTCCAGAAAGTATTTTTAAAAGCTCCAAAGACCACCAAACTTTTTCTTGTATTTCTACAAAGTACCACAGCTAGAATGACAGTTAAATGGGAAAAAGGATCCATTTTATAGACTTCGGAAGCAAATACCTATTGCCCTTTAGCCCATTCTAATTCTAGAAAGCTCTTTCTTATCTCTAATTTTATTATTTCATGTTTTTAAAATTTGTTTCCTCAATAGTTAAAAGAGAACAAGTGTTTATCATTATCTACACAATAGGTTATGTTCTTCAAGATCACTATAAAGTCTCCTCTCCCGGCATTAAAGTTTGGTCCTTTCACTATTTTTCTTTCTAATCTACTGTTTTTTTCAGATGTCTCTCCAAATATGCCAGGTTAAGTTGTTCTTAGAGTGGAATATGGGTAAGAGGGTGACCCATTGAATAAATCAAGATTCCTATGTATTTCCTCAAAAAACTATCCCACTAAATAATTTTTCCTTATAATATATCGTAAGTAAATCTAAATCTATTCTCCAAAATTCTAGCATTAACAAAAATGGAGACCTTTTGCCTATGTGGTTATTGAGACAAAATGTAAGTCATGATTTTCCTGGACCAGCTCTGGAAAAATGTCTGTTCTGGTTAAGACGGGTTAAAATGGATTATTTATTTATTCAATAAAGTTATTGAATGCTCACCATGTGCAAGATATGGTGTTGAATGTGATGCAAAATATAAAGAGGTAGAAGAAAAAGCCACTGAAAATAATATGAAGAAATTAAAAGCTAGAGGAAATTATCAGAGGAATAGTTTCTATTATACAAGACACTATACCCATACATTCTCTTAATACTCACGTAAGAATTTCTCCAAAATGCCTTCCTACACCACAGACAAACTAGGGAAAAAAAAGAGACATGGATACCAAATCAAGTTCTTAATAATGAGAATAAAAGACACTACCTTGCCTGCTCCAGTAGATCCAGCAACCGCCAACAACTGTCCTCTTTCTATCTTGAAATTAATATCTTTCAGGACAGGAGTACCAAGAAGTGAGAAATTACTGAAGAAGAGGTTGTCATCACCATTAGAAGTTTTTCTATTGTTACTGTTTTGTTTTGCTTTCTCAAATAATTCCCCAAATCCCTGTTTAAAAAAACACACACGAACATCAAAAATAAAAGATGAGTTTGTCAGATATTTTCAATAGATGTTTATTTTACGTATGATTACTTTAAAAAGCACATGGCACATGATCAATTATACTGTATATATTATTACTTTATAGTACATAATTATATAGCATATGGTTTCTAGAGGACATGATCCAAAACTCAGATATTTGCCCATTATCAAGTTAAAGATTTTTTAATTTAAGTAAAGACTGAATGCGTACAAATACACACACACACACACACACACACACACACACACTCTTCTTCTATAAGCCGGATGCGTAAACCATATTATTTAATCTTCAGCATTAACATGAGATAGATTTTATAATCCTCCTCTTTCAAAGCCGTAGACTGTGACTCAGCAGTTAAATGACTAAAGTCACGTAGCTTTAAAGTCACAACCCAAATCCGAATTCTACTCAATCACGCTGGTAGCACCGAACATTCTCACTCATAAGTGAGAGTTGAAAAATGAGAATGCATGGACATAGGGAGAGAAACATCACACACTGGGGCCTGTAGCAGGGTGGGAAGCTAGGAGAGGGATAGCATTAGGAGAAATATCTAATGTAGATGATGGGTTGATGGGTGCAGCAAACCACCACAGCACATGCATACCTATGTATACAAACCTGCACATTCTGCACATGTACCCTAGAACTTAAAATATAATAATAATTAAAAATTTCTTGCCTCACTATTGCCCCCTCGAAAAGCTTTAGCATAGTGGTCTTCAAGTCAAAGTAAACAATCCTAAATATTGATCAGGAGGAAGCAGATTATGCACCTTGTTTTAAGGGACTCTATTTACTCTTTCCCAAAATTAACCTGCCTGAGAATCTATCATTTCTCCTGACCTACTTCCCTCTCATGAGTCCTTCCCTCATTTTACACAGACAGCCTTTTCACTTACCATGCAAGGGAGTACAGTGCTAGTCTTACTACATTGCACTTTCTGGAATAGAAAAACCTCTGGGACTCAAACAAGGGGACCATGAGAGACTGACTTCTTGAAAGAGGCTCCAATAAAAGCAAAGGCAGAAATACTGAAGGAGATAGTATCTTATTTCACCCAGATTTCAAACCTAAGGCAATCTATGTGTCTTACCTATCTTAGAGTGAAATTGCAGAAATGAGTTGAGAAATAAGGCATTTAATTAACAAATGTTTTAATTATTTAAATTTTAATAAGTTAATAATAGTCATTAATTGTCTATATTTTTAAGTCTGACTTTTTCTGACAGAAAGCAAGTTATATTTAGCTGATTGACTTGACAATAAGAACTAATTTCATAAATTCCTTTCTTTTCCATAAATTGAATGCACTGAAATGACAGCTTCAAGGTTTTGACAAAAATCCATGCAGCATACCCAAGTGGTATAAAATAAACAAGAAACTACATCATTTGCCACCACTTAAAACTATGTTGAAAAATTTATAAGTTAACTTAAAAGTGTGTTGGGACACATAGGTTTTCAAAATTCTTTTAAGGCATACATAAGCAATCAAGCTTGAAGACTACTGTTTTGAGTTTTTATTACATGGGTAGCTAACAATGAAAGTATTTTAAAATGAGACAAAGGCATTTGTTATTCCCTTATCCATTTATTTATCTAATAGATATTTATTGAGCATGATCTCTGTATTAGAGACAACTTCAAGCATCCTACATGGGAGAATGATAAATGAATGAATATTGCAATGTGCTTGGTGCTACAACTGAACTCACACTATGTCCTATGGGAGTACATTCAAGAGAACAACCAACTCACCCTCGACCAAGTAAATGACATACATGCTAGGCTAGAAAGAATGTAAGTAGGATTTCACAAGACCAAGAAATGGTTATAGGTGTTCTGGGAAGATGGATCTGCATGCACAGTGATTCAGGCACAAAGGAACAAAATATATCTCAGGAATGGTGTGAGTGGTTGGATCAGATGTATATGGCAAGGTGACAAAGGCTATCAACCTAAAAGTTATGGGTGTCATGCTTAGAAGTGGGACTTTTATCCAATAAGCACTTGTATGAATGGAAGATTGTTGTTACTAATAACTTGTATTTCTGATTACAGAAGACACATTTCAAGAAATTTGGAAAACATAGAAAATCATACATAAGGAAATAGAAATCACCTGTAGTTGTACCACTGAGAAGTAACTATGTTTAACATTTCAATGGATATCACTCTACACATTTATATTTATATTTACACATAATAAATATGTATATTTGCATAAAATCATGTACATGGGCCAGGTACAATGACTCATGCCTGTAATCCCTGCCTTTTGGGTGCAGAGGCAGGAGGATTGTTTAAGAACAGGAGTTCAAGACCAGCCTGGGCAATGTAGTGAGATCTTGTCTCTACAAAAAATTTAAAAATTAGCTAGGTAGCCGGGCACAGTGGCTCACACCTGTAATCCCAGTACTTTGGGAGGCCGAGGCGGGTAGATCAAGAAGTCAGGAGTTCAAGAGCAGCCTGCCCAAAATGGTAAAACCCCAACTCTACAAAAATTACCCGGACGCAGTGGCAGGTGCCTGTAAAACCAGAAAGACGGATCTGCATGCACAGTGATTTAGCTACTCAAAAGGCTGAAGTAGGAGAATCACTTGAACCCAGGCAGCAGAGATTGCACTGAGCCAAGATCGTGCCACTGCACTCCAGCCTGGGTGAAAGAGTGAGACTCTTTCTCAAATTAAAAAAAAAAAAATTAGCTAGGTAGGCATGATGGTGTGTACCTGTAGCCCTAGCTACTCAGCAGGCTAAGGCTGGAGGATCACTTGAGCCTAAGAGTTCAAGGTTACAGTGAGCTATGATTGTGCCATTGCACTCCAGCCCACATGATAGACTAAGACTCTGTCTCTTACAGAAAAAAAAATCATATATGTGATTTAAAAAAAAAATAAGTGACAATATGCTGAATGAGAAACGGCTTTGGAGTCACAGAAGCACAGCCTGACATTTTAGCTCTGCCCCAGCTAGTGGTGTAACTTAAACTGTTTGAGTTACTTAAATTATCTAAGTCTCAGCTTCCTAATACGTAAATAGCAATTTTATTTACTCTCAGGTTTGGAGCAAGGGAGGAGTGATATATAACTCACCAGGGACTTGCCTCTCAGGGATGCTATCAAAGGAGATGGAAAATACACTAAAATGAATGGGTTTATGAAGCTTGGGGAGTGATGAATGAGAACCTTGAGGTACATACAAGAAATCTGGAAACATAGGTATGAAGTCCAAGAAAGAAACTGAGGCCAGAGATGTACATTTGAGAGTCATCAGCACATTGATATCATCTGAGCCTGAGAGACGTCATCCACAGAGAACATAAAAAAACAGAAGGAGGCTGACATGGTTTGGCTGTGTCTCCACCCAAATCTCATCTTGAATTGTAGTTTCTATACTTCTCATGTGTTGTGGGAGGGACCCAGTGGGAGATAATTGAATCAAGCCTGGGTCTTTCCCAAACTATTCTCATGATAGTGAAGAAGTCTCACAAGATCTGATGGTTTTACAAAGGGAAGTTTCCCTGCACAAGTTCTATTCTCTTGTCTGTAACAATGTGGATGTGACTTCCACCATGATTGTGAGACCTCCCCAGCCTCCTGGAACTGTGAAACCCTTAAACCTCTTTCTTTTGTAAATTGCCCATTCTTGGGTATGTCCTTATCAGCAGTGAAGAAACAGACTAATACAGAGGCCTAGGTGGGGGCCCAGTGGCCCATCATCACTTAAGTGGCAGGCAGGGCAGACTTAGAAGCCATGGTCTGAAGCTAAAATAATCTGGAAAGAATGGAACACTGAAGCTAAATTAAAGAATAATTTCCACAAGAGTTTTAATAGATTGGTGATAGCAGAATCTATGTTGTGGGGAGAAGCCCACAAAAAGTGAAGAAGTGAGAACAGGCTTGACAGCAAAGGGAAGAAGAGTAATAAGGTTTGGGGCATGAGATTGCATGAGCAAAAGTCAGGAATGAAACTGTTTAAGTTGAAAGTATTTAAACATGAGAAGGAGTCAGTTGACAAAAGATGTTGAAGCTTCTGGAGGAAGAATAATTGCTGGTCTCCTGTTCTGAGAAGATGAAGCAAAATAGAATAGTTCAGACAAGGATAAGAGGAAGCATACATCTTTCTCTTAGGTACAAAAGAAGAAAAAGATAATTCCAAAGATGAAGAGAGAAGTTGGAAACATTCAAATATGATGGTGGCCTCTATTTTCTCTAAGTATTGTGGGAGACAAGGTCATCTACTGGGGATGAACAGGTCCTGGGAGAAGATGGAAATTTTGTGAATGTGGTAAAAATCTGGAATAGTCTTTAGGGAAATGGTAAAGGAAATTAAAGACAAATGAAAGGCTTTCCCAAGTAGGATGATAGACCCATTTGAGGTTGAAACAATAAATGTATAAAGCTTACAGTTGACTAGAGTCAACAGATAGCACTATTGTTTCCCAGATACCACTTCCTTCTCGAAAACTGATAAAGTAAATGTTTGGCAGGGGAAAAAAAATCCCCAAAAGGAAAAGGGATTTGAGAGTGCAGCTGGGAGAATGAAATTACTGTTCTTTGAATAAGCAGAGGTTAAATCAGGAGGAGTCCAAAATGAAGAGTTAAGGAGACTAGAAATTTTGATGAAATGGAAAGGCAGTAAATGTAAAATTAAAAGACTCAAAGAGGTGGAAGATTAGGAAATTCTAGGCTGAGAAAGAGATTTCAGAATGCAACATTTCCAAAGTGAGGTAAGTTCAGGTGCCAACAAAACTCAGGATATGACTAAGAGAGAAAGATTTTGAAGAACTCACTATAAAATATAAGTTCTAAGGACAGTATTGGAAGACTATATTGAAGTCTCAAACAGGAAGTTTAACAAGTATCACCGTCCTAAGCAAATGGCATCAAGGAATGTCCAGAGTTTAGGTGACAATCAAAGACTGGAGGACTAGGATGCCACCAGATAGAAGACAATAGTTTAGAGAAAAGGGCTGTAGCCTGTGACATTTGGGTCCAAAATCCAGTTTCCGTCCTTGCCAGTTGTGTGAGCTGAGCCAAGTCCCCAGACTTTTTGAATCTTCCATTTTATTATCAGTGAAATGAAAACATTAATTTTATTTAGCTCATAGAATGCTGTGGGAATTAAGTGAGACAAAACACATGAAGTGCTTATCCAAGTGCCTAGTAAGGGCTCAAGCGTGCCACCCATTTGATTAGATGGAGTGAGACGGGAATTGAGGATTTTTGCACCAGAGTAAGAAAATAATGACCTAAAAGTTGTGGAAAATGTCAAACTTCACATTTTTCCTTCATGCCTAGAAAGATAATTGAAATTCCTAAAATCAAAGTGAAATACATCTGATCCACAAACTTTTCCACAAAACAATTTTGCTAGGCAGGTGGGAATTACTCTCTTACGTATATCTTTAAAAAGGAAGTAAAATGAAGCTCTGATGCTCAAGTTACTTACATAAATGAATCCAAAGTAAGATACTATGATTTAGACCTAGGACATGAGTTTTGTACCTCCTACCTTTACTCAACCCATGTAAGTGAGAAGAAACTAAAAATTCAACAGTTGTTCTCAATAATCAAATATTGCTCTTCAGAGACTAAAAATCATTGATAATATTTTTTTCTGACGACAAGCAATATAAAAGAATTTTTAATAGTGGATGAAAAAGGTTAAAAATGGTAGAAAACAATACACTGGTCTATCTCTCCCGCATCCTTTTACTGACTGTATATGTAAAGCACTTTTGACTAGAACTTGTGATCAGAGAAGCTGTTTATTGAGGAACCACTGTATGCATGGTATTCTGATGAACGTTTTACCTAAATTCTTTCCTTCAGTCTTCAAAACAAGCTTGTAAGGTAAATATTAACATTTTCCATTTTTCAAATGGAGAGCCAGAGGGCTCACAAAGTCAAGTAACTTGACTTAGATTACACAGAAAGTAAACGGCAGAGCCAGGATTCAAACTCGGCTCCAAAATCTATGATCTCTGTATTATTTCCTGATCTGTTAGGTGAAACAAATTATATGACTTAGAAAGAAATAAAAGAGCTTTTATAATGCATTGACTTTTTTTTTTTTTTTTTTTTTTTTTTGAGACAGAGTCTTGCCTTGTTGCCCAGGCTGGAGTATAGTGGCGCAATCTCAGCTCCACACCCTGCAACTTCCACCTCCTGGGTTCAAGCAATTCTCCCGCCTCAGGCTCCCAAGGGGCTGGGATTACAGGTGTCTGCCACTACACCCAGCTAATTTTTTGTATTTTTAGTAGAGACGGGTTTTCACCATGTTGGCCAGGCTGGTCTTGAACTCCTGACCTCAGGTGAGCCACCCGCCTTGGCCTCCCAAAGTGCTGGGATTACAAGCATGAGCCACCACACCCGGCCATTCCTCTACTTCTTAATCTAGAAAATAAGCAAGTGATCTTCCTTCCAGTTCTACCAGTTATACCATCATTCTTATTTTATTTGCCATCAGGATGAAATCCAGATTCACCAAGAAGAAAATGCTTAAGTGTTTAGAGCAAACATTTTTTTAAAAAATTCTGACCTCCTCCCAGAAGGCTGTTACATTCTCCATCACTACTTCTGTAGTTGTTAAGTTATATTCCAATGTCTTATATTCTTGCTTTTGTAAGAAATCCTATTTATAAAAAAAGAGCAAAAGCATAATACGGAATCAGAATAGCATTAATGTATTATTACATCCACTTTATACTCTCATCATGCTACATCTTATATATAAATTTTAAGAATGAAATAGTAATTATTTCTTAATAAAATAATTTTATTCCAGTGTTCTACAGTTAGTTTGTCAAGCACTAGGATTCATCATATTTGAAATATACTCTTCAACCATGTGATACTTTATAAAACATTTTATACATTAGATTTAACATACAATTGATTCTTCCTTGTACTATTACGTGCTAACCTTAGTGATGAATTTATAAAGCAACTCTGAATTACCCACTAATGTGTCTTAATCCAACATTGGACAAAGAAAAAAATGAATGTCTTCATCTTAATAGCACCCTCCTTATTAAAGACCTCACGAGCATCACTTCAGTGGGTTAAGGAAGGATGTGAAGGTATATAACTAGGCTTAAGGCATCAAACTGTGATTCTAAAAGAAAGGCTCTATTAGAGACTCTCAATCAGTTTCTTTAGGGAAGGTAGGAGCATAAGGAAGAATTAAGTCCATGCATCCTGAAGTCTTGGCCATAAGAAGTAATGAAAAAAGCCTGGTCCTTGCCTTGCTTCTTCATTTTCTTCTCTGCTCCTCTCTATGTCTCTTTTGGTTTCTCTCATTTGCTGTCAGTTTGGTTTCCAAGATCTATTTCTCTGTCTCTATGCTCCTGTTCAGTGACTCTCCCCAGGTCTGTTTCTTCTTCTTTATTTCTTTCTCTCTCTTCTCTCTCAATGGGTTAACAGAAGGCAAGATGATTCCTAGAGCTACTTATTATGATTGAGAGCTACATTCACCACTTTATCTACATCACAGATCTCAAAATCCCTTAGTCTCAGGGCCAAACAGGTGATATAATTAGGAATGGGGCTGAGAAGAAAGCGTGATGAGCTGGATGGGGCAGGTGCTCTGCAAGGAGGGAGCTGCCACAGTTTGTGGAAAAGGAGGACCCAGTGACTAATTATTCCAATTCTCCAAAAAAGGCTGAACATAGGAGTGTGAGTGTGTGTGTATGTGTGTGTGGGGGGTGGGGGGTTCTCCTAATTTTTAATTTAAGGCAACCAATTCAAATGTTTTTAATTAAAGTTTAAACAAAACAAGTCAAGGAGCCAAAATTAGGTGTATGGGCCACCATTTGCAACCCCTGGCCTAGATTAAATAATGGCAGAACTACTTAAAAGTGGTTCACCCTTCACCCTCATTTTTATTTCTGTCACAGAGACATATTTTCTGGGTTAAATATTTTTTAAAAACAGCAAAAAAGCATTATAACCATTTATTTGCTTCTTAATCATACACAAGTTTATCCAATTAGCTTTGTATAAATTGAATCTTATCACCTAAAGACTTTAGAATTTCTCAAAGCTGCCAGCTACATCAGCATTATTGGGATTTTAAGGTGATTTGGCATAAAACACCATTCTCATCCATCATACTGCCCAGAGAAATGCTAGGAAAAATATAAGGTGAACATTCCTATTATTAGCTAGCAAATTTTATAACTTCCTAGTAAATGAAATTTTTTTCTATCTTTTTGCACATTTGCAAAGTTCCTTAGAACTGATCTATTGATTGATTACTTAAATCATAGTATATAATGCAACATTATGGTATATTACCTGTATTTTGTTTATTGCTCCAAGAGAGTCATACCATGTTTGTACAGCCCAGGGAAATTGTCGAGTGACTGCCATGCGCAGAACAATGCAGAATGAGATAGTTGTAAAGATTTTTCGGAGGACGATTCCTTTGATTAGTGCATATGGAAGCACAGATAAAAACACCACAAAGAACCCTGAGAAGAAGAAGGCTGAGCTATTGAAGTATCTCACATAGGCTGCCTTCCGAGTCAGTTTCAGTTCTGTTCTATGAAAAAATAATAATAATAAAATTTGAGATGTTATTTATTTTTCAAATATCAGGTATCTTGGAATGTAAGATCTGAGCATGGTTTCCAGAGTCTTTCTGCCCATACTTTTATCCTGGCTCCATATCGTATCACCTGTGTGACCTTGGGCATGTGATTTAATCTCTCTGGGCCTCAGTTACCTTACATGAAGGGATAACAATGAAAGTACCAGTGTTTTGCACATACTTATTAACATTATTATGACATTATATTTATGCCTTTATTCACTTCATTATTAACTTGTAAGATTAGTTAGACTAATCATTTTTTGCTTGTTGGTTGGTGTTTTTAAAAAATTAAGTATGGAAATGAGAATAACTTTGCAAGATTTATTTAAAAAAAAGATAATTCTGTGATTACCAAATGGCTTTTTAACACTGGAAATTCTAACTTGGCTTCAAGGAACATTGAAAGTAACATAAAAGCTACAGAGAAGTGGTTCTCAAACCTTAGCATGTATAAAAATCACCTGAGATACTTATTCAAAATACAGTCTTGGCTGGGCGTGGTGGCTCAGGCCTATAATCCTAGCACTTTGGGAGGCTGAGGCAGGCGGATCACCTGAGGTTGGGAGTTGGAGACTAGCCTGACCAACATGGAGGAACGCTGTCTCTAATAAAAATACAAAATTAGCCAGGCATGATGACACATTCCTGTGATCCCAGCTACTCAGGAGGCTGAGGCAGGAGAATCACTTGAACCTGAGAGGCGGAAGTTGCAGTGAGCCAAGATCATGCCATTGCACTCCAGTCTGGGCAATAAGAGCAAAATTCCATCTAAAAAAAAAAAAAAAAAAAAGTAAAAATACAGTCTCAGGTCCGCCTCTCAGAGCTACTGATTGAATGAGTCTCAGT
The DNA here is from genome assembly GCF_009761245.1 of Sapajus apella. Classification (NCBI taxonomy): domain Eukaryota; kingdom Metazoa; phylum Chordata; class Mammalia; order Primates; family Cebidae; genus Sapajus; species Sapajus apella. Next base: position 23,516,067 of record NW_022436947.1, read on the forward strand.
AGGTTTCCAGGATTTGCATTTGAAAAAAAAAAAAAAAACCCCAAGTGATTCTTTTGATTCAAGTTGCTGGTAGATTTTCAAAAATTATGAAAGTAGATACTACATTCTCACTGTCTCATTTCAATGTAATTATTTGCAACTACATTATACTATACAATCTTCTAGAGTAAAATGCAAATTGAAATTATTTTTTTAATACACATGCGAGGCTTAAATGATCCAGCAGGCAGAAAACAGACAGAGCAGAGGGCAACGCTGCCTTCAACTCAGTCCCAGTCTTCCAGAAGCCATACAATTGGAATCACTTGTGAGCCTCCCCATCCAGCTTGCACAAGGAAAGGTTAACCAGAATACAGATGGGGGCTCTGGTGGAAGGGGACAACAACTGTGCCATGGCATAGTAAATGTGGGTACCTGGTATTTGTGCATTAGTTCTACTTGCTTGTATAATTCAGAAAAGCCATTCTCATTCTCAGAACTAAGAGGGAATCCTTTTTTCTGTTTTTAGTCTGAAAACTAAAATGTAATCTGAGCACACTTGATGAAGAAAATGGAGTTCAGTGTGCCCAACACAGATTACAATTCAGTCTGTTTAGGTCTAATATTTACTTATTTCAGTAATATGATACTGAAATCAGATTATGATTTTGGAATCTTACCTGGCTTTGAATCCTGGTTCTGCCAGTTATAGCTATGCCCTCTTAAGCAAGTCACTCTTCCCTCAAACTTTACAGAATCCACCTCTATAGAAGGAAAATATATCATCTCCTTTGTGGAGTTGTTGCCAAGATTAAATAGCACAGTAGAGGTCTATATACTTTGAATTTACAATGTGTGTTCTTTATCCACAACAAGAAAAGGAAAAACATGGACTAGGCTGGTATTAATAAAATGATAGAAAACACCTTTTATAAAAATGTTAAATTTGTTGAACTGTTATTGAAATATATTAGAAAGAGTTGAGAAAAACACAAAGAAGAGGTACTATAAGAAACAAAAACGGATCCAAGAACATTTATAAGAATTACCCAGAAAGTATATTCTCCATAATATAATCAGTAACATTTTATGAATCATAAAAATATTTTATCAGTTTCTTATTTTTAAAATTGAAAGTAACTTTATTACTAAAGAGCAATAAAAGAGTAGATTTTCAGAGAGCTTTGCACAGACTTTTGACCAGTATAACAGTGGCCCAGGCTACGGTAATCACTCCTTTGATGTGAATTCTGCCAATCTCTTCCAGAACATTATATTTGCTCTCTTGAGTAGAAGCAATTCTCGCTTTCCCATATTTACGTCAGCACTTCCTAGCCTTTTCAGGTGACAATTTCATGCCAGATTATACAGGTTGCAACCAAACATTTGCTATATATCAAACAGAAATAGCAAGTAAGGGGATAGATCATCTTTTGAGGAAGAGGGAACAATAGCAACAAAAACCAAAGTCAAGTCAGCACCAAGAATGACCTACCCATGAGTTTAACGTGAGTTTTGAGAAAACCAGACCTTCTGATACCCTTGTCATCACCCTTGCTATACATGTGTCTGCAGGCAGAAGAGTGATGCAGCAAGCAAGTGTAATGGAGCACTCACTTGTTAATGAGAAAAACAACTTCTAACAATTGAACAATTCCCCCAAGATCTTGTTTTCTGGAAAGAAAATGCAATTCGTTTCCTGGATTTATCTTGAAAGGCATAACAAAAACAGGTGACCAATAATGTTTGGGAAATAAATGCTCTTTTACTCTTTCTATTTACATGGCAAAGGACTTAATATTTCAGCATTTCTTTTGTTGTTCCAATCACACACCTGCAGCTCAGTTACCATTGTATACTGGACTCAGCAGCCTGGATTCCCCATAACCCATACTGACATCATCCAAAAAGGTACTTCTCTTTTTAGTATATTTTCCTTGTGAAATTCTCATGTGCTGAAATTATTTGTCCTTTCAACAGTGTATCAACTTTCACTCAGTCTCCTAGAACCTTTTTTGACTGCAGCTTGTAGAACATGGAGCTCAACTGAAGAAAAATGGTGTCACTGCTACAGAAATGCTGTAGTTTATATTTTACCCAAATTTATCTCAGTAATCATATCTCAGTCTGTGCTGTACTTTCTTTGTTGGACATAATCTTTGCTAATCAGTGAAAGGTTATATGAGGTGAAAGAACACTGGGGATGGGTGCCAAGTACTGATTCTATCTCAGGAGGTACCTTTCATTACTTGAACGGACTTCACTTCAAGTGGAGGATTTGTAGGAACACAATTTATGAATTTTATCCTATGTCATTCCCAAGTTAAGGAAGAACAAACATATTGTAATCAAATATAATTTTTTCATTGTTAATGTACCGTAACACATAAATTAAGATATAATAATAGAAAATCATTTATTTGGTTCAGAATTGTATATGCTACTAGTTCCATCTGAGTTACTAATCACCCTTCAGTATCTTGATCATTTCAATGAAATAAATGTATTGAGCAGCAATGAACACATGCAGCAGATTCTTTAATAAGGCATAAATATAATACACTTACAGTGCAAAATAACACCCTGGACCAGCTACATAAAACTACAGCCCATGAAAATGAATTTATGAAACTAATGCATGAATACTGATATAACTTAATTTGATTGCCAGAAACATCAAATATGAGCTGAAAGTCTACCATGACAAACTTATTTTTTTAATTAGGGATAGAATTACTAACAATATTAAAATTATTAGAACAACTTACTGTCTTAGGTTTTCAATCATTTTTTCCATTGCTTCTTCCCAGCAATATGCCTTCACAGATTGGATATTTTCAATCATTTCTGATGTAATCACAAGTCTTTCATTGATCTTTCCAGCTCTTTGATCTCTGTAAATCAATCAATCAATCAATCTCATAGGAAAAACAAGTCAAATTTTTATCTACTAAGAACTGCTCAAGGTTTTAAGTCATATTTATTTTGTTCAAAAGATGGGCATTTATTTTATTATCAAATAGATGGTAGCAAAAATAATAACTACTGTTTAGTAAATGCCTCCTATGTGGCACTGTCCCTGTCCCTTACGATAGTCTATGAGTGGTGGGTATCTCAATTCAGAGATGAAAAAACAAAGACAGTGAGGTGAACTGGCTTGACTAAGGTCATATAACTAGTAAGTATGCAATCTGGGATTCAAACAAAGGCTATTTGACTCCAAAATTTTTATACTTTATGTCATATTCTACCTACTCAGGAAGCCCTTTATCATAAGCAGTGACTGGTGTAAGTCATTCATTCACTGGTATTAGTTATTCTGTAATACAAAGTGACTAAGGCTCTGGTGTGTTGATCCATTAACTAGAGTCGTAAAACCTAATAAACTCTACACAAAAATTCCTTTTAACTCACATAAATATTTTATCCATTTTTAGCTGTTTTATATCTTAAAAAATGAACTGAATCAACATATTTATAAAGAAATTCTAGAGACTGACAAACAAAAAATTTCCCATTGATATAGGAAGTAATATTTATACCACTTTAAAAAGTCTTTTTTAGGCTAGGCGCAGTGGCTCATGCGTGTAATCCCCGCACTTTGGGAGGCTGAGGTGTGCAGATCACCTGAGGTCAAGAGTTCAAGACCATCCTGAGTAACCTGGTGAAACCGTGTCTCTACTAAAATATAAAAATTAGCCAGGTGTGGTGCCATGTGCCTGTAACCCCAGCTACTCTGGAGGCTGAGACAGGAGAATTGCTTGAGAGTGGGAGGCAAAAGTTGCAGTGAGCCGAGATGGTGCCACTGCACTCCAGCATGGGTAACAAAGTTAGACTCTGCCTCCAAAAAAGAATTTAAAAAGAAAAAAAAAAAAAGGCTTTTTAATTACACTGAAGATCACAGTTCTATGTAGAGAGCAGTCCTGGTTTTACTAAAGTGGGCTTTTTGAAAACATAATTTTTAAAATTTTCAAGCTATGCAAATAAGTTGCTACCTGTACTTCATCATCATTCTCCCCAGCCCAGCCTGAAAAAGGGCAAGAACTATCAGGAAACCAAGTCCACAGAAGGCAGAGGCCTGTAACAACTCCCAGATTAGCCCCATGAGGAGTGCCACTTGCAAAGGAGCGATCCACACAAAATGTGCCAATGCAAGTCCCTGGAAAATAAAAGCACAGCAAAAACAGGAGGCATTTTATCTTCCACCCCTAGAAACAAACAATCATATATGAAAGAAAGCAAATACAGGGAGCATATGATCAAACACTTCATGGTTCTGAGCCCACTAAAATCAAGTAATCATTACATGGAGCACATAGCAATGTGCTTAAACATTCTACATATAGACTAGGCTTTCCCAAAGAACAAATTTCAAGTAAGTGCATTTTAAAGTATATTTTTATTCAATGGAATTGAGATTGGACATCTTAAGTATCCTGTCCAGGTTTTTAGTAACTCACTTCTTTTTGGATTAAGCAAGAACCACAGCACAGGACATGAGAGAACAAAAAACTCTCTCTAGAGACTCAATCCACACAACTGCACATCTCTGTCAATTGACAGAGACATTAGGAATAAATAGTTGCTGAATTCAACAGTAATTAATTTTGTATCAGCTGTGGGTCCAATGCTATTTTAAGTACTGGACATGCAAAGATAAGTAAAACACATTATCTGTCCTCAAGGAGCTTGAATTTGTCACAAAAGACAATATAGAACAAAAATTCCTCCGAGTATCATATTCAGCCAAAGTATATAACAGATTTAAAGTATTAAAAAGAAGCAAGATCTGATAAGAATTAAGTTATGAAAAATCTTATTAACAACAGCCTGAGATGCCTTTGAGTTGGGTGGTTCTACCAAACCCCAGAATGGTGCTATGCTATACAATTTACCTTTCTCAGTTTCCAGGATAGGGAAGCTAGAGACAAGCAAGACTTAACCACTAATTACTATTATGTGACCCAGAAAAACTCTACCTTTTCAATTGTATAATTTATAACAATAGTGCAGAAAACATTAAATCAACAGGTACATACTTCATCAAATTTGTTCAGGTTGTTGGAAAGGAGACTAACAAGTTGTCCAATACTTATTTTATCTAGAACACGGCTTGACAGCTTTAAAGTCTAAAAGAAAAACGGGAAGTTAGAAAATTTCAACAAACAAAATACAAATATATTTTAAGTAACGTTATAATATGACTGAGAAATTCAGTTATTACGCATTCATTATTAAGCAAAGGTAATGAAAATTATGTTCTATTCATCTAGCTTACTATCTTCTCAGATTCATATATATTTCTTTTAACAGTTAGTATTATACTGGCATGCTTCTAGCTGTTTTATTTTCCAGCATCTAGAGAGAAATAACTATTTTTTCTCCTCACAATGAGAATGATATTATACTTAAATGCCCATTTATATGGCATGGGATTTTTTTTTTTTTGGCTTTGTTTTAAAAGATAGAGCCAAAGGGAGGGGAATTTGAGATTAAGCCTTGACCTTGAATTTTTCATGCAGTCCTATACTAACTCTTTTGAATAAAATTACTGTTAAAGTCAATAAAGGTATGTGATGAATAGCTGAGTAATTAATACTTTTGTGAAAAAGTATATTAACAACAAAATACTTAAATTTTACAAAGAAAAATGCAATGGCATATGAAAAATAGTTAAGCAGGTAAATTATTTTTTGTCTACTTATTTATCTACCAATTAAATTTACTTAATTAAAATTATAAAGTTGACTATGATTATGGAAGATCAGAGTCATACTTTGCTCAATTTGACTTCAAACTGAAAAAGAACTGATTTGCTATTAGCTCACTTTGATTGGGAATTATCTAATATTAGTTTCAAGTGAATCTCTCACATATTTGTTGGGCATTTAGTAAACACAAATCACTCTACTTGATGCCTCAATGATTATTAAGATTTATTAAAATGTAATTATTTCTTCAAAAGCGACCTAGTATATAAATAACTAAATATAATGTGATAGATGAGTTAAGGAAAGTAGAAAGTAATAGGGTAGTTAAGAGAAAGCTAAAACTTCTGGTTAGAAAAATCGGGAAGGATTTTCTTGAGGAGTTAGAATTTGAGATGGTCTGGAATAACAAACTGTGTAGATAAGCAGAGAAAAGAAGGAATCAAGGCACTTAATTCCAAAACATTATCAGAGCAATATGAAGGGGGAAAATCCATTGAGCTAAATTGCACATGACTCAGTAACAGGCTTAGTCTCAAGTGACTTTGAGTCCTGCATAAGGCTTAACATGGAGCTGTGTGCACAGTAAGGACTCAATGAATATTTTAAAATTAAGTTATTTCTGCATTCTTGAAAAGTATAGGCAAAGCTCAAGTTAGTTTGTATTTAAATTCATTATTTAAAGTAAAATGTTGCAGAATTTGGAACAAAGCAGAGGAGAGCTCTGTTACAAACTTTGGAACATTGTAGGAACCATCCCACATATCCTGGTCATGAGGCCAAACAGGTCAGATATGGGAAAGCATGAGACCTGGGAAGAGTAAACACAAAGTTCATTTTAGGAACCAAACCAAAGCCACACAGAGATGGGATTGCCTTCTTTGGTGATAATGCCAACGTAGGCCAATAAGGGTGGCTAGAGAGATAAGTCAAACTGGCCAAGAACACAGATACTCAATGTTGAGAAAGGAAGACAAATACAATGCCATCTAACTTTTTATCAATGCATCTGGGTCTGAAAGCACCTATATCCTGTATTTGTGCTAAATGTTACATATGGACTTGTTTATAAACTAACCTGCCCCTTATTTGATCTCTGTACCCCTTTAGCCCATGCCTCTCTCTCCCTGCAGTAAAGTCTGCCCACTAAATATCAGTACTCTATTGTCCCTAGTGGTTGGAAAACCCTCCAGTTCAAAGATTGTGATTTACCTATTTTAGAAATTTTGAAGCAGTGTCTACACCATGTTCTGTACTCTTTAAATCTTAGTTTCCTTATCCATATGATAGGGATGATAGTACCTACCATTAAGTGTTGTGCGGAAGATCAAATGAGATGGTGTACCTAATCGCTTAAAAGTTTGTCATGTACATCCTATTATCAAGATAACAAGCATTTTTAATAAATATTTATTAAACTGAATTCAACTTTCTCTGATATGCCACCTGTGCAGAGTCTACATTCTAAATGATATCTAACAATGTCCTCACTTACGTAAAGGTTTGGATCAAAATAAAACTTTTGTTGATTTATCACATGTTTTCCTGGTACTTGTGAACTGATGAGATTGCAGCTGAGGTGATAACTGTGGACTCCGTTTTTTTGTTTTTTTTCCTTCTGCCTTCATAAAAGGCTTTTTTGAACAATAAAGTACAGTTATTGAGGTTTTACAACACAGTCGACCTTGCAGTTATATCTTGGAAGTGTTATGGGTTATTTGCTAGAGGCAGATTTCAGATCAATGTCCCTTATAAGCCAATTATTTAATATATAACATTTTTACAGTAGTAAAAGAAGAAAGAGAGGGGTAAAGCAATATCCAAATTAGTCCATCAGAAACAGCTTTCTATAATGACTTTGCAGATCCAAGTTAGTCACACATGGTAGTGAATCAGGTTGATGAAAGCACATGCCTTTGAGACAAACTTAAATTGTGTTTGTAAGGTACCTAAATGTTAATTTGAATTCACCTAAATGATGCCCTGGCAACTTGGGCTCTTGTCTGGACAACACATGCAGAAAAGCAGAGTAGGTTCCTATGGTTTCAATGCACATGCTCTTCCAAAAACTTTAAATTTGTAGGGCTCACAGGATGATAAAAATCCAATTCAAAATAAGCCATGGATACTACTGCTTGTGACAATTAGTAGGTGAAAACTTTTATTGCTTAGGTTATCATTAACAATTATATATTAAACTCTTCTTACTGAACATAAAGATATGTAGCATTTTGCCATAAGATGATATTTTGTCAATTACTTTTATGTAGGCTAGTGAATCATCTTAACAGGAAACCATGGATTCCAAAAACATGATAACATGATTAGGAGAAAAAAAAAAACCCTACAACACAGGCAGTTTACAGAAGACATTCAATAATTATCAGTTGAATCAATTAAATTATCAAGGATAATTAAGAGCATTAATTATTCCTGTCGTTTGCTTCATAGGCATATGGCATTAATTTCAGTGTGTATCTGTGATTTGTACCAGCTCAGTACCTAATTTGGCATTTAAAATATTTACAATACAGAATATATGTACCATGGAGTCTGTGTAAGGAAGTATTACCTTCTTATAAATCAAACTAAACATAGCTATTCTCATCTGCATTCCAATGTGATGAAGGCCAAAAATGGCTGGGTGTAGGAGCAGTGTCCTCACGATAAAGAGAAGGCATAAGCCTATGCCCAGGTAAATCGCAATAGAGCGTTCTGTCTTGTTATCTGGGTCATAGGAAGCTATGATTCTTCCCAGTAAGAGAGGTTGTACTGCTTTGGTAACTTCCTGCAGAAGGAAAAAAACAGAGAAATTAAATTTCATTTCTTTCTCATAAAACACCCTGATAATTTCAATATAAGATGTTTCATCTTTAGAGGAGACTTAAATTGAGTTTACATAAAGGGTCATACCATATGTGAAACACTTGGCACTATTTTTAATATCTTGGTACTTTGAAATAAGAGTGGGGATTTGTTATAGCAAAAGTCATTGGGAGGCAAGTTTACACATAAGGTATTTTTAATTAAACAGTGAGTAGTGGCCACAAAATAAAAAGTATAGTTTCTGAAATGATTTGTTAATTAGTAACATCTACATAGCACTCACCTAACAGTTTCTAAAACATTTCCCTCTTCTTTTTTGGTAACAACTTTCAGTATCAGAGTATGCATTATTATTTTTTTATTTTTTCACTATAGAGACTTTCTTTGCTACAGAGTAGACAGTATTATTTTCAACCAGCAGATGAAGAAACTGAGGCCAAAGAGACCAAGTGACTTGATATAATTTCAGACTAGAACTTTCAAAAGTGTTTTGGGGAATGGCATTATTTTCAGAATGAACTTAGCTTCTCAAGGCAACTATATAAGGCAGAGCTGGCTATGGGAGGGAGGACCACACGAGCACTAGCAGTACTTAAAGTCAGCCACTTCCAATATTAGTACCTTCTCAGTCAGCAGTAGGAATAGACTTTGGTGAAGGGGTTTGCCAGCAACCTCAACCTCAGCCCAGATTCCAATGACTCCTGGACTCCTCAAAGGCTTGTGAGTCAATGAGGGAGAACAGAAGTTATGTTCTACCAAATATACCTCATCAGGGTCCGCAATCAACTACTAAACCAAATTGTCCATCGAATTTATTACCACGTCTGCTGAATATACGGGAATAGATCTGAATCCAGGGATTTTGAACCCAGGATGTCTAATTCTTACACATCTTGCTAAATTGACTTCAAAAGCGAAGAACACATAATTCCCCACTTTGTTTTATAATGACCTAGTAAAATAAGGATCAGAGGGTAACCCTGCAAGGAAATGATGTTATGATAATTGGTTCTATTTTAAATATGTATTACCAAGCATGACTGTCCCCTACCCCCTATATTGCCAAGCATTATTCTGCCTCATCCCTTAATTTGGGTTTTTTTTTTTTTCTATTTTCTACAATGTATGTTCTAAACTTCAAGTATCCAGTACCTCCAGGCCCCGCATTCTCAATAGATGACCATACTTTCTACATCAGTGGCACTCCCACAAGAAATCCTAACCCATATAGAGCTGTCATTGATTGAGTAGCTTTGTGTAGCTGCTCATTCTGTGCTTTATATACAATGTTTTATTTTGAATTAACTGTGTCAACCAAGGCCCTGAATGCAAGAAAACATTCAAAACTTTTAAAAAGCTTCCAAACTAATCACAAACTTGGAATATCATGGTTCTCTCAACTCACATAGCCACGTTTTTTTTTTCTTTCTTTTTTTTTTTTTTGAGACGAAGTTTCGCTCTTGTTACCCAGGGTGGAGTGCAATGGCACGATCTTGGCTCACCGCAACCTCCGCCTCCTGGGTTCAGGCAATTCTCCTGCCTCAGCCTCCTGAGTAGCTGGGATTACAGGCACATGCCACCATGCCCAGCTGATTTTTTGTATTTTTAGTAGAGACGGGGTTTCACCATGTTGACCAGGATGGTCTTGATCTCTTGACCTCGTGATCCACCCGCCTCAGCCTCCCAAAGTGCTGGGATTACAGGCGTGAGCCACCGCGCCCGGCACATAGCCACATTTTAAGTGTGAGTTTGAATGATAGCAGACAGGCAGTTTCTTTTTTTCTAAAAAGAAAATCACTAACCTCCTCCCCAAATATTACATGTTAATAGTTTGCTATATCCACTGAAATATTTTTTAAAGAGTAAATAAGCATACAAATGACTATATAGTGTGTATTATATGTTTTGTACTTCTATTACATATATGTGGATTTTTAGAATATATATCAAGAGAGAATGGATTTTGAGGTTTTAAAATTTATATAAATGGTATCCTACTGTGCTTTTTCCAACTTTTTAAAAACAACACTGTGTTTCTCACATTTATCCCTATCAATACTTGTATAGCCAACTCATTTATTCTAAGTGCTGCATAACATGCCATCCTGTGAACAAATTGGGTCATTTGCCCATTTCTATACATTGGAGCAGTTGTGTTGTTTTTACTCCTGAGCTACTGCAGTCAGAGAAAGTGCTACCTTGGATGGTTTTACAAAGTTCCACAGGTGTTTGCCAAACTTTCTCTAGATTCAAGTATTTTTTTTCAAAAAAACTCCTTTAAATTAGAAAAATGTACAGTTAAGATAAATCTTGGATTTAAAATTATAAATATATCTGCACTACAAACAATTATTAAGAGTATGCTTTCAGTAGCAATATTTAATACTTAAAATTATTTTAGATTAATATTTTATCCCAGAATTTTTCTATATTGTGTTGTTTGTCATAGACAAATGTCAATACCATCAATTTACTTTGATTTGATTTATTTTTTATGACTAGTGGGTTTATACTTGGCCAAAATGCTCTCTTGAGTTGCAGTCAAGGACACTGGATTTATTTGTGCTACTCATGTTAGAAGTATCACATGTGGTCTTGAGGCAGAGAGCAAGGGGCATTATTTACCATACATACCAGATAAAGCATCATGTCTTGTTCATTGTAAGACAATAACTGGAAGAGTATGACCTGTGAACAGTGCTTATAAAGTCAAATTGCTTATATCATGATTAGCATAAACATATTTCTCCCCTTTCAGAACTCATTTCTCGTAATATATATCTATACAGATATGTAAGATAGATATCAACAGAGAGAGAATGGATAGATTATCTCAAAGAATATAAAACTACTGATAAACAATACATTGCAAAGCAAGTATGTAAATATTTTAAAAAGTAACTTCTGTCTGTGGAATGCTAAAAATAACCTTCTGAGAAAAAAGGGAAATATTTTAGCAACCAAACAAAATTTACCTCAGAATTTTTCACATTAGAAATGTTAAGACTTGTATGATTTTTTCCTTTTGAGTAATGTGTACTAAACTCCCTTCCACTGGATTTCTCCATTATATTTTCTATAACTTGTTTTCTCTATCACGATAGACTTATTTGCTAAATTGTTATTCAGTTGTAATTTATAACAAAACAATTAAAATTGTATATCAAACTAAATGGAATGCCTTTTTTTTGTTTTTAAATTCAGAGACAGGGTCTTGGTTTGTTGCTTAGGTTGGTGTTCAAGGTCTATTTAGAGGTGCAATCATAACACATTACAGCCTCAAATCTATAGATCAACAGATCCTCCGGCTTTAGCCTCTCAAGTAGCTGGGACTATAGGCTCATGCCACCATGCCTGGTTTGTAATGCCTATTTTACATATTGTCATTACTGAGTTAATTGTCATCTTTCCTTAACCAAAGTGGACATAGTCATCCTTTGAACAACAGTGGCTATGTTACAAAGAACTGGTAGCATTGCTCTGGATGGACATATGTTTACAGACTAAAATGCAGTTTATTTGCAGTATGAAAAAATTCTAATAATCAGATCATCTGCAAACAGCAAACCAACATAAACCCCACCACCACATGGAGCTGTTACCATTCCAGGACAAAATCAGCACTCTAAAATCCCTCCCTTTCCATAGTTTTCCTTAATCAGTTTTAAGCAGCATGTTCTTTAATATTTACAATGGAACCATTTACAGATATCACCTGATTTTTTTATTTGGAAAAAAACACTGGTAACTGTTACCTAGCTTAATCCACGAAGTGCAATCCTTTACAAAAATTATCCCCAGAATGACTGGGAGAAACACAGACCCTATATTCTAGGTAGAAGAAAGCTGCCTATACTCCGTTATTCAGGCTATTTTCAGAGACACAAGAAATGTCCTGATTTGCTCCCACATGAAATAATACAAGCAAACTGAGGCTTGCGTGTAAGAAGGAGGAATGTACAATTATTTTGGGTATTTAATAAAATAGTTTATTACTCTTTATCAAACACAAATCAAGATGGAATTCACTTAATGGTTCACTTCAATAATAGAAGAAGCCTGATATCAATGTGTAAGCCAGTGTGATGGTAAAATAGACACTGAATTCAAAATCATGAATTCCAAATTCTTATCCAGCACATTACCTACATTGGCAGTGTTACTTTAGTCACTTCCCTGCTCTGGACAATTTTCCTCACTGATAAACTAAGAGGTGGAGAGAGTTAATTGTGACGTCCCCTCCAGTGCTAATATCTCTGATTACATGATCTGAATCTGCAGACTCACAAGGCAGAAGCTAAGAATTCCTTGGGTAATTGTCCTAGCCCTCATCCTGCCATGACTATGGCTGTTTTCTACTCAGAGGGATGAAAGTCTGAACGGTGTGTGAGTTCAGAAGACCATCTGGGTAGAGGGCCTCAGGTTAGAAAACAACTCAAGTGATTGCATTCCTGGTGGGGATCATTTGGGAATTCAATTTAGATCAGTCTTCCAGGGAAAATCTGGAAGTCTAAAAATACCTCCTTATCTTCTAGGAGTTATATACCTCATTTCTCACAGGACTTTAAGATCAGAGCTTCAAAGTTACTATAGATGAGTCTAAATTCTTTAACCATTTCTGGTTAAAAAATTGTAATGCGTATCTAGGATAGGGTCAAATGTTTCTAGAGGTAGGAAAGTCTGCTTTTTCTAGATATTCAGATCATGAAGGAAAGTTCAGGTAAAAACACAGAAAACTGAACTCAGGTTTGCAATTACATTAAATGAATTAATATCAAGATAATTTGACTTTAAAAATTACAGCTCTGATCCCAAAGCAGAGTTGTTTCTAAGTAGAATGATCAGTTCGAAAACTTCTAAGGCTATATTGTTTTCTGTTGTGTGAGGTCACTTAATAAAATCATCACTATACTTTTCACTGGTTTTAAATACACAGTACTTTATAAGTCTTTATCCCAAGAATACTAGGACAGTTTAATTTTGAGAAATTAATTAACAGAATACAGAAGAATCTATGATTATCTCAATAACAACTGAAAAGGAATCTGATAAAATTTCAGTATCTGTTTCTGATAAATGTTCTTAATAAACTTGAATATAAAGATATATTTTTAACCTGAGAAAGAATTTCTTCCTCAAAATAACAATCAATGCCATAATTAATAAAAGTCTAGATGCATTACCTTTAGAGTCAATAAAAAACCAGAATACTAGCTATTTCTACCATTTGACATTTTTCTGGAACTTCTAGCTAATATAACTCAACAAGAAAAATGATTTAGGTACAAATATTGGAAAGAAGGAACAAAAAGTATCATTATCAGCATACAATATGATTGTGTAACAAATTTAAATGAATTAAGAGTTTAATAGGTATAGGTTTAAAATATAACTATGCTAAGAAAATAGATTCCTACATATCAAACATGCTAACAATTAAATGAATATCCCATTCATAGTAACAATATAACCAAAGATACATTGTAATAGCAGTAAGATATGTATCTTAAAACACACATCTGACAAAACATTATTGGGACATATTTTAAAAGTGTCAAATAAAGGGAAAGACTTAAAACTTTCTAAAATAAAAAACTTAATATTACAAATATTACATTCTCCCCCAAGTTATAAGATTAGTGCAATCTTCATCAAAATTTGAAGTAGATTTTTTGGAAGTGAATTTTTAATACCATAAGAGTAGGGACCATCAGTCTCAATTTTTGCAATAATCCTAGCACCATGCACAACACCAAGCACAGAATATCCACTCAACAAATATTTGTTGAATCAATGAATAAAATGATTCTAAATTTCATTTGGAAAAAAATTTGTCAAAAATATTTGAGGAATAAAAATAATGTGTCGGAGGGTTTACATTACTGGATATTAAATCATAAAGCCATAATAATACATGAGATGACAAAGAAATAGACTGATTTATCTGGAAAGTCCAGAAACATGTCCAAGCACATGTAATAATTTAATATATTATAAAATATGACATTTTAATTCAGTGGAGAAAGAATAGGTCACACAATAAATGATGGAAAAACTGGATACTTACCTTTTTGAAATTAGATTTCTACCTCATACATGCATCACAATAAATTCCAAATAGAGTAGATATTTAAATGTAAAAGATGAAGCAATATAAACATAGATGCATGCTTACATAATATTTGGGTGGGATGGCCTTTATAAAAGAATAATGTCAAAGCAGAAAACAAAGAAAAAGATACATAGATTTGCCAGCAAATTTTTCAAAAATTGAAACTTCTAATTGTTAAAAAAAATTAACTCACTAGAAACAAAATTACAAGGCAACTAACTAACAGGCTAGGGAAAATATTCTCTCATGTATCAAGAAAGAAACAAATACACCAAAATAAAAACACACAAAGAACATGAAAGGCAATTCACACACACAAAAGGAAATATAATTGCATAGTTAATATACAAAAACAGTTTAAACTCACTAAGAACCAAAAGTAATGCAAATAAAAATAGTAATATGCTCTTTTTCACCTAGCATTTTGAAAAACATTTTTTCAAATATCTATTTTTAGGACTGAATTTTCATAGTTTAGTATCAGGAAAGTAAATTAGTAGTACATCTTTTCTGGAAAGCAATTTATTTGTATTTGTACATTTAGGTAAAGAGTCAAGAAAATCTTCTAAGAGTCAGCTTTTAAAGGGGTGTGTAATGAAGGACTTTTTATAGTAGTAAAAAAATTGAGGCAATTTAAATATTCAATGATGAGGAACTGATTAAATAAATCATGGTACAGCTATATGAGTCATACAAGTAATTAGGTAGAAAAATATCTAATGACATGGAAAGGCATTCACAACACATTAAAAGGAGAAGCAGATAAATGGCACATTATGTAATAATCACCTCTCCCCTTTATAAAGTATAAATTCCTATGGGAAAAGAAATGGAAGAATTAACATCAAATTTATCAATAATTATCTGATCATTCTGATTATTCATCAGAAAAAATACCTAAGAAAAATTAAAATTTGGATAAAAATTTCATATTACTTACAATAACAAAAAGAAAACGTATACAAAAAAATTTAGAAAGCAAACACACCTGCACTCAGAACTTATCATAGGATACAAGAATGCTGGCTTATATATTAAAGCAAAAGTTTACAATTTTGCTTTTGGTAGGATAAACATGAGTGTCAATTTTTTTTGTTTATTTTGACACAGCAGAGTCTCATGATAGTTTTTGGCTTCATACAAATTGCTAAGAAAAATAATTTTTTCATATTTATCCTAGATAATAAAAACATATTCACGCTTAATCCACTGAAGTATTAAGAGGTTTATTTTTAAATATTTCCTTCACTTTGCCACAATTGTTTATAGTTTTTGCATAAATACACATATACCACACCTAGAACAGAATCTCAAAAAAAAAAAAAAAAAAATCTACCTTTCAATTATGCTTTTAGATTCAATGACTAATTCAAAATGTTTTAGTTTTGGTATTTTCCTCTTAGTGCTTACTGATTTCATAAATTATTACTGGTAACATCTCCACTAGAAATCTAAGCTATATTCATCATATTTCATAAGAAAAAGCTCCTGGATTTGCTGAAATAGTAGCAATAATAGGTTTGGTTAAGACAATATGATAATGAAAGATGTATTAAAATATTAATTTTAATGTCTAAAATAATACTAGAATCTACCTATCATTTTAAAGTATTAGCAAAATATATTCCTGTGCCTTATAAAAATCAAACTGGTGCTTCAAGATTTGCTTATAGCATATATACAGAAATAAGTAAATGTAAATAATGAGTATTTGTACACTTAGGTAGAGAGTCTATTTAAAAATATAGGGATGGGTGCAGTGGCTCACATCTGAAATCCCAGCACTTCAGGAGGCCAAAGCAGGAGGATCACTTGAGCCTAAGAGTTTGAGACCAGCCTGGGCAACACGACGAGACCCTGCCTCTAAAAAAGAAAGGCAGAAAACATATATATGTGTTTTCTATATGTATGTGTGTGTGTGTGTGTGTGTGTGTGTGTGTGTGTATACATATATGTTTTCTATTTTCTTATCTATTATTGTTGCTATATATGTATATGAAAGGTATATACACATATATGTATATATTATAGCCTATTATATATTAAAATTATATATAGTATATTAATTATAGTAATATATATTTATTTAGACTATTACTATATTATAATAAATTAAATATGTTATATATTATAATATGTTATATTATATATTATAATAGGTTAGACAGAGACATATGTATGTGGCATATATATATAGGTTTTATATATATATATATCCCTTTCATATACTAAGATTGGTGCAAAGGTAATTGTGGTCTTTGCCATTACTTTCAATGGCAAAAACCACAATTACCTTTGCACCAAATATATAGAGAGAGCATTTGCTATAGGCCAGGATCTATTCTATGTGCTTAATGCATTTAATTCTCACAACAACTCTATAAAATATGTGCTATCATTATCTCCACTTTACAATAATGAAATTGAGATAAAGAGAATTTTAGTAACCTAGTAACTGGCAAAACTGTGATCTGATAAAGAGTGTGATTGGATTGTTCGTAACTCAGTGTTTGAGGGGACGGATACCCCATTCTCCATGATGTGCTTATTTCAGATTGCATGCCTATATGAAAACATCACATAAATATATACACCTACTATGTACCTACAAAAAATTAAAAATAAAAATAAACAAAAACTAATATTTGAACTGGACTAATATTTGAACTGGACTTTGGAATTTAGATTCCGAAGTCCCCTTCCCATCACCACCCTTATTCATAACCCTAAATCAAAAACAAAAATGTTATAACACAACCTGGTTTCTTCTCAGGTGCCCCTCTGTTTACATATCATTATCAGTTCAACATGACCTAGCAAATTAAGTTATAAGCTAGCACCACTGTAATTTAAGAAAAATACCATTTCTCTAGTCCCCATGTCATAAACACAAAATTTAAAAGATGGAAGTTATGGTAGAGATGTTACACTGAACTATAGCTATAGTATACAGTTTCCTTTAATTGTATAGTTAAGGAAACTGAGGTCCAGACAAATTTTTTTTCATTTGCTTAAGATTATAAAATAAGTTCATGGTATCAGTGCATAAAGCAGATCCCAACGGAGTTACCAAAAAAAAAAAAATGCTGAAGCTTTGGAGAAAATACAAACTTACTGCATCATATATATTTTACTTTGTTTTACCATGTCATAATCATTAGTCATTAAAGGATAGTAGGTAGCAATAAAAATGAAAGATGCACCATATTCCTAAAAGGAATGAAAGAGCTAATACCTCATCTTCTCGTATCCAATCTAAGTTGCAAAACTATGATCACAAGCAATTTCTAATTTGCAAATAGATTTGGTTCCAAAATTTCACAAATAAAAACAGGAGATGGATTTTCTTTCCAGCAACAATAGGCAAGCAGAGAGTCAAATCATGAATGAACTCCCACTCACAATCACTACAAAGAGAATAAAATACCTAGCAATACAGCTAGCAAGGGATGTGAAGGACTCTTCAAGGAGAACTACAAACCACTGCTCAAGGAAATAAGAAAGGACAAAAACAAATGGAAAACATTCTATCCTCATGGATAGAAAAAATCAATATTGTGAACATGGCCATACTACCCCAAGTAATTTATAGATTCAATGCTATTTTCATCAAAGTACCATTGACATTCTTCCCATAATTAGAAAAAAATTATTTTAAATTTCATATAGAATCAAAGACTCCACATAGCCAAGACAATCCTAAGCAAAAAGAATGAAGCTGGAGGCATCATGCTACCTGAGTTCAAACTACACTACAAAGCTACAGTAACTAAAACAGCATGGTACTGGTGCCAAAACAGACATATAGACTGATGGAACAGAACAGAGACCTCACAAATAACACCACACATCTACAAGCATATGATCTTTGACAAACTTGACAAAAAAGCAATAAGGAAAGGAGCTCCTATTCAGTAAACGGTGGTGGAAAAACTGTCTACCCATATGCAGAAAACTGAAACTGGACCCTTTCCTTATACTTTATACAAAAATTAACTCAAGATGGATTAAAGACTTAAATGTAAAACCCCAAACCATAAATACCCTAGAAGAAAACCTAGGCAATACCATTCAGGACATAGGCATGGGCAAAGACTTCATGATGAAAATGCAAAAGCAGTTACAACAAAAGCCAAAATTGATAAATGGGATCTAATTAAACTAAAGATCTTCTACATAGCCAAAGAAACTATTATCAGAGTGAACCGGCAACCTACAGAATGGGAGAAAATTTTTACAATCTATCCATCTGGCAAAGTTCTAATGTCCAGAATTTACAAGGCACTTAAAACATATTTACAAGGAAAAAAAACCCTATTAAGGTGAGCAAATGATATGAACAGACACTTCACAAAAGAAGACATTGATGTGGCCAATAAACATATTTTTAAAAGCTCAATATCACTGATCATCAGAGAAATGCAAATCAAAACTACAATGAGATATCATTTCAGGCCAGTCAGAATGGCAACTATTAAAAAGTCAGCAAACAATAGATGCTGGTGAGGCTGTGGAGAAATAGGAACACTTTTACACTGTTAGTGGAAATGTAAATTAGTTCAACCATTGTGGCAGACAGTGTGGTGATTCCTCAAGTGTCTAGAATTAGAAATACCATTTGACCCAGCAATCTCATTACTGAACATATACCCAAAGGAATATAAAGCATTCTACTATAAAGACACATGCACACAGATAGACTGGATAAAGAAAATGTGGTGCATATATACCATGGAATACTATGCAGCCATAAAAAGGAATGAGATCATGTCCTTTGCAGGGACATAGATAAAGCTGAAAACCATCATCCTCAGCAAACTAAAACAGGAACAGAAAATGAAACACCGTATGTTCTCACTCACAAGAGGGAGTTGAACATTGAGAACAGGTGGACACAGAGAGGGAAACAACACACACCAGGGCCTGTAGGAGAGTCAGGGGTTGGGGGAGGGAACTTAGAGGATGTGTCAATAGTTGCAACAAACTGCCATGGCACACATGTACCTATGTAACAAACCTGCATGTTCTGCACATGTATCCCATTGTTGGATTTTTTTTTAGAAGAAATAAAAAGCAATTAAACTAAGCAGTTTTTTCTATGGTTACCACTCTCCAATCCCCTTACCTTAGATCTAGCAAAAGTCAGATTATTCAGTCATTGTGCTGGTGGCTGTCTACAAGTGGTTCTCAACCTTGGCTATATAATTAGAATCACTTAGGGGAACATTTCAAGAATGACAGCATCCCAGGTTTTATCCCAGACCAATTAAATTACATTTTCTGGTGTAGGGCAGAACTGCATCATGGGGACTAAGGGGAAGATATGCAATGCAGTAGGTAGCACAAGAAAGTGCAGCTGTGTTAGAGGCAGGGTTTAGGATGGGGTAAAAATATTCAGGACATAGGAGATTGTGGGGAGTGCAGCATGTAAGTCACTGCTGGGGTTAGAGAAGCAGCTAGATAAGAAGGTGAGACAGAGATGAGAAAGGAATTCTACATGGCAGACATCTAGAAGACTTGCTGGAGACAGCAGTCCCTAGGTAGCCAGTCACAGGAAGAGACATATATAAATTAAAGTGCTTAAGGCACAGGCTCTCTATGCACAGAATTCCCGAGAGAACAGCATCCCTTCTTTAGTGAAATAAATAAAAAGAGTTTACCCCTACATATATTTCATTCACATATTTTGAAATGGTTGCCACAGGCCCAGCTGTTAGAAGTGGACTTGCACAGCTATATTTTGTGGGAGAAATTTGCATCTGTAGAAAATCTGTTAGTGCAGCCAGGTTTTCCCTTTCTAAGGGTCTTTTTTCAACCTAGGAGAGATTAACTAAGAGTCTGACACCTGCCCAGGTCTGAAAAGAAACATTTACCATCTATTTTCTCTGTGGGCTGCTAAGGATTTATCTACAAAATAAGTCTCCCTTTGCTACCTAAGCCTCTTCCTTTCTGCCTCTTATAACCTGTCTTGACACTGAAACCTGTTTTACAACAATCCAAATCCTCATTCTTTCTGTAACCTCAAGATGGTATACAAGCTTCTGTACTACACTGAGAGGGTGGGTCTTCATCCTGAAGGCTCCCATCTAAACAGGTTAAAAACATTTGTGTGCCTTTCCTTCTATTAATCAATCTGCCTCCTGTCAGCAATTTTTCAGCAAACCTTTAGGGGGCCAAAGATCATGGCCCGCACATTAGCAGTAGGCTTGTATTCAAATGCCTACCCAATGTTTTTATCCAAACATAAGGGGCAGAGATCCTCTTTTTCCATATAGACTGTGGTCTGGCAGCATGAGTACCAGGACTTCTTCATGTCCTTAAGTTTTGTGAGTTTTAATGAAAAAAAGTGGTCTGACCTAAGCTGCACTGACATATGCCTCAATTTGTTGGTAGAAACATGCCCAGAGCTGCCTAGGAATCAAGAATATTTTTGAGTGAATGCTTGTGAATTTCTTATCATAATAAATCCATTGTGATAATCATATTCTCTCAGCAATCTGCTTACAGAGCTTCCTCTACTCGGGTTCCCTCAAACTATGCTAGATTAACTCTCACCTTCAGTTTTTCAACAGCCAGTTTCTCTTCCATGCTAGGAGTCTTAAATGTTAAAGACAATGTTGTATCTATCTGGCTGCTGAGTCAGATGAAAAAAACAAGTGCATAGTTAATGGTGAGAACCATAGCTAATATGATTTAAAATTATAGCAGTACTTCAGAAAGATTAGCTCCTTCATGATGGCATTTTCTTTTTCTTAACCTTTCACAGTTAACAGCAAATTTTATAGTACTTTTCTCATCAGTGCTGAAACCAACCAAATATTTTTATGCCAAAACTACCGTTGCTTAGAGGGACTAAGAATGTGTAGGCATTCTAAAAGCATGACAATCTATTTCTAAGAGTAATGTTATAGCAGTTTCAAGAATCCATGTTTTTTTATTGCATTTTAGGTTTTGGGGTACATGTGAAGAACATGCAAGATTGTTGCACAGGTACACACATGGCAGTGTGATTTGCTGCCTTCCTCCCCTTCACCTACATCTGGCATTTCTTCCCATGCTATCTCTCCCCACTCCCCACTGTCCCTCCCCTATTTACCCCCAACAGATCCTAGTGTGTAGTGCTCCCCTCCCTGTGTCCATCTGTTCTCATTGTTCAACACCTGCCTATGAGTGAGAACATGCGGTGTTTGATTTTCTGCTCTTGTGTCAGTTTGCTGAGAATGATGGTTTCCAGGTTCATCCATGTCCCTACAAAGGACATGAACTCATCGTTTTTGATGGCTGCATAATATTCCATGGTGTATATGTGCCACATTTTCCCTGTCCAGTCTATCATCGATGGGCATTTGGGTTGATTCCAGGTCTTTGCTATTGTAAACAGTGCTGCAATGAACATTCGTGTGCATGTGTCCTTATAGTAGAATGATTTATAATCCTTTGGATATATACCCAGTAATGGGATTGCTGGGTCAAATGGAATTTCTGTTTCTAGGTCCTTGAGGAATCGCCACACTGTCTTCCACAATGGTTGAACTAATTTACACTCCCACCAACAGTGTAAAAGTGTTCCTATTTCTCTTCATCCCCTCCAGCATCTGTTGTAAATGCTCATCATCACTGGTCATTAGAGAAGTGCAAATCCCTGTTTTAATGTTACAGCAGTTTCAACAAGGTTGAAAGACCTATAGCCTCATCACACTTATGCCATTTCCAATATAAATATTCTTCTCTCTGTTTTCTCACCATACATATTTCAGCTGCTTCTTCCCCCCAGAATCCTTTACTTACTAATATTTCACTGCTTATCAGCAGGAGTTGAGCTGGTAAAAACATACTCTGCCCTTCAAATGTGCTGCTAATTCCAGAGCTGTAGCCTCAGGCTCAGGAATACCTTTCCACTCACTCCTGTGCATGGATAATTAATACTCCATGAAGGGCTTTAATATCTCTTTTGCTGGGAAATTTTTAATCTTGAGAAGTTCAAGAACAATTTAGTCTTTCTCCATATCTACTCCAGTCTCCTAGCCCTTATTTTATCTATAGGTTTGACCCTTAGCATGAGTGGTTCTTGGGTAGATTTCACACAGTTTCTTCCCCAGGGTATAAGTAAGAAGATCTCATCGATTCCTGTCCTGCTACCTGTTGTGAAGTTTCTTCATATTTGCCCCTGAAGTGACCCTGGAAGAATCCTCAGCCTTCAAGCTCTGTAGCCTGTTTCTCCTGAGAAGATGCAGAGAAGCTCAGCAGAACCAAGGCTGGTTACTAGAGTTACCATTCTGTTGAGTACGTAAATACAATCATTATAATTACATATTAATAGCAATCATAATCTGGTTCAGTGAAAGGGTCAAAGTCTTTGGAGCTAAAGAGACTTGGTTACACTCAAATTTACCATATGTGTGACTTTAGAAAAGTTACTTAATTTCCCTGATGCTCAATTTCCTATTATGTAAATTAGAGATAATTTCTGCTCCATAGAGTTACTAGGAAAAATAAATAATCTGCATAAAGAGCTTCATATTGAACTGGAACAGGTTAGGTACTCAATAAATATCAAACTGTTCTATATCATGTTTATTTTTTGGCATACATCAGACAAAAAAATATTCTATAGATAAATCCATGTATCATACAAACTTTGACATTTAGGTGGGCACTTTTGCTCATGTGAAACTACTATGTTTGGGGTTCTACAGAAATAAATTATTTTACAAGCCAAGCAGAGCATAGAAAGGGGCCTCCTAATTAGACCCGCTGTCCAGCTTCTACTCAGCAGTGCTTATGTTAATCAATAGAAGTAGCATGAAATGAAGAACATGACCAGGGGAAATTTTGAGTTTCACTGAAATCTTAGCTATGACATAACAAGTGCTTGTAATATCACTCACTTCAATCCAACAATCATTTTTTGAAAACGTTACATACTTACATGATTTATATGATAGGATCAGAGTGAACTGTACTCCATACCCTGATTCAAAGCACACAGTAAAACTTATTTTCTAAAAATTACATCAAATAGAATCAGAAGCTGTAAATAAAATTGTTTATCAAAGCTCTAGGTGGTGCTCTGATTGAGAAAAATCATCTCAAAGGGAACCTAAAAGACATTTAATTCTCCGGCTACCTCATTTAAATTTATAAAATACTTTTTACCCCCAAATTTCCAAATGGTTGCAGATTTTCATATGAATATATATTATGGATCTATGATTTCAAAACCCAGAAAAATTTATTCTAGAAAATTGTCAAGTGCATTAGAGAACATTCTGGATATAAATGTAGTCATCTTTGTTAAGATAAGTTTTAAATGTATTTTTCGTGGGGTATTTGAACTGAAATTTTTTAAGCAATGTAACTCAAATGGCATTTCTTTGGGAGGCACTGTAGTACTGCTTAACTTCCTGAGGCATAAAGACCTATAGGAACACAAGTTAATCCATATGGGAAGTAAATACCCCAAAGTGAATATTGTGTACAGCCTTAACTTGAAGACTAAATAAGTCTTAAACCTGTTACCTTTAATAGGTTACAACCAAAGATTCAAATAATGTGTTGATGATGTAGAAAAATAATAAATCAGAGTCACATTGGACACCAGCTGGGGAACATGCAAGGCACTTAAGCACCACAAAGCCTTGATTTTCAGGTGTGCAACTCTTCATACTAGTGAACACATAAGATGTTAAGAAAATATATTGCAAGAGAACTTTGCTGCCATATTTTAAATTTTTAGTATTTTTCTTTGAAACAATTCAGCACGCAGATATGATTTCAAAATATTACAAACGTTCATATGTGTAATTAGATGCATTTGACCTAATTCTGCTAACATTGTCTTCTGACATTCTCTGTTGAATACTGTAAAATAAAGGCATCAGTAATCTCATATAGATAAGATAATGTGATTTGGAATCATAACAGTAAATAATTTTGTAAGCAAGGAATTTATTTTGCTGAGCCCATTGAGATTGTAAATTGCCACCCGTGTTCCAGGACATTTTCGTTCCAAAGGATTTTTACTCGTCCTTACTAGAGTTTTAGGTGGTTTCTTAGTGTTTGGAGTTGGTTTCATCCTTTATATTTTTACATCTATTCACCAGATTTCCTACTCCTTTAAGAATCACAAAAATTAACATATAATTATGTGATACATAATGAATTTCAAAGGAGATCCTTACCCCTAAATATAACAAGATTCCATAGAACGTAAATCTCCAGAAAAAGCATCGCCGAAGGGCATTAATGAGTTTGGGGTTTTTCTTTGAAGCCAGCTCTCTATCCCATTCTCTGCAAAGAATAAAAAGTGGGACCAATAAGTTGCATGTGCAAACATTTTACTTGTCTTATTTCCCTTAACATAGTTTGTTTCACACAAGTATATCCAAGGAGACTAACCCAAGTAATTACAGAGACAAAACCTCATGGAGACTCTCCAACATCAAACACTTAGACAGATATTCGGCAAATTTCAATGCTCTGCCATATATCACTGTGCAGGGAATTTATTTCATGAAAAGGCCACATTGTATGTGTTAAAGAAAAGTGTGGAGCTTCTAAAGAACAATGGAAAGTGTGGACAAAGAAAGTAAGACTTTTATGAATACTCACTGCTGTGCTTAGAACAAGGTGGAAAAAATAAACACATAAATATCCTACATTTTTCCCTCACACCTTGATCTTTATCTGTTTAGAGCTATGGCAGATTTTACAAGATTTCACTGTCGAATCACAAACAAGTTAAAATGTCAGGTGGCTTTTTCTGTTATTTAACATGAGAAAAATCTGTTAGACTTTGTTTTTAAAAGTAGAAGCATAAGATAAATATAATTAAACTTCATTTTAAACTACTGAAATCATTTATTAGAGTAAAAGTCTTTGAAAATGAGCACAGGATCAAATTACATATTTTCTATTGTAGTAAGAATAGACATCAAGTAGTCTGAAAACTGGCTGAAATCTAGTAAACATTCTGTTTTCTTTTAAATACTATAGGAATACCAGCTGATTGTATTTATTACATTATTGCCACTGATTTCTGTTAATAAAAGCCTTTTTTCTCTTCACAAAGGAATAAAGTATCTCTAAATATTATCATCATCTTAATTTTGAAACTGTACAGAGATGAAAAATTTCATGAACCACAATCATGAAAGAACTTTTATATAAACGATTAGATAAAGGCTACATTTCATCAATGGTTATTCCCATTACTATCAAGTTACCATAACTAAACATGGCTCTAAATCACTCTAAAGGAGGAATAAGCCAGGAGCAGTGGCTCATGCCAGTAATCCCAACACTTTGGGAGGCCAAGGCAGGCAGATTACTTGAGGTCAGGAGTTCAAGACCAGCCTGGCCAACAGAGCAAAACCCTATCTCTACTAAAAATACAAAAATAAGCTGGGCATGGTGGCTCACACCTATAGTCCCAGCTACTCAGGAGGCTGAGGCAGGGGAATCGCTTGAATCCAGGAGGCAGAGGATGCAGTGAGCTGAGATCACACTACTACACTCCAGCCTGGGCAGCAGAGTGAGACTCTGCCTCAAAAACAAACAATACAAACAAACAAAAAATATAAAGGAGTGGTATACAACTGATATTTGAAGACAAGCTTAGCAATCTCTGAGAATGTATCTTGGCATCCCGCAGAAGCTTGCTAATGAGAGCCTTTCTATAAAGCTTAATGACATTTTCCATCTATCTACCTCCCCAAACTCTTCACCCTTTCTCATACACAGAGCTAACCTCCCATCCATAACATTTGGTGACTCACAATACAGTAAAAAGCTAAGTATGAAGCAGACTCACCTTCTCCATCAAAGGAGAAATGGGTCAGATAGGAATGCCAAGGAAGGGTGTGTACATAAATCAATGAAATGGGTTCAATGTGAAAAAGTGCTCAACACCAAAGCAGACAGGTGTTGTTATATTTCATAAGAGGTCTCTAGCGACCCTGGTCAGTGTAGTTTTAGGAACATGATGGAAACCATATTTCAGAAGCTGAGATGTAAATGAAAGTGAAGAAGTAGAGAGACCAGGAGAACAGAGAATGTTAGCTATGAAAGAAAAAAAAAGAAAGGGGTAGTTACCTGAGGAGAAGGCAAGATCGGGGAATTTGTTTAATGGGTGAAACTTGAACAACTTGGTGCCACAAATTGTTAGCACCAAGAGTTGGTGGTGTGATTCTAGTAGCACCACATACCAGGCCCAAATCAGAAGTGAAGAAGTTTTATTCTTGTAAAGCTCATGTCCTGACTACAATCTTGGAATGGATATGTGGTTTGCACACTGAAGTTATGTACAGGATTCAATCCATGCTCACAAAATTGAGCAAAATGGGTTAATATTCTTCAACCACCTGGCAACCACTTGAGGGCCATGGTCACAAGGCAGTTATGAAATGTGAAGCCAGGGTCACTTCCCAAGGGTGCAGAGGTACAAAATACTATAAATGATATGTCACTCTTCCAAAATATTTCAATCAATTCCAAATACCGATTTTATAAGAAAAGAAGTAACAGGGTGAGGAAGAGATACAAAAATCAAAACAAAAGTAATAGAATTTATGCGTTTGTACTGGCACAGCATTGTTGAATTGAAATAAAATAGGCATACTTTTAAAATTGAATCAACATGGGGACACAGTGAAAATGAAAATAAAAAAATGTTAAGCCAGATAATTCTGCAAATTCAGATGGATGTCCTCTTTCTGGACATAAATAAAAATGTATCTGGAGTATACATTTTTCAATTAACCCAGCCTTACTCTGATTAATTATTCCCTTAGCATCCAATTAAAACTTAGATATTTAAGGACAGGCATGGTGGCTCATGCCTATAATCCCAGTATTCCGGGAGGCCAAAGCAGACTGATCACTTGAGGTCGGGAGTTTGAGACCAGGCTGGCCTATGTGGTGAAACTCCATCTCTACTAAAATACAAAAATTAGCCAGGCATTTGTGGTGGGCACCTATAAAACCAGCTACTCAAGAGGCTGAGGCAGGAGAATCACTTGAATCCACAGGCAGAGGTCGCAATGAGTGAAATCGCACCACTGTACCCCAGCCTGGGCAACAGGGTGAAACTCCTTCTCAAAAAAAAAAAAAAAAAAAAAGGTAGATATTCAATATCCATTATATTATTTTCAACTTGTCAATATATCTGCAGTGAATTATGTTTATATATTTTATCTCTCCAGC
Source organism: Sapajus apella (assembly GCF_009761245.1). NCBI lineage: Eukaryota > Metazoa > Chordata > Mammalia > Primates > Cebidae > Sapajus > Sapajus apella. The sequence goes on from NW_022436947.1 coordinate 23,543,895, forward strand.
AATGCTACAGGTTTCTATGTAATGTCAGCCATTTCACATTCAATCATTGATTCATTCAATAAATATTTATGGAGTATATACTATATTCCAGGCTCTATGCTAGGCCCTTGGGGATACATCATAAAAGAGATCAAATCCAATAAAAAATATAAAACAAAACGAAGTATCCCTTCGTCATGGCACTTGCATACACCAAATTTCCAATAATAGAAGCTGGTCCTTGGTCTTAGAATTGTGAATTTGCTACTCCCACTAGCTTAATTCCTTGAATAAAATCAATACAAATAAAGTTTAATATCTTAATTTGCCTTCAAAATGCCAAAAAAAGGAAATGAATTTAATTAAAATAAACAAATTGCAAGTCGACTCAACATTTTTACTTTGGTACAATGATTTAATGGTTATGTTTTATCTTTTATCCCCACTCATTCTCACTTTTATCTGGCATCAGACCTGTGCTGTTGGCACGAGGTTCAGCCTAGCTCATTCTAGACTATGAGTGGCCCAAGGAGTGTAAGCATTGTGACTCAAGAGTCTCCAGGATTTTTCACATTGAGCCAAGAACAAAGGGCTCTTACTTCCACGGTCCTTGAGGATAGGAGCAAAGAGTTCTAACCAAGGACCCACTGTATGTAGAAAGCTGGCCTGGTCTCAGAAAATAAAACCAGCATAAGGGAAATGCCACCAGGTGGCATTTGAGTCCTTGGTCCCATTGAGTCCCTAAGACCAGTTCTCTACCTAGGTTTTCACACAGTTCAGGCTTCATGAGCCAATAAATTCCATTTCATTTACTTAAGCTAATTAATTGGGTTTCTGTCACTGGCAATCAAAAGGGTCCTAACCTTTTGTTTAGAAAGGAAACTGAGAAATTCTTTATGGTGGGACTACCATTTCTAGAAAGCAAGGCAGTACAGATCTCAGCTGGAATCATGGCTCCATCATTCATTAACTGGAAAAATATATCATCTCTCTGAGCCTCAGTTTGCTTTTCTGTAAAATGGAGATAATGATGCTTTCCTGTGGCCAAGAGGAGATATTCTATCTGGCATGTAATAGGTACTCAAAAATACACAATTTTTACATTTGTTTGATAGCCAGTAGCCATTATCTTAAGACTTCCCAGGGAGTATATTTATATCCAAGTATTACAATTTTGAAAGCAAATATACACAATTTGCTTCATAATGGTATTACTTTAGTTTTCACAAAATTCATCTCATGGTCTCTAATGAGATAAATTCTCTGAAACCAAACATGTATCAGGAAGAAAAAAAAGTCATTTTTCAGGAAAATGATTATTTTTCTTTTATGATTTGTTTAATTCTCCATTTAGTCAACATTTCAGCATGAAAATCAGATTTTTTTTAAGAGAGAGAGGGTCTTGATCTTTCACCCAGGCTGAAGTACAGTGGTGCAACCCCAACCTCGAACTCCTGGGCTCAAGTGATCCTTCTGCCTCAGCCTTCTGAGTAGCTGGGAATACAAGCATGCACCACCATGCCCATATAACTTTTTTCTTTTGTGTAGAGATGCAATTTGGCTATGTTGCCCAGGTTAGTTTCAAACTCCTGGTCTCAAGGAATCCTCTCATCTCAGCCTCCGAAATAGTTGGGATTACAGGCATTAGCCAGCATACCTGTCTCCTAATTTTAAATATAAGAATTAAGCCCACGAAATGTTTGCTTTTTCTTCTCTAAATAATAATATGAATTTCTATCTCCAACTAAACAATGTACATGAACATACCTTTCCAATTTTTCAGATAGATTGTCAGCAGAATCAGCAGAAGGGATTTGGTATATGTCTGACAATTCCAGGCGCTGTCTGTATCCTTTCTTCAAAATTGGTCTGGTCCAGCTAAAATAAAGAGATAAGGATCAGATATTCACTTGATTTGGTCTCCAATACAGATTTGAAATCTGATACCTATTCAAATTTTCTGGCATGTAGAAAATTAGGTACGCGCGAATATGAAAATAAGTCAATCTCTATAAATACCAGGCTTCATTTCTTACAGGCTACACCTGTATAAAACATCAACATCTCTGGATTAATGTGACAGTCACTTTGTCAGAGGGATTGGGAATAATGATACAATTTTTCCCAGGGAAAAAAACAAGCTGCTGAACATTCCATATTTAAATTATTTTTTTGAAAAATAACTTCCCCCAAATCATCATATACTAGCAGTGTATAACAAACTGTGGAAATCCAGCCTCTTCCATTTCAAATATAAAATGAACTCTAAATGACAAGACAGGCACTTAATCAACAGCCTTATATAATTTTGTTACTGCAGCATAGCATACTCAGCAATGAGCTATTTGTTGAAGGAACTGAGTATAGCGAGAGTTAGTGACGAGTTACTATCAATTTGTTGACTTAATTATCATGTTTGAATCATTACTTGAGGGTAGGACTATAACTTTCTTACGTTTTGCCTTACTCCATAGCAGCTACACTCATCTGACCTCTAAGCACCAATAAATAATAATTTATAACGGAAACTAGTAAAGTTGTCATGGGAAATTACTATGCAATATATCCTAGTGATTTTTACAAATACTGTTTCTAACTATTGAGGATAAGGTAGAATAATCTGTATAAAGATAGGAAAATCTAGAAAGAAGAAAGCGGAAGAGGGGGCAGAGGAGGGTTGTGACATCACTCATATACAAAGAGAAATTTTTAAATAAAATTCGAGAGTATTGATAGCTTTCTCAAGTAAAATTTTATATATTTATTTAAAAAAGGAATTGAACTTGGATTTAGTGAGTCCCAAACCTATGCTTTTTCCCTCAGGATCTTTCTTTTCTCCGGAGAATTCTAAAATTTGGCGTAATTCAGACCTTATTTGGTAATGTACCAAAATGCATTTTAAACCACCAAAAATCAAAATGGAGTGTCTTAGCAATATCTGAGAAGCAAGATAAATCCATAATAGAAAATATATTCTAGTAAAGCCATTCAAACAAAAGAGAAAGTACTATGCCAAATGCAAACATATTGACATTGTTCTGGGGCAAAACTTTGCAGGTGGCCTTCATGTCCAACTTCAATGCTCCTACCCTAAAGCTCCAGGTCCTTCTTCATACTTCCTTGGTCTGGAACTTCTTCAGTAGGCTCCTGCCCTGGGTTCCCAATATCTCTACAACTTGTCCTTCATTGAAACTTAACTGAATTAGGGCTTCAAGGTTAAGTGACTTCATTAACTATTTCTTAACTAAGATATTAATGAGTGACTATAATTTACTATGTCATATTTTCCTCTTAATTTGCAATATCTGCATTTTAACAAGAGCTTTCTTTAATAAAGAGTGCTAATTAGGTTTAATCTTCATTGCCCAATCTGATTCACTTGTAATTTTTCCTGGAGAGCAATAATGAAAATCGTTGAGACCAATCTGAATACAGCAGGAAAATGAGTGCCATGATCATGCAGGGTCTTCAATGGGCATCATCTGAGAAAATGATGGCACACCTATCTGGTGCACACTATCCCAGTATCTAACATAAAGAACAAAAGGAAAGTTGAAAATACAGGTGGCAGTTAGGCTGTAAAAAAAATCTGGGACATCAATTTATGATATAATTTAGATTATAGCCCTTGTAAACTAAAGCCAAGAAGTGAAAACGTAAAGTAGTGTTTACTAATAATAAAAAACAGCATATATTTAGCACTTTCCAAAGTCCCTTCATAAACATGAGCAGGTTGTGGCTTTCACTGGAAAATCTGCTTAAATGGGTAGAACAAAAAGGGATCATTGCCCAATTGTAAAGATTAAAAAATGGAGGCTTAGAGATGCTAAACTTGTCTAGACTATTAAATGGCAAAGCCTAGATTTTTCCACATTCTTCTGACATCATTCATTCTTTAACCATGTTCAGCTTTCCCTATTTAAGAAAAAAAAGTATGCTGGGTTGTGCTAGACAGACAGCTGGGAGAAGAGCCTGAAAGCAGGAAGAACAAAAGATAGCAGACTGCATGTAGAGATGTTGCATGCAGGCAAATATTTAACAATCCCCTCTCCCGAAAACAAAAACAAAAACTGACTTACGGCATTTGCTAATTTCTATGGTGTAAATACTCTCACCATCACCACATTAAACCAACCAAACATAAAGTCATTGAACACAGAGTCAGGAAGAGATACACAGTTGCATATTAGAATATACTACTATGAAAGTACAATAGAATATAGTCCACCTTTCAAATACAATGAACACAAATAACCTTAATAGCATAGATAATAGTAAAATGTAAAATAATTAGGAAGTGATAACTTTTGAGTTTTTTAATACATTTGTTTTAATATAATTTATTTAATTATAAGTTAAAATAATTTAAATAATGGCCATGTCTAACAATCAGCTTACAAATTTTCCGAAAATTTAACAATCAGCTCAGCTGGAAAGAGCCAAATCCAGCAGATCACTGACTTCCAGATGTCTGAAAGGCTTAGAATGAAGGTAATGGCACTGTGGATGGAAAGAAAAAGCCTGTAGAACATTTAGTAAAAAAGGAAAATGTGCTCCCACTATTAATTAATAAAGTCTGCATTTTCAATATGTTTGAAATTATTAAAATATGACACTATGTTTACAAATGAACAGAAATTCACTATCTGTCAATACCACACAAAAAAAAGGCATTTTCATTAAATTTAAAAATAAAATCTCCTCAATCTCTTTTTAAAAATATAAACATAACTCTTTTGGTCCATATCTATGACCCAGTGACCCTTCCCATAAATGGCCAGTTCATTTCAAAGAAACACAATTTGTGGGCTGCTTTTATAAAAAGCTTCCTGTGTTATCTGTGCCCATTTTTATAAGTTATGTTGCACCATGACACATAGTTTGGATTAGCAAGAATGTCATAGCCTAGCATCATCAAACCAAACAAATTCACTAATATAAAGACTTAGGTTCACCATCTATAATTATTAATGTCACTTAGTATTTCCTGGAAGGTTCACTATAATAAACCTATAGTTGTTTCCTGAAATATAAATTTGGTTTAAGGTAAATAACAATAACTAAAATCCATTAAGGATACGCTGCCCAACAATGACCACAGAGTCATCTTAAGAAAATATTTTATTTTGTGAGGTTAAACCAATAAAATTGAATGAAAACTCTGTCCCATCAAGGAGTTCTCCATGCCCACTTCAGGCCAGTCTTGGAAATAAAAAATAAACAGACATCTATACTTAGACACTTTATGAATTATTAATTAGTGCAAAATTCCAGTCACTCTTCCTTTTGAAAAACCCTGAGTATATTAAACAAATCTAGAATTTTAAAATGCACAGTCAGGACTTTTACTTCAGCATTTCTTCCACTAGAAATCAATGGTCATCCAGGTGTTTCATGACACAAAGCAGATATGCCTGGAATAACCAAAAAGCAATAAACTTGGCTCTGCCTTTCACGTGCCCCTGCTGTCTTCTCCTCTCACCTCTAGTTCATCTTATCCTTCTCCTCCATTCATAACCAGGCACTACATATTGACAATAGACTTTTAAACTGGTCTACTTAGAAATTTTGTTCAAAGTTCTGGCTATTTCTTTCTTTCTTATTGTCCTTCGCTTGTTTGTTTTTGTAAAGACAGGGTCTCACCGGCCTGCCCAGGCTTGTTGCAAATTCTGGGCTTAAGAGATCCTCCTGCCTTGGCCTCACAAAGTTCTGGAATTACAGGCATGAGCCACCACACCCGGCCTAGTTCTGGCTATTTCTAACAGAAACCAACTAATCATTCATTATGTGGTAGCAGACAGAGATCCATAAGACATATGGATTTTTACTATTTTTAAGTTTTAAACTAACTTTGAAAATAAAGTCTAGCATCCTAGATACACTGTTCTGTTCATTTAAGTATAAGAGATTTCAGATTTTATTAATGAAAAGCCTTGTCACTTGATTTTTAAAACACACACACACACACACACACACACAAAGATGTCACTATATTTAGTAAATTTCGTTTCTTAGGATAAAACTTCCAATTTTCATATAAAGTGACTTGTAATTCCTTACAAAGAAAAAAACTTGCCAATTATAATCACTATTAAAGCTTTGATTTTCATACAACCTATCCTCCTAAAGTCATATAATTAAACCTTATAATCATTTTTCAATTTGACATTTGCCTTTTATTAATTCAACAGAGACATCTGACATTTTCATCTGCTAAAACTTCAGATGAAGGTCAGATATCAGATCTTTTCAAGTCAAAGTGATTTTTAATGTAGAAAACAACCATGCTTCCATGTATTTAACATTACTTTTTATTTAACTAGGCAAATAAAGTAAAATGTAATAAAATAAAATATCAAATTCAAACCACTAGTTGCATGACACTTCTCCCAAATACTGACATGTTAATACACTCAGACTAATAGCCTTTCTCCTTTCTGTATGAAATAACTAATACTTGAGGAACTAAATAGAGATTAAACTAGTTTGTGTAGACAAATTCGAATACATTAGAAATTTTCTCAGCATCAAATGTATTTGCCATGAGTTTGAAATAGGCCACATGATCTGGATAGTCCTAACCAAAAAAGAAAAAAAAAATGTTGAAGGGAGGGAAAGGAAAGAGGGGACTCACTGGAAGAGATTATGATCATAAATACCAAACTCCTAGAGCACAGCTCCACCACTTTGTTTTAGTAATTTTGATAAATGACTATGATGGGGAGGGTTGATTTGAGACTAAAACTCATCTAGTGTCTATAAGGATATTTTTCTAAAATCATAAATAAGGTTTTGAATGTCACAATTATTTTACCCAATTTAGATTCAGTGTTATTTAGTCAGATGTATTTTTCTCAAAGAATCATAATAAAAATAAGACTTGACAAAGTGATAGTATCCAGCTCTCAAAAAGTACTGTGTAAAACTTGTAGGCTTCAAGAACTCAATTTAAAATCACAGCATTGGGGTCAAGTTGCAAATTTCCCCTCCTCTGATTCCATAAGGTATTTAGCAGTGTTTGCTGCTTCTCCATAAAATGGTGAATTTATAAGCAATAACCACTTGGTCAGCTTCATCAATTTTGGAGAGTATATGCTTACTAAAGATAAACCGTGTGTGTGTTTGAGTTAATTGTTCCCAAGGCTTAATTTTATCAAGGGACTTGTAGAAGTTCTTTTTCTTTCTCTAGGTAAGTAAACAGCATCAAAGTGGTCGATTAATTTCAGAAGCTCTGCAGAACTAATTATTTGCTGCTAAACAAAAGATTATAAACCAATACTGAAAAATCTTCTGGAGGTCCAGGATTTACAACCATACAGGCACCCTAGTGAAAATTAATTTTTTAACTTAATGCCCAATAAATCCAAACATTAAATAGAAAACCGATCTACCCATTTCATAAGCTGCTTCTAAAATATAAATATTATTAGGAACAGAAGTATGTTAAGAAAATATCAAAAAATATATTTTCTTTTTTGCTTCTCTATATGCTCTAATGTTTAACAATAGCATGCATAACTTTGGAAGGAAGAAATACTTTTTCATTAAAGAAAAGGTACCTATAATTATAATGCATTAATTGCTATGGGTAACTACTAACATAAATTCTCTGGCCAAATATATTCTAACTCTATGATTTTCATGTAATGCTATCAATATTAATTTTCTATAAAATCACTTTTTCTTTCTCAACATGGTTGTCAGAGGTAATGTTTCACCTTGAAGAATATAAATCTCTGGTTGCCTGATGCCTACAACAAATCTGTTACTGAAAAAAAAAAAAAAGCTGAACTAAAGATTTTAAGAAGAAACACAGCCCTGGCTTGTAATCTTGTCTCTATTATTTCCCATCCATGTAGCCTTGGAAAAAGCTCTTAAGATCTCTCAGCTGCAGTTCCTGCTGGAGATAATTACTACCATGACTCCTGTTGCTGATGTTCATGGGAGCCAAATTCAATGTTGTCTGTAAAGCACTACGACTGTACATTTTTACATGCTTCTTCATATCAACTCCTTGGCTTTGGTTTAATTTTCAAAGCACCAGAGTTTATTATCGGAATTATAACAAAAATGATGGCTCACATTAGTATTCATTACCACAGACTTGCATAATTTTAAGTATTTCACATACATTATTCCATCTGATGTCCACAACAATTCAAGAGGGAGGTCTTGGTCATATCTCCATTTTACAGTTGAGAAACTGAGGCTGAGGAAGCTTAATTAATTTGTCAAAAGCAGAGTTAGAATTTTTAAAAATAGAATTGTGACACAAAAGCCCACGTGTATCCAATTTGCCATATTATAATTAATTTTTTAAAGTAGCATACACTTAGATACACCACAAGCAGCAATAACAAAAAATAAATAAATTGCAAATTATCAAAATTAAATACTTTTGTGCTTCAAAAGACACTATTAAGAAAATTGAAAGAAAATCCACAATCATTGGTGAGGAAAAGAAAAAACCCACAATAAAATACTACTTCATACCAAGTAGGATGGCTGTAATTTTTAAAAGTAGATAATAATAACTGTTGCAAGTATGTGGAGAAACCAAAACCCTTATACAACGGTGGTAGGAATTTAAAATGATGCAGCCACTTTGGAAAACAATTTGAAAATATTAAACATAAAATTACTATATGGCCCATCAATTCCACACCTAGGTATATGCCCAAAAGAAATGAAAATGTATGTCTGCACAAAAACCTGTATACAAATGTTCATAGCAGCATTATTTATGATAGATAAAAATTAGGAGCAACAAAACTATCTATCAACTGGGGAAAGGATAAGTAAAATATATATTCTTATAAATGCAATATTTCAACAATAAAAAGAATAATGCAAGCCAGGTGCTGTGGCTCACACCTATAATCCCAGCAGTTTAGGATGCTGTGGCAGTAGGATCACTTGAGCCCAGGAGTTTGAGACCAGCCTGGACGACATAGTAAGATCCTGTCTTTACAAAAAATTATAAATTAGCCAGTCATGGTGGCACATGCCTGTAGTCTCAACTACTCAGAAGACTGAGGTGGGAGGATTGCTTTAGCCCATGACTTCAAGGCTACAGTGAGCCATGATCACGCCACTGCACATTCCAACCTGGACAACAGAGCAAGGCCCTGACTCTAGTAAAATAAAGAAGAATGACACACTGATACATGCTACAACAGGGGTGAATCTTTTTTAAAAAAAAATATATGCTAAGTGAAGGCTGGGTGCGGTGGCTCACACCTGTAATCCCAGCACTTTGGGGTACCGAGGCAGGCAGATCATGAGGTCAGGAGATTGAGACCATCCTGGCCAACATGGTGAAGCCCCATCTCTACTAAAATACAAAATACTAGCTGGGCGTGGTGGCACATACTTGTAATCCCAGCTACTCGGGAGGCTGACACAGGGAAATCACTTGAATCCAAGAGGCGGAGGTTGCAGTGAGCCGAAATTGCCCCACTGCACTCCAGCCTGGTGACAGAGAAAGACTCCATCTCAAAAAAAAAAAAAAAAAAAATATATATATATATATATATATGTGTGTGTGTGTGTGTGTATGTATATATATACATATATACATATATATACATATATACATACACACACATATATGCTAAGTGAAATAAGCCAGTCACAAAAGAACACTTTGTTCCATTTACATAAAATTTCCAGAATAGGCAAATCTATACATATGGAAAGTACATTTGTAGTTGCCTAGGGCAAGCAGGGTAATTTGGAATAAGGAATGACTGCTAATAGGAATGGAGCTTCTTTTCGCAGTGACTAAAGTGTTCTAAAATTGATTATGGTGATAGACAACTCTTTGAATATATGAACAAAATTATTGAATTCTATGCTTTAAATGGGTAAGTTGTTTTGAATATGAATTATATCTCAAAGTTATTAAGAACAATAGCATATAGAAATCAACTGTCAGTGTTAATATTAGAAAGTTTTACAAAACATTTGATTTTTCACTCCTAGAACTGGTGAAATCAAAATTTTCATTATAGTGACTTTGATAATCTAAGCTCTTTTAAATATGTTAATAACTGGTTGGCTACAGCAAGTGATTTAAGATTACATGCATAGCTCATGAGAAGATCTAAGGATTGGTGACATGCACCATAAGTTTGTGTAAATTGTTTGTTTTTTTGTCCTCCAGAATCAATGAACTTCACTTCTGGGACTATTATGAATTCAAATAAAAAGTGGTAAAGGCAACGGTATTGTAAAGAAATCAAGGAACATGTACCATTGGCATTGAAAGGCCACTTCTAACAGCTGTATCTAATTCACTCACATGACTTGGATTTCAAAGACTCAAGCACTTAAGAGGCAATAATAAGCAATGCCCCCGCCCCCCAAAAAGACCTGACCCATCTTGAAAGATAACAGAAGAAACAAAGCATTGTGATTTATAGTTGATGCCCATCTACTTTACAGAAGCATCCACAGAGTGCCTTTCCATGATTTGGGGTTGATTTTTATTCTATTGAGGCATTATGCCACCAATAAGAGCCATGAAACTGTAGCTGGAACAACTGGCTAGAAAGAAGAATGATTACCCTATAAACTGCTGCATCCTGTATGAGTTCATATTTAGGAGCTCTTTGCTCACAAGACAAGGGATACCATTGCTCTCTAATTAGAGATTTTTATTTCCATTGGCAATAAAAATATATTTGAAACCAAGAAAATAAGGAAGAGGGGAAATGGATTGGCCTTAAGATTTTACGGTAGAAATGCCACTAGGTTACTGGCTGGCATTTTTAAAGCTTAAATAGAGAAACTTGTGCCACTGTCAAAATTTCATCACTATTACTGTTAGACAATCACATTCTAGAAAACAGAAGCAGAGAAGCAGTTTCAAGCATGTCCATTCGTAGCTGAGAGGGAAAAAGGAAAACAAGTTCCACCTCTCTTCTGCCTAATATAGAAACAAAATAGACATTACATGAGTGATATGAGGATATCTCCCATATGATATATTGATTTAACTTTGCTGGTACTTGTTTTATAATTATTCCATTTATTTGGTATTTCCTCTCTTTTTCTAGTCCTCAAAATCCCTTATTGAAGTTCTTTGTTTATCTACCTTGTTCAGATACCATCACTAGGACCTAAAGTAAACACTCTCTAATGGGCTTCTCTGTCTTTTGACAGAGAAATACCCATATCTTTTCTGAGCCATGGTTGTCTTTCTGGAATTAACTCAACGTTTGGAATTAAAGGTACTTGATTTTTCTCGCTAAAGTGTTTATTGAAAGGTGGAGATGACATTTCTCTTTGGGGACATAAATCCTTCGATAAGCTCTGGGCTATAGAGTCAGGAACCTGTCTGGCATGAACCACTACAGGCAAAGTGCAAGCTAGACTTTTTTATGACCTTTAACAACTAAATGATTTAATGACCTGTCACTATGTGTACAACAAAATCACTATTTATTAAATCCTTTCTAGCACTTGCTTGCAAGTTACTGCCTTGAATCGACTTTTCCCAAATTAAAAAAAATAAAATACTGTGTAATTCTTCCTGATGCAGTTTGGGGATTTTTACTTGTTTGTTCATTGGTAAAATAGAGACTAGAAGTGACCTCAAAAATGTTCTAAGATGAAGATGATTAACAATACTCCAAGGATAATACTGAAACTGATGCTGCATCACAATAACAAAGCTGGTGATTTTCAAAATTCAATTGTGATAAAGTTGGTCTCTAGGATTCTGTCTGAAATCATCTAAACAGATAAAAATGATCAGTCAACTCTGGAATTTTTCTCATCTGTTGTGATCTTTCCTTCACCCTCATCTGTTTATGTTCTTTGCTCTGTTGTGCTGTTATGTTATGGCTACACATGATTATTTCTCAGAAGGATTCCAAGAACATCATGGCATTGGATTCAGACTTCCCAGCGGCAGCTGATTTCCCATTTTCAAACTAAACATGGAATTAGGTTCGTGGTAGCATTTTAACCCTTTTTTTTTTCTTCCACTGTTATTACTTAACCCTCAAGAAAACAAATTGCAAAGTACTGCAAATTAAAGGTAAAGCTAGCATCTTCTTTACTTCTCCGTTTTGGGAGCAGGAGAATGTATGCAGACACATTGTGTGACTCAAGATTTAAGTTTCATCCTGTTCTTGAGTTTGAGGACCAATACTTAAGCTACTTTCATTTTCTTGAAGCCTTGTTATCACTGGGAAGGAGACCAATAGCAAAGCTTGAGACAGGCAGGATTGGTCAGAAGCCCCTGATTAACAATCCCCCATTCCCACAGTGAATCCCACAGATGAGGAACAAGACAGAGGCAGAGAACATAGCCAGCAATTGATTCAAGGTTTACCAAGGAATTAATAAAACTCTACTGCAAGAGCCTTGCTTTAAATCCCTTTTACTTCATATTTATGTCTTTTTTTTTTTTCATAAAAGCAACATATACCTAAGTAAAGGTCTGCAACACACTTAAGTTGCTATTTTTCCAATAGCAAAACATGCAATAATGGATAATTGATTCATTAACCAATTCTAATAAGCAGTTTAAGAATTTAAAATGTTCACCTTTGCAATAAGGTCATTAAAAGCACAAAGCATGATAATTTGGAGAAAATAAATTTTATAGGCATTTCAGAATTTTTTTTCTACCTCAAAATGTTACAATCTCTTGCATCCATTCACACTTCAGGAAAATGAACTTTAAAGGAAATGTGCCAGATTCTCTTCTTTTTGAACTCTGCAGGAGCTCCTATTGACTTATTAGGTATCTCTTAATTTTTAAAAAGATTCTCTTATTACTATCACTGGGCATCGCATTCTTTGGTTCAGCCACATCACACCGAAAAAAAATGATAACTTACTTAAAATAAAACTTAGCCTCTATTTTCAAGAAGCCTCAAATGCATGGAAATAGTCATATATAAATTATGTATGTGTGAGCCTCTCTGAAGTCTAGGGTAATTCTCTGTGGTGTGCTCTATTCTATCCTGTACTTCTTCCACCTGAGCCTTTACCACAAAATGTGTATTTATTTGTCTACCAATCCCCCATGTTTCCAAGCACCCTAGACTATAAGGTCCACAAGAAGAAACACCTTATAGATCTCGCCTGTGTGTGTGTGTATGTGTGTGTGTGTGTGTGTTTTAACCACTGAATCCCCTGCACGAAACATGGAACATAATTGACATTACAATTTGTTTGCTAATTTCTTTCCCTCAGAAGACTCACTTCTTGAGGACAATGTAGATGTAATATCTATCTTTCTATCCCCATCATTTTGTTCAGTGCCTGGGACAGAGCAGAAATTGAACAAATTAATGTCTCAATTAATCAATTACACAAACATGATATGTTTATAGCCCACATAAGGACACTGATTGCAAAAAGGTGCTGCTTAGCTGTTACTCCTGGTCAGAAATATTAAAACCCCCCAAAAAAGAGGTAAAACATTTTTCAATTCTGTAGTAAATACAATGCAAATATGAGGGTGTCTATACCTGTTCAGAGACCATTCTTTAATAATGTTTCTTCTCTTTTTCTGAGTCCTAAAGTTGATCATCCTAAAGCTTCCAGTCAACATTATTTAATTCTCCTCAATAAAATGTTTTCATATGCAACATTTTCAATTATCAAAATATTCTTCCAAACATTTGGCCTTCATCCTATTTTTAGTGGACATGTACCAAAATTTCATAAATGGAAAGTCATTCTTCAGCCCTCTCAAGAGTAAAAGGTCCTTTTTCTTATGACCCTCTTAGATTGTTCCTGTATCGTGTCACTTAACATCCTTTGCAATGTCTCCACGCTATTCATGGACTACTATACATGAAGTACATATAGTTTTTAAAAGGTTTCATAAATTACATGTATTATACTTTATGGTTTCAAATAACTTCCATATCTCATTCTGCTCCTTAAGACTGTTATTGATTGTTATAGGTTGAATTGTGTTTCTCCCAAAAAAGATATGTTTGAGTCCTAACCCCCAGTACCTAAGGATGTGACCTTATTTAGAGATAGGATCTTTACAGAGGTAATAACATTTCAATGAGGTCACCAGAGTGGACCTTCCTCCAATATGACTGATGTGCTTATATTAATAGGAAAGAAGTCTGGACGCAGAGACAGGCACACAGGGAGAATACCATGTGAAGACAGAGATCAGCGTGATGCCTCTGCAAGTCAAAGAATGCCAAGGATTTCTAGCAAACCACTAGATGGTAGGTAGGGGAAAAGCATGGAATAAACTCTTCCTTGTGGGCCTCAGAAGAGATCAAACCTACCAAATCAAAGCTGCCAACACCTTGATCTTGCACTTCTAGTCTCCAAAACTGTAGGATAATAAATTTCTGTTCTTTAAGCCACCGTTTGTATTTGGTTATGGTAGCCCTAGTAAACTAATACACTGGCCTTAAGTAACAGAGAAATTCCATGTTAGGACAATGTATACAAGGGGACAAATGAACAAAGGTTATACTCAAGAGTATATAAGATACAGTCATGTTCTGCATGACATTTCAGTCTACAGCAGGCTGCATATACAATGGTGGTCCCATGAGATCATTACATAGTATTTCTAGTTCACCTTTTCTGTGTTTAGACATGTTTACATACACAAACACCACTGTGTTACAACCGCCTGCAGTATTCAGTACAGTAACAAGCTGTACAAGTTTGTAGCCTAGAAGCAAAAGGCTACGTCATATTGCCTAAGTGTGTAGTAGGCTATGCGACATCTAGATTTGTATAGGTATACTCTGTAGTATTCTCACAACAATAAAATTGCCTAAGGACATATTTCCCAGAATGCATCCCCATTGTTAACTGACATATGCCTGCAAATGTAAAAGCTGGGGATAGAAGTCAATGGCAAACCAAAGGATACATATGTAGAATTGGGGGCAGGGGCATTTGTAGGAGGAGTGTGACATCCATAATTCAAAGAAAGCACTGGGTATAATTCATAGGAGAGCAAGGTTAAATTTAGAGAAGAAAGATACTTTCTCAGCACCCAGACAGAAAGATGAAAAGGTGCTAAATTATAATAATGCTGTTGTTGCTGATAACAGTGCTTACCATTTATTAAAGACACCCTATGTCTGGCATTATTTGCTATCACTTGATGCATAGAAAGTGCTTACAGAGAGTGATGGTTAATTTTATATGTCAACTGGGAGGGTGTTTTTGGATGAGGTTAACATTTAAATCAATAAACTTTGGGTAAAGCAGATTGCCCTCTCTAATAAAGATGAACTTCATCCAATCAACTGAAGGCCTGAATAGAACAAAAAGACTGCCTTCCAGAGAAAGAGAGAATTCCTCAACAGACTGCCTTTGGACTTAAACTGGAACATCGACTCTCCTGAGTTTCCTGCCAGCTGCTCCATACTGCAGATTTTGGACTTGTTAGCCATCATAATCATGTAAGCCAATTCTTTATAATAAAGTGTGTGTGTGTGTACCATTGGTTCTACTCTGGAAAACCATGACTAATATACAGAACAAATGCTCAATGAATTTTTGATATCACAATACTCTGCCATGTTAAGATAAGGATAACTCATTGTACAGATGAGAATAGCTGAGGTTGAGAGAGATTAAGTAAATTGCCTAAGATCACATTGTTAATAAGTGACAGAGTTAGGATTCCAGCCAGGTCTGTCTGATTCCAAAGTACATGCTCCTTCCATCACATATTGCTACCTGAGAGTTGACAATGAAGATAAAGATGAAATAGAATATGAGATCATTTTCTAAGGATACAAAAGGGTGAAATGAGGGACACAAGGGAAGATCAGGAACAACCAATATGGGGGAAGAATTAGGTCAGTGGTTTTCACATTGTGAGCCCCAACATCCAGTGTTCTCTAGAGATATTTCAGTGAATTCACCAACTTCTGATTTGAAATGTATATGTTTTAAAATATTATTTGATAGATAGGAACAAAAATAATCACCCATTCTCAAAAGTGTGAGTATATATTAATTGTAGCACACTAGATTCATCCAAACATTATCCTGGGCTGTCAGGCTAATTTGTTTAGTATCCACTATGTAGGAAAGCTTCTGCTGACATCTCTTTGCATATATTTAGACCTGTTAAGATCTGTTATTGGTTACCTCTGTACTGCATTAGTGAGCATGTCACTACAGCATACGTGGGCCAAGCGCAGTTAATAGCCCATCATATCTTTGACATACCTGTTTGCACGAGGTCTCATCACAGCACAACAGAGTTGTACAACACCCAGGGAACAATAACAAGCCACATATGATATTATCATGGTTTTATAATACTTTATCATGATTACTTGCTTTAAAGTGATATTGGTTATAGGATTCACTATCAATTTAACGATAGCCTTTTCAAAAAGAAGCACTATGTTAACTATACACAGTTTTTAGAAATTAACAATATTATGCACTTGTTCATGCAATCACCTACCCACTTTCTTCTTCAGCATCATAATTAAAGTTTTAGTCTAAGCGTTCTTCATATTCAGACCAAAAATATTCTTCTGAGTCACTCTCAGCCTTTCAGAGCTATGAATAGGGTTACAGTGACAAGCTGCATTCATAACACCTCCACCTGTAGGACAGGCAGTATAATTTCAAGGCATAATAAAGTGCTGAGCTTAGGCAACTTCTACTTTAATTACATTGCTTAGTATGCCAGACAAACTTCAGACTAAATATTACCTGTTTTTTTTTTTTTTCAAAACTAGATCACAAAGTAATTTATCCCAAGAAATCTCAAGCAACAAACTAACTTTAAGTCAGCCTTGTGGTATGAAACCAATGCAAATAATTCAACTGAAGTCACAGGAATATATACCTTTTATGTATTGATAAGTTCCCATATTACAACTTATTCCTGGGCCTGGTGGTGGACAAGTTTCTTTTGACATCAATTATAAAAGGCATCTCAATTTCAGAAACATAACACTGTGAAAAATACAAGCATGGAGGATCAAGAAAATTGCACATAAATGTTATACAAAATCACCTTTACTTTAGAGCACTAGGTTAACTGTTTCTTTGTATTATGGGAGAGTTATTATCTTTTATTGTCACTTCTGTTTTTATATACTGCAGTCCCATGGAAGATTTCATTTGAAAATTGATGAAAGTATTGTTTTTTAAACAACTGTGAAAAACATTGCCCTGGGAAAATGCAAGACAGAAGATAGATTTGATAGAGCCTTTGGCTTGAAGGACACATTAAAAGATGCATAGTCCAAAAAAAAAGAGGCAATGAAATGGTCAACAAATGCTTATAAGTCAAAAATCATTCTGGAAAATAATTTAATAACTGTTAAGCTACCATTTTCTTCTCCTGAAAAGTCCATTTTGCACGTCTAAATGTTTCACTTACTTCTAAAATTATTCAATTACTGAACAAAATAATGTTCTAAAAGCCTTAAAATGTTTTCCAGATCTTTATTTTAAACTAAGAAAAACTAAAAACTGTATCATTTTAAAACGTATTGCATTAGAATTTAAATAAAGGTATTTTGCAACATGTGACAGTTACATGAAAATCAAATTTTAATGTTCATAATAAAGTTTAATTGAAACACAGCCATGCTCATTTGTTTGCATATTGTCTATGGCAGAGATTTATGCAGCCCACAAAGTTGAAAATATTTACTATCTGGCCCTTTACACATAAAAGTATAGCAATGGATTTTGGTTGAACAACTGTTTTTGTGTTGTTATTGTTTTAATTTCTAGAGTTTATATAAAGACGTTTAAAATAAATAAAATATACAAAGGAAGTCCCCTATATAGTTTCTCCACCTTGCTTCCTCTAGAACTGTGGTTGCTAATCCCAGTCAACATATGCTTCATCTGTGTCACACCCACAACAAATGCTAGACTCTAAGGTCTGGCCCTTGAATCACCTCTAAACATAGCTGTCAGTACCCCTGGGATTCTGCCTATTACGCCTAATTTTCATGTATTTGCCTGGCTGGTACCAAATGAAATTCTAGAGTCTCTTTTTGAAATTCTTAAGCCTTCACTAGGCCTTTGGGAGTAGATATGAAGTCAGGTAGGAGGGAGCTGCACTTCTAGGCAGTGCTGAGAAGGAACTCAGCATATTTAACAAAGATCAAAGTTTTAAAATAAAACAAGGATATATAACATTTTCAAAAGTAAAGAAAACCTTCTTTTAACACACACAAAAACCTCACCATAGTAGGTGAGGTCCTATTTTTATTCAGTCACTGGAGACAGTATCTGAAGTCCCAAGCAGATTTTCATAACTCATTAAATTTCTATGACCTCTCACATGTTGTGTCCCATGATGTGAAAAGCACTGCCTAAAGAAGTGAAGTTATCAGGAGGTTCAGACATCAGTTAGCAGGTTATATAGGAGGGTTATATAGGAAAGTTCTAAGTAGAACTTCTAAGTAGAATTTAACCAGTACTATCCCTAAAACTCAGCCGCTTGTTCCTATTACTCTCAGGTCATGCTATGCCACAATAAGGCCAAATCTGTGGGCACTCTAAATATTTATAAAACTGTCACCTCAGACATCTTATAACTCTTACCTAAGGCTAAGCTCTAAATCACTTTAAAACATTTTCAAATAATCATCTTACCTGACCCTGAGCCATACACATCATTTCCTTTTCTGTTTTTGAGAGAAGTAGAGTCTCATAGGTCTCCATTCCTACTCCATGCTTTCTGTTGCAATTAAATTTTCTCATTCAGTAAGCAGCACCACTATCCCCTCCATTATCCAAATCAACAAATCTAGATGTTATCCTTAGCTCTTCTCCTTTCCTTTTCCACTGATAATTAATTACCAAACCAGTTGATTTTACCTCCTGTCTTTCAAATCTCTCTCTTGCTCTCTTTCTCTCTCTCTCCCTACTGTCACTCTTTCAGTTCATCTTTTCTTTTGCAAAACTGCAACAGTATGTGAACCAATTATGTCCCTCCCCTGTTTAAAAGCCATGGCTTTTCACTTCCAGTATGATCAAGCCCAAACAAAGCTTACGAAGTCCCTTATGTTCTGGCCCCTTTTAGAGTTTCCAGACCCATCTCCCACAAATTTCTGTCACACATTTTATGTTCCAGTCATAGGGAACGTCTCAGGATTCTTCAAAGGTGCCATGCTTACTTATCCTGACAGTCCTCCACACTATCTGTTCAAATTTTTCCTAACCTATCTCCACCCTCTTTGGTAATTCCAGTTGAATAACCTCCTTTAGGTGTGAATGCAAAAGACACTTCCTCCAGCAAGCCTTCCTTGACCAGCCTTAGACTAGGTTAAATGCCCCAGTTGAGGGCTTCTATGAAGCCCTTGTGAAACCTGGGTTTCAGATAATTTGTTTCATAAAGGCAGCAACAATTTCCTTTTGTCTACCTCTACCTTCATGTTTCACTTAGAATACAGAATTCAAATGAGATTATCTTCCATGTTAGCCAGAATCATGACCTACAAAAGAAGTACTGCTCTATCTCAGCTCCTTGAAGCAAGTTATGTGAAAATTTTCTGGCTGTATCCAGGTACAGTTTTACTGCTGAGAGTTCTAATAATCTTACGGACCTAGCAAAAATCTTCATTTCCTTACCCCATGAGCAAGGAATTAGTAAGCATGCCATCCCACAAAGGTTAAGTCAGAAGGGACACAAG
Organism: Sapajus apella; assembly: GCF_009761245.1. NCBI lineage: Eukaryota > Metazoa > Chordata > Mammalia > Primates > Cebidae > Sapajus > Sapajus apella. Next base: position 23,563,514 of record NW_022436947.1, read on the forward strand.
AGAACTTTGATGGAATAATTGTTTTAAGTATTAAGAATCTGCTCACAGTCCCACTTGATTTTATTCCTTTTTATCAAAACGACGCCAGCACCACAGGACTGCTGAATGTCATCAATCTACAATATACATAGGTCTCCAGGGTTGATCACCATGAACTCATAACCATCACAAAAAGATCTTTATTAAATTGTTCCATGGAAGAGTCTTGAAATGGTCTGAATATTGTACTAAACAAATTATAAAAGGCCCTGCCATACAAAGTTTTAGAATCTGAAATCGTAATTTATGTCAAAAGATAGTAATAATAGAGCTGCACAGAAAATAGGAAATTTGACAAGCCTTGCAACTTGAATACAGCTGTGAAAAACTCTGAAAAAAGATTTTTCAGAGCTCTGTAGGAATGTAATTCTCTACATCAAGCAAGCTAATAGTAAATTAAATTCGTACAAGCTTCCTGCTAAAAGAAGCCTAAGCTCTTTGCTGACACAAAGCCCTACAGTAAAGCCACTTCGTAATGCCAATTTCACACTGAAACAACTATGTGGTACATTGATTCTAGAGTGCTGAAGAGAAACAATTGAAAGAGCAATGTTTTCCTCCGTGATAATGCACTTGACATATTTGTAAATTGATCTTTCTGCCAAGATCTCCAAACAACCAGACCTTTATCATAGTCTGTTTTCCCCTCTTGACCTCATTGCATCTCAGAGGTTTTGCTCCAGGAAGATGCCCTACACAGATGCATTGGGATCAAAATTGACAAAATTGCTGCTGAGTCAGAGAAGTTTTTAAAGTTTGACAACCAATATATAACTGCATGCTAAATAGTTAACATCCTTCCCTGATGGTTTTGCAATACTATGCTTATATTGTAGCTCTATCACACCGAAATTACAGGCTCTTGTGAAAGACACTAGCAATAATAACGCATTTTATAGCAGTGTTCACTCAAGGACCTTTAAACAAGTGTGAACATTTATATATTGAATATTATTACACTGTTCCACTCCCTCCCATAAAACATAACTGGAAAACTGTGATTTCCCTAGTGTAACAGTTGGCTCTGAGGGATATTTTGACTGTCACATCAAACATAAAATATTGACGAAGCAGCTAAGAAAAATAGATTCCAATTCTCTCTTTAGCAAGGAATTAAATATTAAAACTACACTATGCCTTACAAGTATATGAGAATATTCCTTGAATCAAGTGATTAATAATTTAACTAGCACATATAAACTATTGGAATAAACTTCAAAGAAGGACTTTTTAAAACTTGTGAAATTGACTAAAAGAAACAATTATATAATTATACATACACATATATTTTATATATAAACATAAGTAATTATAATTTTAGTCATATATCATGTACAGGAGGTACTTTTAGAACTCTGAGAATTAAGTTAATCAAAATTGACAAAAAATTAACACATATTCCCAGTTGAAAAATCTCAACTGTTTAATAACAAAACACGTTCAGCAAAAGGAAGATGAATGGAAGAGACTACTGAGGGACTGGTTAGAAAGGCAACATTTGTTTGTTAGTGTTCAGGCAACATTGTTCAAGACAGAAGGGCTCCTATCCCAGAGGTGGCCTCCTCCAATTCCTACAGAATATAAAGCCAAAAGAGAATATGGACACCCTGGGCTGTCCACATTGTTGGCATTTGCCCGTGAACTGACAAAATGGACTCATGGTAATCAGGAACACTGGCAGTTGTATATCACAATATAATTGTTCCACACATATTGGCCTTTGTTTTATGCATCTATGTTAGTTTGATTTGGACAGCCTACAGTTTGTCTGAGAGACAAACCTGAGATAACACATACGTATTGATCAGAACTAGGCTAAACCCTTGCTTGAGTAGCCAACTAGTCTTCTGTGGCAACATTTTTACAAACACCCACAACAAACTGCAAAAATATTTATGGCTCAGCCATAATTTTAGCTTTCCTCACAAATCACAAACATGTAAATAAAATGTAAATATAAAATCATCATGATGAATTTGTAATAGTGTATCATAATTTATATAACTAAATAATTGTGGTACCGTTAAAAATGGTCATCTTACAAATCTTTCATAAAATACTTATTATTATACTTCCATTGCTCAGAGCACTTAGTTCTCTTCATTAAGCACTGTCTTTAGGCTGACAGGGTGAGGTGACTTATGCCTGTAATCCCAGCAGTTTGGGAGACCAAGGTGGGAGGATAACTTGAGGGCAGGAGTTCTGAGAGCAGCCTGGGCAACACACTGAGATACTGTCTCTATAAAACTTTAAAAAAAAATTAGCCAGGCATGGAGGCACACACCTGTAAACGTGTCGTCCCAGCTACTTGTGAGGCAAGATAGAAGGCTCACTTGAGCCCAGGAGGTGGAGGCTGCAGCGAGTTATGATTGTGTCACTGCACTCCAGCTGGGGCAACAAAGTGAGAACCTGCCTTTTAAAAACAAACAAAGGAACTATCTTTAAAGTTTGCAATGCAGTTTTTTTTTAATGAAAACACCTACAATTAGGTAGCACTTGGCTATTAACAAGGAAATTGTGATGAAAAATCTTTATATTTTCAGAGTGAATTTGATTTTGTTATACAGTCAAAAGTCACTTGGAAGCAAATCCAAGGAACTAGTCTAGGTAATATAATTTTTAACCTAAAGCAAGCTATGAACATTAAATAATTATAAAATAATGATGCTAATACATACTAATGAGAAGAAATTTATGCATTATTTAGAAAGGCAATTTCATAATAAGAAACCAAAATTATTTTGATCAAAGGCAGAATGTTTAGGATATGAGTGTGGTTTTCATTAGGTAGCTATTTTGAACCACCATACCTATTCTGATATACAAATTCAGCTGTATTTGTTTTAAAATCTCATTACTTTTTGTTTAATAATTACAAAAGCATCTCAAATTATCTTATTGTTAACTTGACCCTTATACTATGTGATTCTTTGATGAATTTCCACCTTAAATCCTAACAATATTTTACTCTTTGGTCTTATTTGAGACTTATCAGCAGAGTTTACAAGAGACCCCATATGCCTTGTAAGAAATCAATGGCATCTGTATACTTGGATTCTGTGAGGTTCTCACAATTCCTCAGTCTAGACCTAGACTTATAGCACAGATAATATGACCAAAATTCAAGTTATGTCATCTGACACACAGTTTGATATACACTCTCACAACTAAACAAAACATGAAAAATTCAGGGCATGAGAGAAGAGACGGAGAAGAACAACTTGAATAACTCCCTTAAAAGTTGTGAGAAAATGTAAACTTTAAAAATTGCTCCAAATTAAAAAAGCACAATTTCTGTTAGTGACCATTTATAAATCAATCCCCCTTGTATATAAATTATAAATTCTATGCTAATTTATCACTTCTAGTTTAAAAATAGCTTCCTATTTCATAAATGTTATTTTCATAAAAGTTTCAACATAATTTACTTGTTTGCTTTGATATTCACAAACTACCTGAATTTTTCATGGTGAAATTCTCTTAGATTATGTTTATTTTATACATATATGGATTATGACAGTTCAAATGTCTTTCAAAATTTATACTTGATGTGAAATTCACGCAAAATTTAAAAAGTAAGAAATAACATACATTATTTTCCAAAATTCTTTTGGTTTTCCAATGACAAAACCTAGACATACAAAGAAATATTCAATACAATCTATAACCTGTACCATAACAATTTTACTCTTTTGTGACTCTCAAACTGAAGGGATCCTATTCAGAAAGTTAAACTCTAAGGCATTTAACACCATATGATAGAAATATGTGATGTGTTTCCTGTATATCTAGTAAGGCCACGTGAAACACAGTTTTTCATAAATTAAATTCTCATACGGGCCCACTCACTGCATATACAGATTGAGAGTCACAAAATTATACTCAACAAACATTAACTGAGCATCTTATATAAACAAGGTATATGTACTATAATGACTGTAAAAATATGGTAATCCATAATAATAGCAGTTAACATTGGGCTCACTCTTCACATTCCTTTTCTCAAGGGATTAACTCTTATGATATAGATCCTATTAGTCTCCACATTTTAAAGGTCAAGTCACACAGAGAGATGTTAAGGGACCTGCCTCAGGTCACACAGCAACTAAACAGTAGATGTAGGATCTGAATCAAAATAATTTGACTTCAAAGCCTACCACTCTTGAAGACTAAGCAGTACTGCCTAACTTAATGCAGAAAAACACATTTTCTACACTTTTAGAATTGCAGTCCAGAAGACCAGAAGGAAATTTGTAATCACTGGTATTTTAGGTGATTGTCAGTTCCTATAAACAATAGGAACTTAACTTTTAAAAACATACCTATTCTTAGAGCAACTTATGAGACATTTTGGAGAACAGAAATGAGTATGCTCCTAACAAACTTAGTAGCCTTTATATTTTCTTTGCAAACCAACCTGACAGCATTTTAAAAACTACATTAATCAGGTGATTTGTAAAAAGAAAATTATATAAAAACCCACTTTCATAGATCAATAGTAAGTTATTTTTAAGTTAAATAGTATTTAGAAGTATCCATGGAATATTCATTCTTCTGAATCCTGCATTTTTAGACTGATTGGCATTTAGGTTCCTCAAAGTTCTCTGCTAAAAAAGTCTATAATTTATGCCAATTAACATTCTAATTTATAAGTAGTAGGAAAGCAGATCAATAGATAAGCCAATTTTATAGATGGAGTAACAAAAGGTGCTATAACATCAACACAAAGAGATAATTCTAAAGAGTAAAGTCCTTCTCTCTCATCCACAGGGAGGAGCTCTCCTTCAAGGGCCAGTGGTCTCTCCTTAGCACCGGAGTTCCAGGATCAATCGCACATGCAGAGAACTGAACATAAGAGATATGTGAAAGCTAAATTCCTTCCCCTCTACAGACACATAGGAGCTATTTATAATATCTTTGACTTTTTTGATACATCTGTATGCTTATTCATTGGGTAATTATGAGTCAAGTAAGGCCCCATGAGAGAGCTGTACCTATTCATTCATTCACATGGGTAAAATAACAGGAACAAGGTAGAGGCAATATTCAAAGAACACTTCAAATATGAAGTGCTACATCTAATAACACTTTGCCTAAGATTCCAAACTTAGACACCATTTTAAAAAATCATTAAAGTTTGCAAGCTTCTATGGCTCATCACATTAGGATATGAATACAATTTATTAAATGTCAGTTGGATATAACTTCAGTATCTATTCCTATGGCTTTTAAAATGTATAGCTTGTAAAGTTAACTTTTTTCAGATAAATATTGCAACAAATAGGCTTTCAATTTTTAAAGGAAGAATAATTTACTTGTGGCAAATACTAAATTTACTCAGTCTCATAGCAATAAATACTTTAAGCATATATTTTCTACCTACCCCCCAAAATTTTCTTTTGCAGAATTCAATCAAGAAACGTTTTCTGAACACCTACTATATGCAGGCATGGTATCTGTATGTGCCAAGAAGACAATCAAGTGTCCAAGGCTTGAGGGGGGAAACCAATAAACCACACATATGTGTTATTAACAAGTTTTTTAGTTTCTTAGAAAAATCAAAGAAAACCACATAGAAGCATATCTGGGTCTTGAGATTCTAACTTTTCAGTTGCAAGTAGATGTGGCTCTATTCAATCAGCTTAACTTCATTCTTCCATCTCTTCTTAATGCTGTTTCATGCCACAATACCCACATTTTCTTTCAAAACAATGAATGATAGAGCATCTTTTTAAAAACTGCTTGTTCCATTTCCCCAAATCCAGCCCATACACACGCCCTCCTCTTTCGTGGGCACGTGTCCTTCCAAAGCTCGGTTGGCCACCCTCTCACCTGAAAAAAAGTTTGGAGACAACGCTGGCCTTTTCCAGAGGCGACCTCTGCATGGTCTCTCGGGCGCTGGGGTCCCTGCTAGGGCCGACTGGGCTCAAGCTCCTAATGCCAAAGGACCTACTCCTCTGGGTGCCTGCCGCTCAACCCTTTTTCTCTGACCTGCTGTGATGTCATTTGCTTCCAACTCCCCCCACCCACCCCTACTCCACACACCTCCCCTTCCTCTTGCTCCTTACCCCGCCTCCACTGCCCAGGTTAAAAGCCAGCCACCGAGCGCTGCCTGGTCCGGCCCCAAATTTGCTCTAGCAGCTTTCTCCACCCACTCCGTACCCCCCCCCCCCTGCCCGGGGCCACACCCCCACCCGCTCCTTCCTTCTCTCCTCCTTCCCTCCCTCACCACCCCGCACCTCCCTCTCCTGATTCTGACTCCCAGCCTCTCTCCCGCGCGCGGGCTCCTTCCAGGTCCGTGTCCTTACCGTCCACCAGCAGGCCCATCCCACAGGTGGGCGACAGTCGCGGCCGCTCTTCAGGTCCAGTAGGCAACATTCCAGGACGCAAGAAACTACTGGCAGGAGAACTGGCTCCCCGGGGAGCCTCCTGGGCTCTCCTTCGCGTCAGGGTCCGCCAGACCCACGACCAGCTGCCACCAGCTTTCCTGAGCCTTCCTCCTCCTTTTTCTCCTTTTCCAGATGACCCTAGCTGGGCTCCTGTTACGTTTGCAAGGTGCATTTTGAAAGGGGAAGGAAAATATGCCTTTCGTGCATCAAAATGCAGCCTTAGAGAGCCAAAAAGTTCCGCGGCCGTGTGGATCTGATGCATTTACCTTAGCACTTCCTTTGCGTGTCGTGTCGGAGAAGAGAACCAAGCATGGTTAGTTTCAGGCTTATGTGAGTGAACTCCAAGTATGGCACAGAAATCTTAGGAGGCATACTTAAAGGAAAAAAAAAAATCTACAAGGAGGTAAGAGGAGATAATGCTTTGCCTAATTGCTGGCCCAGGATTTGTTCCTTGTCTGTCCTTTTTAGCCGTGTGCATTTTTAACGAAGGCTTTGGTGTGTTTTAGCGACAATGACAAAGAACAATGTAAATTAACCCGCCCTCCTATAGATTTCCTAGTCTCACTCAGCAAAACATCTTGACTAATCCACTGAAAGGAATCCAAGCAGTCTTTGAAGCGTAGGTAATGTGTTAACTTTGACCTGACTCAGAGAAACGCCGTCTTCAACCCTCTGAGGGCATTTGGGCATTCCCAGGCGTAGTCACCTTCCTTCTCAGCATTTGGTGTGAGGATTGCATGTGTCTCTGGTGGTTTTTAAAGAGCCAACCTTCTAATCAATCCCTAAACCCTATTATGTAAAAGCAAGTACACATTGTGTTTGAATTGAAAATTTTAAAGGAAAGTAAAAATTTTGGCCTGATTACTTTATTGCCAACATCTCTAAGGCAAGGGTCTTGTGAATTTATTATTGTTGACTTGTGATCATCCAAACACAGTACAAATAAAATGGTGCATTTCATAATGGTGGAAAGACAGGCACATGTGTTGAAAATAAAGAATATGTTCAGCAGGTTTTCATAGCTATGCTTTTCACTTCAGTGGACAAAAGCATACATTTTTTTCTTGATATTGTAAAGTAAGATTTAGAAACATTTAAACTTTATTGTCCTAAATTTGATTAGTAGAGAAAAGAGGAAAGAGATAAACCAAATTGCATTAAGTTAGACACCAGGAAAGAACTTCAGTGTTTTTAACTCACCATCCAATCTGTTACTTGAAATCCTCTGCCTGTGTTTTCATCTCTCCAGTATGACAAAAAATGAGACTCTGTCTTCACTATTGACTTTTCCCAGACATGTGATTGAACTCACTCCATCCACTTCCCCATCCCCCAACTGTTGTTTGCTTGATAACTATTAGTGTGACCCATCAAATATAATAGATGCATTTTGAAATAAATTTAAAATTAGTTCTTCTTTGTGATCAACAAGCATGTGAAAATAAAGGAATTAAGAATTAAGTTCCAAAGAGGATTGTAGAAGCTGACCAAGGAATACGGCTGGAGGAGACCCCGAATGTTTTTCAATCAATCCTCTTCTTCTGGAAAGAATAAAACAGTTACTTGGGTTCCTACTATTTGCCAGACATTATTCATATAACCACTACAACAACCATGTAAATAGGTGTTATTGTCTGCAGTTTTCAGCTGAGTAAGCAAACAAGCAAAGTTAAGTAAATGCCTATAATGATAGACCTAAGATTCAAACCTGAGTCTAGTTCTAAATCATTACTCCTATAACTGTGTAATACTGCTTCTAATCAAATCATCCCTCATGTATTTCTATATTGTCACTTATACATCCACCTAACTTTTCTCCTTACATTAGTTTCATGAAATAATAACTTCTAGAGCTGTTCAACAATGAAACAGGAAAACATAAATCTACAAATTAAGTAGCCACTGGAGTAATGTACTTTTAATGATTACATTTAACTATAATACTCCATTTTAAGCATGTACATACACGTGTACATAGGAAGACCATAGATTTTTATCATAAAACATTACAGCCCAAATTTGTTATGGTAGAAATAAAACTTCACCATTATTCAGAGTTTTAACACAGTTAGCAAGCATGTCCAAATGCACTAATTGAGACATGATATACAGGATTTGCATCTAGGTACATACCTAATGTGGGAATGAGGACTTATCTACCAGAAAAGTGTTCAAATGTGGCTTAAGGTTATGACTGAAATCCTAAATGTGTCTTCAAAATGTCAGGAACAGAAAACAAATTAATGGGCCAGGGTGAGAGTAGGTGAAACAGTGAAGCTCTTCTCTCCAAGCTGCTCAATAATAGCTCATATCATTTTATAACAATTTTATAATCACTTACGGTTGTTGGGCACTTACCATATATGCCAATTATAATGACAAATACATAGCCTGATTTGCCTTTTTTAATCTTTACGATACCTTAATGGGACAAGTAACTTCTTCATTAACTATATATTACAGATAATGAAACTGAGGAACAACAAGTTTAATATTTTCCCAAGCAAGTTGCACAATTAATAATAACAGAGGAAACTAGGGTTTAAACCTGAACAATCTGTTACCTGAGCCCAAGCATTTAATGACTACACATACTTCCCCTATGGAATTTCCTAATGTTTTAAGCAAGAATGACCTTAAACATAGAAGACTGGATGGCCATTTGTGTGGCATCATTTTAAAGGTATATTAAAAAGAAGAGTGAGGAGGAGTAGAAGAAAAGGAAGCCAACATTTATTTAGAATCTACTTTGTGTTCAGCAATGTACTGGGTGCTTCTTACAAATTGATTTCAATACATGAAAGATTATAAGTGATAACCTTCCCATCAAACATTACTTACCCTGCCAGGTTTCACCATTTGAAATCATGAGAGTGAACTTTCACAATACTTTACTTATCCACCATGTTGAACTTAATTTGAGAGTATTTCTCAGATTCTCTGATGAGTGGGCTTTAATAGTGATAAGTGGGTAGCAATCCCAAATGCACTAAAACCTGAAAAAGTAGAAGAAGAAAAGAAATAGTCACTCCTATAGAAAAGAAAAACTCATTAAAAAATACAAGGACTTGTCAGTTTCACATATGTATTCTGGTTGTGCTTATAAGTTTATCTAAGCTAGAAGGGTAAGAACAGCCACAGCTCTTCAACAGTGGACCACAGTGATTACCTAGGATGTAAACACATATTACAGTCTCACAAAGATGTTTCAGGACTAGAAAGAGGTGTCCTGGGACATGAGTAGGCCAGATTCTAGTTTACTTTTACTGCTTCCAAAATAATGTTTGGTCTGACAATTCTGTTTATAAACACACACGCACACCAACTTCTATTTATATACATACATAACCCCTCTTCCCTACAAACTCCTTGGAGGCACGAATTGCATCTTCTGTTTTCCTTTGAATTCACCACTTATTTTGTAATACAGTATATGCACTCAAACGACCATTTTCTCTTGGGGTTACTGACCTAATAGTTGAAATGTCATTCTAAAGGGCACATCTGAAGATGCATAAGAGGTGAATGGTTACCATTAATTTTTCACCAAGCAAGACCTTTGTGCTAAAGCAGATGTACAGAATAAGGCAGTATCTCCACCCTTCAAAACTCTGAATCTAGACATCAACATTCTCTGAACATGATAGAGAATAGTGGAAATAGCTTGGGCTAAAGCAATAAAGAACTAGGTTATCAATCCTGGTACCACCATTCACTTAGCTGTATGACCTTAAGTAAGTTACTTAACCTTTCTGTGTTTTGTTTCCTTGCCTGAAAATGAGGTTAAACATACCCACCTTGGTCAGGTGTCACGGCTCATGTCTGTAATTCCAGCACTTTGAGAAGCTGAGGGGGGAGGATTGCTTGAGCTCAGGAGTTGGATATCAGCCTGGGCAACACAATAAAACCTCTTCTCTACAAAAAAAAAAAAAAAAAAAAAAATCAAAAAATTAGTCAGCTGTGGTGGTGTATGCTTCTGATCTCAGCTACCTGCAAGGCTGACGCAGGTGGATGGCTTGAGCTTGGGAGATGGAGGCTGCAGCGAGCCATAATCATGCCACTGCACTCCAGCCTAGATGACAGAGTGAGACCTTGTCCAAAAAAAAAAAAAAAAAAAGGTAACCACCTCATAGGGTTGTTGAACAGATTACATTACGGTCTCTCTACCTCAGTACTATTGACATTTAAGTGTGGATAATTCTTTGATATGGGGGTTGCCCTTGTACTGTAGAATGTTCAGCAGTATCTCTAGCTTCTACTCACTAGATGATCAGAGAACCACACACATATTCTAGGTTGTAACAAACCGGACTGTTTCCAGAGATTGCCAAACATCTTGGGGAGAGAAATACAAAATTGTCCCCAGTTGAGAACCATTAAATGAAATAAATTAAATGTGATACATATACCAAACTTAAAGGGCTTAGAACATAATAAACACTTAATAAATGTTAGAAATTATCATTACATACCACTAGTTATAAATTAGAAATTTGTGAGGTATTGCAAAATAGAATGCTACAGAAAACTGAACTCTCTAAAAGCTGTCAGAATTCTCAGGAACATTGGAATCTCTTGTTCTCTAAGAAATTGTTAGTATTTGAACTAGATGAAAAGGGGCAAATCAAGTACTCTTGCAACTGTTAATAATTTTTATTTAGAAGCAAAATTCTATTTTTATATGGTGAAAATGTCCCATTGTATTGAAATAACATTTTAAAGCTCTGTTGTTTGGTTGCTCTAATTTTCAGCTCATCATCGGCGGTATAATTGTAACTGTGTCCAGATGGAATTTGGCACCCTGATGGGTCTTCTGTAACTTAAAGGTAGTTTCTCATTAAGGAAGTCTTAAAGATCTTCAAGCTGTACAAAATGGGAGCTTATTAATGCTGCTAATAAACTGAAATAATTCTGAACAATATCAAAAATACAACTTTGTCATAAATGTAAAAGCTACTAAATTCTCTAGGATTTTCTAAAGCTACCATTCATAAAATATTTTATTGTTCATATGGGTTCTCTTCTCATTTTCCTACTGAAACTTTTCTAGAAACCAGGGAATTCATAACACAGATTAAATTTTCATTGGTGATATCATGTTGAAAGCCAGATACTATATATAGAATTAGATAATTAAAAACTTGAATTCTAAAATGAAAAGTAGTGATATGTTTTCTCAGATGAGTTCTGTGATAATTTACATGCTACATAGAAGAGTTATATTTAGAAAGGCAGGGGTGCACAGTAAATAGAACAATGAATTATTTATTTATAACTCTTTCCCTCTAAATAGATAATTAGTAATCAAAACAGGTAAAACAGGGCACTTGAAGTAATAATAATGAGAGATAGGATAGAAATATTTTATTCCACATGGGTACTAACATCAATTCTGAAAGTCTTGGCTATCAAAACCCAGTCCGTTGTATTATTCTCATAGTCTGATATCTCATAGAAGGCAACACGCAAGTTCACCTGGAAATAAAAACCATCCCCCTTTCATCCCATTCATGGAAGAGTTTGCTGTTTAGAGACTTATATCACTGAATGGCATCATGGATAGTATTTTCAGCTATAATTTTTTCAAAAACATTTATTTTATGGTCATTCCTTATACCAGTCTATGACCAAAAACCAAGGACAGGACATAAAGTCACTTAAAGAAGGCTTTTTGGCCTAAAAAACTAAAATTCAAGAATTTACAGGTTTAGGGTCTCCTTTCTGATTTAACTTCCACTATATAGAAAGTGTCTATGAAATCTCATTGTTTTCAGGTCATTCATTGATCCTCAAGTTCAATGTGCTTGGTGAAACTACAGTGATTAACTGCCTAGTCAAAAGGACAGCCAATTCCCAGTTTGGTCACTATGGCTCATTGGCCTCCATAGCCTGCATCCTTGTGTCTGAGACAGTGACTGGAATCTTCTCACCTCAAAGGCTGTTGAGAGGCAACACTGATGAAATGATAGCAAAACACTTTGAAACTCTTATTTCCATTTGCAAAAATTTAAAGAAATATATGAAAATTACCTAAGTCCTTTCTAGAACAAAGCATATCATGCTAATGAAGCAAAATCAAATTGATAAATTTGTATCATGTTTTTCATCCAAACAAATTAACTTACCAAGTTTTACCTAAAAATATAATTTTTCAAAAAAAGCAAATTTAGTATATTACTATCTTTGCAAAAAAAAAATGTTATGCATACTTATATGTTGTATAAATTGCATTATGTGTCTCAAGGAAGACAATATAAAGTTGGTATATTTTATTATCAACATCCCACTTTACAAATGAAGAAACTGAAGTACAAAAGGTCAAATGCCATGCCCAAATTTAAGAAAGAGTGCTAGAATTTGAACAAGCCCAGTGGTCTGGATCCAGAGCTGAGCAGCTAATCACCATGATCTCTGTTTAACTAGACCACATAGAACTCTTTTGTTTATTTAATTAAGAGAAGGTGCCTTATATAATTTGTGTTCTTGCTTCTCTGTTTAGATGAAAACAAAGACTTATCACAAACTGGACTTGAATTTTTGTCTCCATTTCTTCTGAATTCATTGAATGGACCCTCTTCCTTAGAGGAATGAAAAGTATGTAGGTGTTTAGGAGGAAAAGAAAGAACAAGCTCTTTTCTGTGGCTTTACAAAGACTACTTCTATTTCTTTTGAGATTCAGTGTAGTTAGAATCTATTTGATGCATTGAGATGACCCCAATTGGAGTATGCGAACAGAGACATCAAAGATCCCAAGGAGAACACACCACACCGTGAGAGAGAAGGTTTAACGCCAACACCTACTATGTGGTGGGAGATGGGTTCTTCTTTCTGCAGCTGAAACTGGAAGCTTGTCTTAACCCACCCATCCTTAGGTGCTGGGTGGGCTTTGGAAACTACCATAACAACTTTGGAAGTCCAAGAATAAAGTACTACTGGCTGACACTAAGGCTGGGAGAATGAGTTTCATCTTCCTCCAGGAACTGCTGTGACCTGTGCAGGGATCTGTTCCAACAGGGTGATAATAGTAGCAGTAGACTTGGATGCATCTGACACTATGGGAGGACCTATTTTCATCAGTGACACAATGCTGTGGTGACAGAGGCTCTTGCAGCAGAAAATGGGGTGGGACATGTGACAATGGACTATTCAGATCCTTCATATTCTCCTTTTTCTAGTGTTTAGAAAAGGAAATTACTTCTTTGAAACAAAACAACCTTGGAATTCTTGGACAATTAGGAGTGGAAAAAGTTCTTTAAAAAAAATTTCTAGACTTCTTGCTAACTTCAATATTTTAAACATTTAAAGCTAAGAAGAGATATGACCTTATTTGTACTGCAAAAATTGGGTGAAAGGAGACCTCCAGGTCACATATATATGTTTGCATAAGCATTGAAAAAAGCCTGGAAAGATGTATGTCATGATCATGTCATAAATTATAAATTTTTTAAATAATTTTTTTTTCAAAATAAAGAGCTGCATCTTGGGAAGTAAAGTGACTTTCTGATTCCATTTCACAAATGGAAATGAAAAGGTTTTTGGAAAGCCTATAGTGTTCCATCTCTGTGCCAGGCAGTGGACAAGTAAACAAAACAGGAATCTGCTACAACTTCCAACAAGCTTCTTGGATCTAAATTTTACTACAACTCTGGCAAAACAAAGCATTACTTCTCTGAGCCCAAAGAAAATTATCAGCATCATTGTCTCTTTTATTTATTCTCATCTTCTTCAGTGCTGCAAAATCTACAGTAACTCCCTAGTCTCCTTCGGTTTCCTTTTTTTGTACCCACCCAGGTCTGCATTTCTCCTCCATTCCTGTTTTAAGACTGAAAACAAAATCTTCTCAGAAGTCCTTATAGTCACAAAGACGCCCTGTTGGAAGTAGAAGAAAAACACTTTCCTCAGGTAAATTTGAATGTTTAAGCTATAACTAAAGCCCTCTACTATTCATTAGCAGTTAATATTCTTATAAGTCTTGTATTATCCTGTTTAAGTGCCACAGTTCCACTGTACTTTATTTTTCACATGTTAAGAGCATTAATTTTGCCAGGGTGCAGTGGCTCATGCCTATCATAGCATTTTGGGAGGCTGAGGCAGGCGGATCACGTGAGGTCACGAGTTCGAAACCAGCCTGGCCAAACATGGTGAAACCCCATCACTACTAAAAATACAAAAATTAGCCAGGCATGGTTGTGGGCATCTGTAATTCCAGCTATTCAGCAGGCTAAGGCAGGACAATCGCTTGAACCTGGGAGGAGGAGGTTGCAGTGAGCCAAGATCACACAATTGCACTCCAGACTGGGCAACAGAAGCAAAACTCCATCTAAAAAAAAAAAACGCATTAATTTTTTAATGTAAATTTGAAATCTAAAAATTTTACATTTTTAGAACTCATTTTTTTCTTAACAAAAGATACTAGGAAACTAAAAAATGAAAGTGCCTCAGTGCTGTTTCTCTAAAAGGAAACTCGAACTCCCTACTCATCTCAAAAGCCAGGCCAAGACATGTGAGATGTAAGAGCAGGTTCGTGAGCCCCTTTCAATGCAGATTCCTTACCCAAAGCAAAGCAGGAACTTCACTTCTCCTACCCCTCATGTCAGACGACCTGTATGCCCTCAACACTAATGGGGAACAGAAACCTTCATCCTTTCTGCACCTGCCTCGTGCTTGGCACTGTGGGAACCACAGCGACTGACAGCTCCCTGGACAACAGCCAAGCCATGGTGGAACACCCAGTCCCATGCTGCAGGCTCATCGCCAGCCACCAAGACAGCCATCAACTGTGATTGCACTGCTGTTTTCAAGACCCAGTTTGGTCATGATTCTAATTGCCTTTAGGAATTCTTTTTGTTAATTACTTATCCAATAACAAAGCAAATGGCTCTTGGAAATTATTTATCTGGCCTAATGGCGTGGGGGAGAAAAGCCTTTTTGATTATTACATTCTATCCTACTTTCCTTGAAGAAAGTAAAGATGAAAAAAAGGTGATGTGAAATAAATTTAAACATCTGGGAAAAACTATATCTAAAAGAGTTCACATACAAACAAAAATGAATTTGAGGTTTGTAACAATTTGGATAATTCAAGAAAAATGGACTATTTCCTGTAATCCGTTTCTATAATCACTTATTATTAAATTTAAGTCATATTTTCCTTTAGCTCTATAAGTAAACAAACCTTAGATCATCTCATTTTAAAACATATTTTCTATCAGACAGCATGGCATAGGGGCTTAGAACTCTTCCACTGAGTGCGAGCTAAGGTTTCTTCATTTATAAAATGGTGGAAAGAAAAGCTTCCATTACAAAGGGCTGCAGTGAGAAGTAAATGAGTTAATATAAAAGTAAAAAATTTAGCACACTGATTGACATAGGATAATTAATAAATTGTGTATCAAATTTTACATCCTCATAGTAATGATTCAGTGAATATTGAACTGACTCTTCCATGATTTCTTCCTATGAAAGAACTGAATGTGTATCATTCAATTCATTGATTTTTTAAAAAATGTGTATCTTCTCAACCAGTTTTATTTTATTTACTTCATTCAAAAATAAAGGAAGATAAAACTCAACAATAAGATAATAATCAGCCAGGTGTGGTGGCTCACACCTGAAATCCTAGCACATTGGTAGGCCAAGGCAGGTGGATCACCTGAGGTCAGGAGTTTGAGACCAGCCTGACCAACATGGTGAAATCCCGTCTCTACTAAAAATATATTTAAAAAAACAAACAAACAAACAAAAAAAAACATTAGCTGGGCATGGTGGCAGGCACCTGTAGTCCAAGCTACTTGGGAGAACGAGGCAGGAGAATTGCTTGAACCCAGGAGGCGAAGCTTGCAGTGAGCCTAGATCACTCCATTGTACTCCAGCCTGGGTGAAACAGGGAAACTCAGTCTCAAAAAATAAAAATAAAAATAAACCCAGTTTAAAAAAATAAGCAAAACATCTGAGCAGACATCATACCAAAAAATATATACAAATGGAAAACAAATATATGAAAAGAAATTCACCGTCATTTGTCATTAGAAAATTACAAATTAAAACAATGAGATACCATAACTTTTTGAATGGCTAAAATCCAAAAACCTGACAGTACTAGACCACTGGCAACAGTTGCTTGTGGCAAAATGGTACAGCCACTTTGAAAGACAGTTTAGCAGTTTCTTGCAAAGCTAAATAAAGTCTTACTATACAATGTAGCAGTCACATTCCTAGGTATATTACTATACTTCAATCAGCAAATGGATAAAGAAACAAACTGTGGTACATTTCTATGATATAATACTATCCAGCAGTAAAAAGTAATGAGCTACAAGGCACATAAGGACATGGACTAATGTTAAATGCATATTGCTAATGAAAGAAGCCAGGGTGAAAAGTATACATATTGTATGATTTCAATTATATGCATCTGGAAGAGGCATAGCTCTTCCAGATTGCCAGGAGTTTGCCAGGAGTTTGGGAAAGGAGGGGAAGGGTTGAACAGGCAAAGGACAAGGGATATTTTTAGGGCAGTGAAACAATTCTGTATGACACTGTAATGATTGCTACATGACACTTTGTTTTTTTCAAAACCTAGAAAACTTTACAGCACAAAGAATAAACCTTGACATATGTGAATTTAAAAAAATAATAATTTAGGAGATTGGAGAGGAGGGAACCCTAAAATGGAATGCAGACTGCAAAGAAGGAATCTGCGTTACTAATGCATAAAACAACTTCACTAGAAGTATGAGTGAAATGTTCTGGACTAAGAAACTTTGGAAATGAGTAGAGTCAATAAAACTAAAGATAAAAGAACCTACATAATCACCACTAATTGACAAAGTTGTATCCCACAGGGCTATTTATAATAATTCTGAAACCATTATATACCTAAACTGGAAATGAGAAATTAGATAAGTAGATAGTGGATGGTGGAAGACAGATTTTTCACTATTTGAAATGGGTAGTTAAGAAATAAGTAAGAGGAGGAGGCTAGAATGATCTATACAGTAATTAATTAGAATTGAAGACACCATATGAACTCATATTTAGCTTAATAAAGATATAATTGTTACATATAGAAATAATTATAGTTACATGTGTACACATAGGTTAATACACACACACATATTTCTTTGCTGTGTCAGCTGGGAGAGAACCTAAAAGTAATGACATTTCAATAGCAACTAGCATACCACAGTGCGCAGACCTTGGTTTCTAATTCCACTCAGTAATAAAAGGAACCCTGACCTTAGTTAATACTAATGCATCACTATTGGTTCACGAATTGTGACAAGTGTAACATACTAATGTAAGATGTTAATAATAAGAGAAACTGGGTGTGGCACGTACAGAACCTCTTTGTAGTATCATCACAATTTTTCTGTAAATTTTAATTTAAAAAAACAGGAGTTCTTTAATTTACTGACATTCAGCACATTTTCTATGCAATAAATAACAACAACTTAGTAACAATATAAACCTTTAATAATTTTTAATATTTAATATCTCAAGCCCAGTGAAATCCCTTCATGTCATTTTAGCACTTTCAAAATTAATGCTCTTCATAGTAATGTTTTTCAATTAGGTATTTCTCCTGAAAGGGTGACTATGTGATCTAGGGCTTACAGCATGAACTGCCTAAATCTGAAAAACTGGCTTAAGTTGGGTTACTCTGTGACTTAAAAAAAATTCTATCTCCAGTGGGATTTATTTTCCAGTGGGAAATAAATCATGTAAAAAACAAAATAGTCAATAAATATTTCTTAAAAATTGTTTTAAAAACTAAATTTCTTCATCCCAAGAAAACTCACAGGAAAAAGCAAACCTCCATGTTCTCATGCCAACCCAGGACCCTCAAACTGGTCTGCAAATGTTCAAAAATCTGTAGCGATTATTAAGAGAATGGAATTCATCAACCATACCAAACTTTCAAGGTAATATTAACTACTTGCTATGAGAGTTGCATTACTTAAAAATAAAAAGTGTTATATTAAAAATAACACATTTTTTACTATGTAACAAACCTGGACAGAAATTAAATTTTTTAATGTAAAAATAAATTTAAAAAAAGAGGCTGGGTGCAGTGGCTCACGCCTGTAATCCCAGCACTTTGGGAGGCTGAGGTGGACAGATCACAAGGTCAAGAGATCAAGACCATCCTGGCCAACATGGTGAAACCACATCTCTACTAAAATACAAAAAATTAGCCAGGCATGGTGGTGCGTGCCGGTAGTCCCAGCTACTCAGGAGGCTGAGGCAGGGGAATCGCTTGAACCCGGGAGATGAAAGTTGTCATGAGCCGAGATCACACCACTGTACTCTAGCCTGGTGAAAGAGCAAGACCCTGTCTCAAAAAGAAAGAAAAAGTGAGTTTGTCCACAGAGTGGTGACAAATTTCCACTCCTATTGTATGGTGTGAAAACACTTGTTACATTTAAAGAGATTCAACCTCGAAATGCTATTGTCTATTTTCTCTCGGAAAATATTTTACTTAAATAACTATATTCAATCTGTAGCTTTCCATCTCTCTACTCATTTTATCCTCTGATTCTTTTATATTTATCATTACTGACTTTCAACTTTACATATTTAAGTAGTATTGCAATGAACTAACAAAGAAGTGTAACATTTCATTCAAAATACAAAAGCATTTTATAAGTAGTCAAAGTTGACCAATAATAGTTTTTACACCCTTATTAAAAAACTTTTAGTAAACCATGTTTTGAAAATAAAATGTTTTTATTTGTAGAACTAATATACGTGTGTGTATTTGTGTGTGTGTGTGTGTGCGCATGTTTGAGACAGAGTCCCACTGTGTCACCCGGGCTGGAATACAGTGGCATAAACAAGGCTCACTACAGCTTCAACTTTCTAAGGTCAAGGAATCTTTCTGCTTCACCTTCTCTTGTGGCTGGGATCACAGGTGCGCACTACCATGCCTGGCTATGTTTTTTTATTTTTCATAGAGACAGGGCCTCATTTTGTTGCCCAGTCTGGTCTCAAACTCCTGGGCTCAAGCAGTCATCCTTCCTCAACCTCCCCAAGTACTGGGATTACAGGTGTGAGCCACTGCATCTGGCCAGAACAACTGATATTTTAAGTCACTGAGGCATGAAACATGGATCTTTGTTGCTGTCTTGTTTTCCAATTTGAAGCAAACCTATGGTATATCCAGGACAAGCAAAATGCAGGAAATTGATTTGTATTAAGTCTCTAATGTGCTAAGCCTTCTGTGTGGGTTTTATTCCCCACTTAATGCTCCCAATAGCCTTATAAAATAATTATTACTACACATACCATTTTACTCTTGAGTAAAATAAGATTCCAAATAATCTTTACTGTACTTGCCTCACCTCTAGTACAGGTAGTCCTGAATTAGGTCTAACCAATCCCAAGACCACCCTTTTTCACTATATTGTTGTAGGGTAAAATGTCAGTCAAAAAATCAAAATCATTGAGAATAGGAAATTGTAAAATTAATTTTGTTTAAATTTTTAACAGGAGACCTCAAACTGAGAAAAAAGGTTTTTTACTGTGTAACACTTGTAAAATAATTTGGACTGAAAAATTCAACTGGCTTCTTGATTTTTGGTATTTAGCAAAAGAGGCTGTATGGTTTGTCCCCTTGAATCCCAAGACAGTCATGTTATAATGCAAAGGGTAAGAAAGGAGTGAATAAAGAAGCAAAACCCTCTTCTTACCTTTCCAATACTCAGGAAAAGTCCAGTAGATGGGGCACCTCTCATTCAAAGATTCAGGCTAGACCTCAAATCATTGTCCAGCACCCGTGGTTGGCAGAGAAAGTAAAGGATACATTATGGGTGTGAAGGGTAATGGAAGTTTTTTTGGGCTTCAGTATGGAATTCCATGTGATTATATATATAAATGAAGCCACGTACTACATTTTGTTTGGTAACATTGCACAAAAATGTTAAAATTTATAGTCCTTTCAAATAAGATAAATTTTAAATTTTTGATGGAGACCTTGACATCATCGGGACTATGTTGCATGTTTCACAATTATATAATTAACAGGATTTTATCCACAAATAAGTGAATATTTTCAGATGCCTGTTGGACATGTATATGCCTACCCAACTGGAAAGTACTGGGCAGTATGGAAACTATCCTTTCAGGCATACTTTTTGTTTGTTTGCTTTTTGAGACAGGGTCTTACTCTATCATGCAGGCTGGAGTGCAGTGGTGTGATCTCAGACCACTGCAAACTCGGCTTCCCTGGCTCAAGTAATCCTCCCACCTAAGTCTCCTGAGTAGCCGGGATTACAGGCATATGCCACCACACCCAGCTAATTTTGTTTATTTTTTGCAGAGATGAGGTCTCACAATGTTTCTCAGGCTGGTCTCAAACTCCTAGGCTCAAGCAATCCTCCCGCCTTAGTCTCCCAAAGCACTGGGAGTACAAGAACGAGCCACCATGCCTGGCCTCAGGCATATTTTTAAATGTACAAAGTGTCCTCTTGAAATTCTTCCTTAGGTTTTATGAAACTATCCTCACTTTTTTCCATAAAACCCTATTTTAATCACACATGCATATTGATATTCAGTTTCCTAAGGTTAAGTTCTAGTGTGATTTATTTAAAACATTTGCGTGTATTTTACTTAAAAACAAATTGAAAGTTAACAAAATGCTTTTTACTTTTGGTGAATACAAAAATTTGTGAATAAAAACGAGAATAAGAAAGAGGCGTGACTATGGGTTATTCAAATTGCAACTTCCAGTCATAGAAAAACCTTTAGTGCTATTATGGATTTTTAAATGTTTTTAACATATGATACACTTTAAATAAATGCAAATAAATTAACAGATTTAAAATAATAAATTTCACAAATAACTTCATCTTTCAAGTTTTTCTACATCTAATTATATATCTCTTACAAGTGATTCTTGCAGAGGACATTTTAGAAGCAACTGCATTTAGTATAAGTTAATTAATTCAAACTTCATCACCCCTTAGGTCCAATGCATCTCTATCCTTGCTCCTTGAAAAATTATCACATCTCTCAGTTGTATGGATGTAGGAGAAAAAGTTGATACCTAATGTTTAAACAACAACATTTTTTTCCTTACTGCTGAATTATAATAATTAATGTCTTGTTATCCTTTTCACTATAAAATAATTTTAGACAAAAGGTTGGGTTCATGTTAATTTAGGAAAATAGGGTTCAAAACATATCATTCTACTAACTAGTCTAAGAGAATGAGATTATATAAAAAAAAATCTAAATACATACATGTCAAAAAATAAAGAATGGTAATTCTTATGATGAGTTCTTATGCCAGGTGTGCCTGATTTATATGCTCTATACTAGAAGGAGAATCACAAAGATACTTAATTCACGTATTTATGTTCCTCAGGATAGGGATATCTCTAGGCAAAATTAAGCTATATTACCCAATATCAAAGAATGATTATTGATATTAGTTTGCACTCTTATGTAATAATTTCTAAATATATTGAAGTGATAGAATTCTTCATTATTTTCTATCTGTAAGCTAGTTTTGAAAAAAAACTTAAACTAATTCTCATGAAGCATTCATCTTTGTTACTAACTCAAGACAGTCACAGAGGATACAATTTGACTCCTCATGCACCTCATAGTGCAGGGAAATATATAATTAGTTAGTCAGGTAGTAAAAATGAGTACTTTTTTTGAAAAGTGTCTGTTCATATCCTTCACCCATTTTTTGATGGGGTTTGTTTTTTTCTTGAAAATTTGAATTCCTTGTAGATTCTGGATATTAGCCTTTTCTCAGATGGATAGGTTGCAAAAATTTTCTCCCCTTCTCTAGGTTGCCTGTTTACTCTGATGATAGTTTCTTTTGCTATGCAGCAGCTCTTTAGTTTAATTAGATTCCATTTGCCAATTTTGGCTTTCGTTGCAATTGCTTTTGGTGCTTTAGTCATGAAGTCTTGGTCCATGCCCATGTCCTGAATGGCATTGTCTAGATTACCTTCTAGGGTTTTTTATAGTTTTAGGTCTTACATTTAAGTATTTAATCCATCTTGAGTTAATAAGGTGTAAGGAAGGGGTCCAGTTTCAGTTTTCTGCAAATGGCTAGCCAGTTTTTCCAACATCATTTATTAAACAGGGAATCCTTTTCCCATTGCTTATTTTTGTCAGGTTTGTCAATGATCAGATGGCTGTGTGTGGTGTTATTTCTAAGGCCTCTGTTCTGTTCCATTGGTCTATATATCTGTTTTGGTACCAGTACCATGCTGTTTTTGTTACTGTAGCCTTGTAGTATAGTTTGAAGTTAGGTAGCGTTATGCCTCCAGCTTTGTTCTTTTAGCTAAGGATTGTCTTGGCTATATGGGCTTTTTTTCTTCCATATGAAATTTAAAGTAGTTTTTTCTAACTTTGTGAAGAAAGTCAAAGGTAGCTTGGTGGAAATAGCATTGAATCTATAAATTACTTTGGGCAGTATGGCCATTTTCACAATATTGATTCTTCCTGTCCATGAGTATGGAATTTTTTTTTTCCATTTGTTTGTGTCCTCTATTATTTCCTTGAGCAGTGGTTTGTAGTTCTCCTTAAAGAGGTCCTTCACATCCCTTATACACTGTATTCCTAGGTATTTTATTCTCTCTGTAGTGATTGTGAATGGGAGCTCATTCATGATTTGGCTCCCTGTCTATTTTTGGTGTATAGAAATGCTTGTGATTTTTGCACATTGATTTTGTATGCTGAGACTTTGCTGAAGTTGCTTTTCAACTTAAGGAGTTTTGGGCTGAGATGATGGGGTTTTCTAAATATGCAGTAATATCATCTGCAAACAGAGACAATTTGACTTCCTCTATTCATATTTGAACATCCTTTATTAGGCAACCAACAAACACATGAAAAAAAGTTCATTAGAGAAATGCAAATCAAAACCACAATGAGATACCATCTCATGCCAGTTAGAATGTAAATTGTTAAAAAAGTCAAGAAGCAACAAATGCTGGAGAGGATGTGGAGAAATAGGAATGCTCTTACAGTGTTGGTGGGAGTGTAAATTAGTTTGACTATTGTGGAAGACCATGTGGCAATTCCTCAAGGATCTAGAACTAGAAATACCATTTGATCCAGCAATCCCATTACTGGGTATATACCCAAAGGATTATAAATCATTCTACTATGAAGACACATACACACATATGTTTATTGCAGTACTATTCACAATAACAAATACATAGAACCAACCCAAATGCCCATCAATGATAGACTAGATAAAGAAAATGTGACACATATACACCATGGAATACTAGGCAGCTATAAAAAGGAATGAGTTCATGTTCTTTGCAGGGACATGAATGAAGCTGGAAACCATCATTCTCAGCAAACTAACATAGGAACAGAAAACCAAACACTGCATATTCTCATTTATAAGTGGGAGTTGAACAATAAGAACATACGGGCACAGGGAGGGGAACATCACACACCAGGGCCTGTCAGGGGGTCGAGGGCCAAGGGGGGGGATAGCATTAGGAGAAATATCTAATGTAGAAGACGAGTTGCAGCAAACCACTATGGCACATGCATGCCTATGTAACAAACCTGCACGTTCTGCACGTGTATCCCAGAACTTACAGTATAATTTTTTTTTTAAAAAAAGAGTACTTTAGTTCTCCGACCTTTGAAGTGTAAAACAACTAAAAGTTAAATTTATACATTTAATTAGACTTTAACAACTTTCAAGCTTATTTCTGAATAGCATGATCACACAAAAATAGAAATTTATGGTATAATATTTTTATATAGCATCATTTTGGTGTGTAATTAAACTGAACTCATTTCAGTTAACATTTCAGAGATTTACATGAAGGGGCCCTCACATACAGTCTAGAGTGTCCTCTGGTCAAGGCCTTGGATTAACAGTCCTAGAAATAAACTGACAAGACAGAAAGAAGAAAATCAACATACAAAACGTGCAACATTACACTTGTGTCCAATTATTAGACTATGCCAACTGAAAAGTACCATGAGCTAAATATTTTAGAAATCCTATAATTATCTTATAAACAGCACAATTACACTGGGGATTGTTGTGGGCATGTATGTGTTTTCATCACACCCATTTGTTTGAAGTAACATTTAAAATATGCCACAATTTTCTAACCCTGGCATTTCTTCAGTTTTTAATATACTGAAGGTCTGAAAAAATACAACTAACCCGAGTCTCTCTGAATGGCTCTGCCAGTTGCAGGACACCATGCTAATTTCTGGGGACACCAAGACACAGTCCCTGCTCTCAAGGACTTTATAGTTGGCATATAAAGAAAAACAAATATATGAATACCTATAATAGATGATAGAATATAATGAGGGCCACTCTACAGATGCAAATAGCCAGGAGACTTACGGGCACCAAAGATCATTTCCAGTTAAGAATAAGGTATGTCTTCAGGAGAAAATGTCATTGACAATGGGCCTTGAAAGACAAGGGGCCACTGACAGCAGAGACAAGTGAGAAAGATTTGAGTGAAAAGGGACATACTTTAGAAATAGCACTGTTTGCACAGTTTGTGAAAAGCAGAGGAAGGAATAAATGTGGAAAATAAAATTGGGACCTTGTTCAGAGTCTCAAATGGCAGAAAAAGGAATCCCGTGCTTATTACCATCGGTAAAAGGAAGTCAGTATGGGGTTTTGAGTAAGGAAACAACATCAATGCGTTGCATTTTAGAAAGAAAAAGCAGAATAAATATACATGGTGGCCTAGTGGAGAAAGAAGACATATGAGAAATCAGTAAAGAAGCTGTCACAGCAATCCCAGGCCTGAAACTTCATCACTCTGCCTAATTGGAAGAATTTCCTTTTTGCTTAGTCCCGAGAATCATTTCCTTGTGTTCTCCAATACACCTATGTTCTAAGCTATAATAACTATAAGGCTGTATTCATTAGATAACCTGAGGAAGTTCATTTTTGTCTAGTATTTGGAAATACTCCTTAGAATGACCAAGGGGAGCCCTCATACAAAATCTTGCTTGACAGTTTAAAAAAGATTCAAGGAAAGAAGTAATTTCTAGTACTTGGAATGAGCGTTAAGGGGATTTATCTTCCCAGGACTTACTCAATTTCTCTCTGCTGCATTACTTCCAGAACAATGGCATTATTCAAGCTGAAAAGGCAAAAATCCAAGTTGCCACCTGACCTTTGATTTAACAAATGTTACGTGAAAGCTATTCTGAACTGCTGAATTACATAGTTTATCATATCATCTAATGTTCTAAAAAAGATGTTTCATTATTAATTAGACAAATTTAAAGTTTCAAGAGAAAACATCCTAATATACCTACTAAAACTGTATTTAAACATTCCTGTAAGGTATACTGTTGCAAAAAAAGAAAAAGAAAAAAAACTCTATCACATCCCATTTGAATTTCATTAAATTATGTTTATAAGATAGATTACTTGATTAATAAAACTGAAAATCATGCTTAACAACTCTGCATGTTGAAGGAAATGACCAAATGGCTACATTAAGTTGTCTATGGAAAATATTCACATCATTGAATTAGAAAACCAGCAAAGGAAAAAGTCTAATTAATTGAATTACCCAAAATAAAAGGGGACATTTTAGATATATCACTTTAAAACATAAAGAATATTCAGATTTTTCAATATAATTTAAAAAATTAATGAACTTAATTAAAAATTCAAAGTACTAATTTCATTGGTGATTCATTAAGCCAAATATACATAAGAAATTAAAATTTATACTTAGATCAGTTATTTTCAAAATAGCATAACTAAAGAGAAAACAAAATAGATCACTTTGTAAATATATCAGAGAAGTGTTTTAAATAGTTGAACAGAGGATGAGGTGCTTTTACAGTATTTTCTTTTGCCTTCCTTACCCGCCCTCTGCTGGTGAAAAGAGAAAACTGAAAAGTAAAGACGCTTCAAACATCCTGGAAAAGCACACTTCATACAAGAAATATTTAGTGTTACAAAATTTTTCATAAGACCAGATTAATTAGCCATCATATTCAATTAATTTGCCACCACTCTTCTTGGAAGCAATATTCATACATTAAATATTGCCTGTGAGTTAAGATTGGAGTAAAAAAAAAAGAGGAAGATTTAGAAATATTTCACTATTTAATATAGTTTATGCTAAAATAAGAATGCAAACATCTAAAAATATTCCGAAAGACATTTTATGTCATTTTTTTGAGAAGGAGTTTTGCTCTTTGTTGCCCAGGCTGGAGTGCAGTGGTGTGATCTCAGCTCACTGCAACCTCCCCCTCCCTGGTTCAAGTGATTATCCTGTCTCAGCCTCCTGAGCAGCTGGGATTACAGGCACTCCCCACCATGCCTGGCTAATTTTTGTATTTTTAGTAAAGACAGGGTTTCACCGTGTTGGCCAGGCAGGTCTCAAACTCCTGACTTCAGGTGATCCACCCACCTCAGCCACCTAAAGTGTTGAGATTACAGGTGTGAGCCACTGCGCCCAGCAATTTTATGTTATTTCTATCTGTACATCCTTATTGACAAAATAAGCATGGACTAGATGTGAGTTCCATTAGCAGTAGTCATAACTGATTGAATGACCATATCCAAAAGGGTCTAATGGATCACTGTGAGCCAAGATAGAGGTTAATAAGGATGGTCTGCAGGGCTTTATCTTTAGTCCTCCCTGACCAACATTTTCACCAACGTTGAATACAAAATTAAGTAAATCCCAATCCATGAAGATTTCAACAGACTGGAAATTGAACAAATTATATCAAAATAAAATGCACAAGCATGAGGTTTGTGGTGCTACAATTTGTGAAAGAGATTCTGATATTTCAGTTAGTAACAAACTCAAGAGTAAAATGGGATGCAAATATAAAAAACTTAATAGTAATTTATATCTTAGGTACTTGATATGTGCCAAACCTACATTGAGCAGTTCACATATGTTCTAAAAACCCAGACTAAAACAAATTTGGATTGGTAATTGACTCATCTACTGCCCAACTCCAATTCTCAAAAAGGGATGAGCTAGAATTCTTTTATTGGGGGAAAAGGATTAGGAAATGACTGTCTCTATGTATTTTTCAGATTCTCCCAATACAAAACTTAATTTGTTAAGTGCCACATAAGTTTCAGTATCTTTATATTGTGCTTATTATGAAAGTACAGCCTTATCAATTGCACAATATGCAACCCTACATTTTAGGTAACTAGAATTTTTAGTCCCACCTGTGGACAATTTTTCCTTCTAAAGTTAATTTAACATACATACAGAAAAGTACACAATTCATATATATGTGCTATATATGTGTATATGTTATATATACAGATATAGACAGATAGATATAGATACACATCTCAACAAACTTTTACAAAGTGAATACATCCAGGTAACTATCACTAGATCAAGAAAAACGTATATCAGCAAAACAGAATCCTCCCTGAAAGATAGTCATCTTTCAATCATTATCTCCTCCCGGAAGAAACTATTCTGACTTCTACCACTATCAATTTGCTTAGCATGTTTTTGAATTTCAGGTAAGTGAAATTGCAGTATGTACTCTTCAGTGTCTCGCTCCTTTCACTAAATTTGTGTTTGTAGGATTCATTCATGTTATTGTATAAAAAGGTAACTATTTCCTTACTACATAGTATTCCATTGTATGTATACACTTGATAAATTTATCATTCTACTGTTAATAAATGTCTGGATTGTTTTCATTTTGCATTTTAAGGCATATGCAAGGAGGCAAAAAATCTGTGTCACAGGATTTGCATATGTTCAATTTTAGTAAATATTTCTATTGTTTTCCAAAGTGTTAGTACCAATTCATAATTGATATTCTACCAAGAGCATATGGAAGTTCTAGATATTCCACCACTAAGACAATACTATGCATTATCAGGGATTTTGTTTTAATATTGGTCATTGTGGTAAATAGAATTCTTTTGTAGTTTAAAATTACATTTTCTGATAATTAATGATTTTGAATACATTTTTATATGTTTATTGGCCAGCTGAATATATTCATTTGCAATGTACCTGCTCATTTTTCTGTTATCTTGCATGTTATCTCTCACTGATTTTTAGGAGTTTCTTCATATATTCTGGATATAAGCTCTTCCTCAGATATAGTATATTGATTGCAACTATCTTCTTTCCCTCTGTAAGTTGACTTTTCACCTCTATTAATAGTATCACTTCATGAAAATAGGTTCTTAATTTTAATGAAGTCTAATTTATTAATTTTTTCCTTTATATTTAAGGGCTTTTGTAGCCTATTAGAAATCTATAAGCATCTTAAGAGCAAAACATGAACTTTAATCTCTAGTATCTTGGCCTCTCTAGTCATGGCTACTAATCTTGAGCCATAATGAAGAGGAAGAAGGTAGGAAACATTTGACATTGTCTTCAAATATTTGAAATGCTCATAGGGATGAAAACATTAGACTTGTTCTGCATAGTCTCATGAAAGGAATAAGACCCTAGGCTAGAAAGTAAAAGGGTGAAGATGCACTCTCAACATAAAACAGTATGTCTGATAGTCCAATGATGAAATGAGACTGTGTTCTTCCTGACACTGGAAGTGTTAAAGCATAGATTAATGGACAGTTTAACAGATAACCTTTAAGCTAATTCATCTGGCTTTAAAGGTGTGACTACAGCACGTGATGTGGGACAGTATAGTTGCCTTATATGCCATCAGCTTAAGGACTGATTAAGGCCAGGAGTTCAAGACCAGCCTGGGCAAGATAGGAAGACCCTGGCTTTACAAACAACCAACCAAATTAATGAATTAATTAAAAACAAGTTAGGGTTGAAGTCTCATAATATCCTTATTTTTTTCTTAATAGAATACATGAACCTACATAAACCCTTTTTTCAACTATCTATATTTTCAGTCTCTATGACTTCTACTTCTTAAATAATATAGTAATTCTCTTCAAAATTTTTCTTTTGAAATTTTTAAGGGAAGATCTCTACTTCTAATATTCCAGGGTTTATCAAAAAGGATTCTATTTGTCCTAAATATATCCTTCATGATTTAACTCCAATCATTTTGCCTTTCTACCTTCATCTATTCAGAAGAAAAATTCTCCTGTTAGTTGATAACACGGCAACAGCAAAATCCTTCTATTCTTTGTTTACCCTAAAATGTCATTCCCTACAAGTTCTCCTATAGCTTTATATATTTTTTCTTAAAAATTTTTTGTGGGTTCATAGGAAGTGATATAGAGTGCATGAGATATTTTGGTACAGGCATGGAATGTGTAATAATATGGAAAATGGGGTAACCATCCTCTCAAGCATTTATCCTTTGTGTTATAAACAATCCAATTATGCCCTTAGTTATTTTTAAATGTATAATAATTATTATTGACTATAGTCCCCCTGTTGTGCTATCAAATTCTAGGTCTTATTCATTCTTTCTAATTTTTTTTGTACCCATTAACCATCACCACTTCCCCCCTTACACAGCCTCTAGTAACCATCATTCTATTCTCCATCTCCATGAGTTCAATTGTTTTGAGTTTTAGATCCCACAAATAAGTGAGAATGTGATGTTTGTCTTTCTGCACCTGACTTACTTCACTTAACATAATGACCTTTATTTCCAATGATGTTGTCACAAATGACTGAATCTCGGTTTTTTATCACTGAATAGTACTCCATTGTGTACAAGTACCACGTTTTCTTTATCCATTCATCTGTTGATGGACACTTAGGTTGCTTCCAAATCTTGGCTATTGTGAACAGTGATGCAACAAGCATGTGAGTTTAGCTATCTCTTCGATATACTAATTTCTTTTCTTTTAGGTATATACCTACCAGTGCGATTGCTGGATCATATGTTAGTTTTTTTGAGGAACCTCCAAACCATTCTCTATAGTTGTTTTACTAATTTACATTCCCACTGATAGCGTACAAGGGCTCCGCTTTCTCCACATCCCTGCCAGCATTTACCATTGACTATCTTTTGGATAAAAGGCATTTTAACTGGGGTGAGATGATATCTCATTGTAGTTTTGATCTCAGTGTATTTCACCGGTGATCAATGAGGCTGAGCAATTTTTCATATGCCTGTTTGCCATTTGGATGTCTTCTTTTGAGAAATGTCTATTCAAATCTTTGCCCATTTTTAATCAGATTATTGGACTTTTTTCCTATAAACTCCATACATATTCCGGCTATTAATTTTTTTGTCAGATAAATAGTTTGCAAATATTTTCTCTCATTCTGTGGGCTATCTCATTGTTTCTTCACCTTGTTGATTGTTTCCTTTGCTCCACAGAAGGCTTATAACTTGATGTGATCCCATTTGTCCATTTTTGCTTTGGTTGCCTATGCTTGTTGGGTATTGCTCAAGAAATTTTAGCCCAGACCAATGTCCTGGAGATGTTCTCTCAATGTTTTCTTGGAGTAGTTTCATAGTTTAAGGTCTTAGATTTAAGTCTTTAATCCATTTTGATTTGATTTTTTATATGGCAAGAGATAGGGGTCTAGTTTCATTCTTCTGTATATGCTTATACAGTTTCCCCAATACCATTTATTGAACAGACTGTATTTTCCCAGGGTATGTTCTTGGCACTTTTGTCAAAAATGAGTTCACTGTAGGTGCGTGGATTTGTTTGTGGTTTCTCTTTTCTGGGTTTTTTGTTCCATTGGTCTGTGTGTCTGTTTTTATGATGGTATCATACTGTTTGGGTTATTACAGCTCTTTAGTATAATTTGAAGTCAGATAATGTGATTCCTCCAGTTTTGTTCTATTTGCTCAAGGATAGCCTTGGCTATTTTGAGTCTTTTGTGATTCCATATACATTTTAGGATTTTTTTTTCTATTTCTGGGAAGAATGTCATTAGTATTTTGACAGGGATTGCATTGAATCTGTAGATTGTTTTCAGTTATATGAACATTTTAACAATATTGATTCTTCCAATACACAAATATGGAATATCTTTCCTTTTCTGGTGTCTTCTTCAATTTCATCAATGTTTTATAGTTTTCATTGCAGAGCTCTTTAACCTCTGGTTAATTCCTAGGTATTTTATTTGTGGCTATTTTAAATGGGATTACTTTTTTAAATTCTTTTTTAGATTGTTCACTGTTGGCATATAGAAATGCTACTGATTTTTGTATGGCGATTTTATATCCTGAAATTTTACTGAATTTGTTTATCAGTTCTAATAGTTTTTTGGTGGAGGTTTTAACTTTTTCCAAATATAAGATCATATCATCTACAAACAAGGATTATTTGACTTCTTCCTTTCCAATTTGGATGCCCTTTCTTTATTTTGCCTGATTGCTGTAGCTAAGGCAATATAATTCCAGTACTATTTTGAGTAACAGTGGTGAAAGTGGGCATCCTTGTCATCTTCCAGATCTAAGAGAAAAGGCTTTCAGTTTTTCCCCATTCATTTTGACACTAGCTGTGGGTCTGTTGTATGTGGCTTTTATTATGTTGAAGTATGTTCCTTCTATATCAAGTTTTTTTTAGAGTTTTTGTAATAAAGGGACGTCGAATTTTATCAAATGCTTTTTCAGCAACAATTGAAATGATCATATGCTTTCTGTCCTTCATTCTGTTGATATATCACATTGATTGATTTGCATATGTTGAACCATCCTTACATCCCTGAGATAAATTCCACTTGGTCATGATAAGTGACATTTTACTGTATTGTTGAATTTGGTTGCAGGTATTTTACTGAGGATTTTAGCAGCAACATTC
Source organism: Sapajus apella (assembly GCF_009761245.1). NCBI lineage: Eukaryota > Metazoa > Chordata > Mammalia > Primates > Cebidae > Sapajus > Sapajus apella. The sequence goes on from NW_022436947.1 coordinate 23,595,629, forward strand.
ATAAGGGATATCTGCCTGTATTCTTTTTTTTTTTTTTTTTTAATGTGTATTTGTCTGGTTTTGGTCTCAGGGTAATACTGGCCTCACAGAATTAGTTTGGAAGTATTCCCTCTTTGTGTATTTTTTGGAGCAGTTTGAGTAGGATTGGTATTAGTTCATTAAATGTTTGGTAGATTTCAGCAGTGATGCTATTGGGTCCCGGGCTTTTCCTTACTAGGAGACTTTTCATTAAGGTATCCATCTCATTACTTGTTATTTGTCTGTTCAGGTTCTGGATTTCTTCATGGTTCAATCTTGGTAGGCTGTATGTGTCTAGGAATTTATCCATTTCTTCTAGATTTTCCAATTTATTGGTACATGATAATGTACCAGCCAGTAATGATCATTGAATTTCTATGGTATCAGCTGTAACATCTCTTATTTATTCATCTCTTATTTTATATGAGTTTTCTATTTTTCTTAGTCTGGCTACAGTTTTGCCAATTTTGTTTAACTTTTCAATAAACCAACTTTTGTTCCATTGATTTTTTGTATTGTTTTTATTTCAAGTTCATTTATTTCTATCCTGTTCCTTATTATTTTTCTTCTTCTAATTTTGAGTTTGCTTTGCTTTAGCTTTTCTAGTTCTTAAGATGCATCATTGAGTTATTTACTTAATTTTTTCATCATTTTTTATGTAGGCACTTTTAGCTATAAATTTCCCTCTTAGTACTGCTTTTGGTGTATTCTATAGGTTTCAGTATGTTGAGTTTCCATTATTATTTGTTTCAATAAATTTTTCAACTTCCTTAATTTCTTCATTGAACCACTCAGCATTCAGGAGCATATTGTTTAATTTCCAAGTTATTTGTATAGTACAAAATTCCTTTTGTTACTGATTTCTAGATTTGTTCCATTGTGGTCAGAGAAGATGCTTGATATTAATTCAGTTTTTTTCAGTGTTTTGAGGCTTGCTTTGTGACCTAACATATGGTCTATCCTTAAGAATGATCCATGTACTGAAGAGAAAAATGGATATTCTGCAGACATTGGATGAATTGTTTGGCCCACTTGTTCTATAGTGCAAATCAAGTCCAATGTTTCTTTGTTGATTTTCTCTCTGGGAGATCTGTCCAATGCTGAAAGTGGAATGTTGATGTCTCCTGCTATTATTGTATGGCAGTATATCTATCTCTCTCTTTAGCTCTAATAATATTTGCTTTATATAGCTGGGTGATCCAGTGTTGGTGCATATATATTTACAAACATTATATCCTCTTGCTGAATTAACCGGTTTATCATTATATAATTATCTTGTCTCTTCATACAGTTTTTGTCTTAAATCTATTTTGTCTGATATAAGTATGGCTACTCCTGCTCTATTTTGGTTTCCATTGGTATGGAATATCTTTTTCCATCCCTTTATTTTCAGCCTATATGTATCTTTATAGGTGAAGCATGTTTCCTGTAGACAATAGATCATTGGGTCTTATTTTTTTCAGCCACTCACTGTCTGCTGGTTGGAGAGTTCAGTCCATTGACATTCAGCATTATTGTTGATATGTAGGGACTTACTCCTGCCATTTCATTATTTGTTTTCTGGTTGTTTTACAGTCTTCTGTTCAGTGAAGGTGATTTTCTCTAGTGGTGTGCTTTAATTTCTTGCTTTTTTGTGTGTCTGTATTGTTGTTTTTCAATTTAAAGTTACCATAAGGCTTGTCAATACTATCTTATAGCCCATTGCCCATTATTTTAAACTGATGACAACTTAACACTGATTGCATAAACAAACACAAAAAAATTGAAACTCTACATTTTAAATTTGTCTCCCTGCCTTTTAACCTTTGTTTCCTTTATGTCTTATTGTACTGTATAGGCCTTAAAAAGTAGTTGTCATTATTTTTTATTAGTTCGCCATTTAGTGTTTCTATATAAGTTGAGAAGTTTACATACCACAATGACAGTGTCATACTGTTCTTTATGTTTCTGTGTGCTTGCTATTACCAGTGAGTTTTGTACCTTTAAGTGATTTCTTCTGGATCATCAACATCCTTTTTTACAGACTGAAGAACTCCTTTTAGCATTTCTTGTAGGACAGGTCTAGTGTTGATGATATCCTTCACTTTGTGTTTGCCTGGGAAGGTCTTTATTTCTCCTTCATGCTTAAAGGATATTTTCACTGGATATACTATTTAGGGTAAAAGTTTTACTCCTTCAGCATTTTAAATACGTTGTAGCATGCCTTCCTGGCCTATAAGATTTCCACTGAAAAGTCTGCTGCCAAACATGTTGGAGGTCCATTACGTGTAATTTCTTTTCTCTTGCTGTGTTTAGGATCCTTTTTTTTTTTTTTTATCCTTGAGCTTTAGGAGTTTGATTATCAAATGCCTTGAGCTAGTCTTCTTTGGGTTAAATCTGCCTGGTGTTCTATAACATCTTTTTTTTTTTTTTTTTTTTGAGATGGAGTCTCACTCTGTCACCAGGCTGGAGTGCAGTGGCATGATCTCAGCTCACTGCAATCTCTGCCTCCTGGGTTCAAGCGATTCTCCTGCCTCAGGTTCCCAAGTAGCTGGGACTACAGGGGCATGCTGACACCTAGCAAATTTTTGCATTTTTAGTAGAGACGGGGTTTCACCATGTTGGCCAGGACAGTTTCAATTTCTTAACCTCGGGATCTGCCTGCCTCAGCCTCCCAAAGTGCTGGGATTATAGGCATGAGACATGACACCTGGCCTCTATAAATTTATTGCGCTTGAATGTTGATATGTTTCTCTAGGTTTCAGAAATTTCCTGATATTATCTATTTGAATAAACTTTCTACTTGTATCTCTTTCTCATCTTTAAGGCCAATGACTCAGATTTGCCCTTTTGAGACTATCTTCTAGATCCTATAGGCATGCTTCATTTTTCTATATTCTATTTTTCTTTTGTCTCCTCTGTGTATTTTCAAATAACCTACCTTCAAGCTTACTCATTCTTTCTTCTGCTTGATCCTTTCTGCTATTAAGAGACTCTGCTGCATTCTTCAGCATGTCAATAGTATTTTTCAACTCTAAATTTTCTTCTGGATTCAATTGTTTCTATCTCTTTGTTACATTTCTCTGATATAATTCTGAATTCCTTCTCAGTGTTATGTTGAATTTCTTTGAGTTTCCTCTAAACAGCCATTTTGAATTCTGTCTAGAAGGTTACCTGTATGTTTCTAGGCACTAGGGTTGGTCCCTAGTGCCTTATTTAGTTCATTTAGTGAGATCATGATTTCCTGGATGTTGTTGATGCTTATAGATGTTTATATGTTTCTGGGATGTTGTTTATACGTGTTTTCCAGATGTTGATAGCTGACGCTTATAGATATTTCCTGGATGTTGTTGATGCTTATAGACATATAAATAAGGCACTAGGCTTTGTCTCTAGTGCCTTATTTAGTTCATTTGGTGAGGTCATGTTTTTCTGAATGTTGTTGATGCTTATAGATGCTTGTCTGTATGTGAGTATTGAAGATTTAGGTATATTTATTGTAGTACTCATTGTCTGGACTTGTGATTGCTCACCTGATTTTTGATTCCTGTGATGGTGCTTTTCTGTATGCAGAGAGTTGTTAAAATTTTGGTATTCCAGTGAGGGGGATGAACAGCATAGGCTTCTATTCTACCATCTTGCTCTGCTCTCATACAGTTTTTGAAGTTCAGGATTGGTAATTTAACAGTAGAGATAAACATATCTAGTTTAAATGCAGCTCTACCACTTACTATAACATGTTATTTAAACTTTCTAGGGCAAAGTATTATCATCTATAAATTGGAGATAATAGTATTATCTACTCTATTAGCTATTGTGAGGACTAAATGAGATATTGGCCATAAAATATTTAACATAGTACATGGCTGACAGTATATACTTTCTTATTTTTAAAGAAAACATATAAGCCAGGCATGGTGGCTCACATCTATAATTCCTGTGCAGTGAAAGGCCAAGGCAGGTGGGTTGCCTAAGGCTAGGAGTTTAAGTTATAATGAGCTACAAGAGTGCCACTATAGCTTGGCCAACAGAGCAAGATCCTGTCTCCAAAAGAAAAAAAAGAAAACATACATACAATGAAATATTATTCAGCCATAAAAAGGAATAAGGTTCTGATACATGCTACAACATAGATGAACCTTGAAAATATTACACTAAGTGACATAGATCAGACATGAAAGGACAAATATTGTAGGATTCCACTTTTAGGAGTGCCTACAATAGGCAAATTCATAGAGACAGAGAGAGTAGAGGTTACCAGGGGATAAGGGGCAAAGGAGGATGGAGAGTTACTGTTCAGTGGATGAAAAGTTCCTGTTTGGCATGATGAAAAAGTTCTGGAAACAAATAATGGTAATGGCTGTACAATATTGTGAATGTACTTAATGCAACTGAAATATACTTAATGACACTAAAATTGTCATAACGGCAAATTTTATGTTATATATGTTTCACCATAATAAAGATAAAATTAAAAATGTTTTAAATGTGAGCCATCATTTTTAACCTCCAAAAATCTGTAGGGAAGGTCTATACTCTCATAAGATCATGTCCCCACAATTAAAATTTGAATTATTTTTACCCATACATCTTATCTTATACTTAGCCACACCAAAGTTCAACTCTTTTCCTTCTGTTCTCTCTCCTGGCATCTCAGACTTTTACAATCTTTTTGTTAATTTTTTTTCACATATAAAAATCACTTGTTTAATTCAATTGTGAACTCGGGAATTTAATGTAGTGCTTGATCTGTAAACATTTTAGATTAATGTCAGCACTTCTTACTGAGGAAGCCAACTACCAGTTTTCTTTTTTAAAAATCGACTGTTCCAACTCTTCATTCCTGATTTCTTAGTCAATTTCTAGATAAAATAAAGCATTCCCTCCAATCTTATAGTATGCCTTTTTAAGAAACAGTCTGCGGGGGATATGTGTGTGTTGGGATGTGTGTGGGGATGATGTGGCACAGCAGGGGAAAGGGAGACTTTGTCAAAGGTATTTTTTCTAATGTTAATAAGTTACATCTAATTGTGCCTCTTTTTTTCAAATAGCTATTTATCATTTTATTAAACCAAACCTGATTGGTTGGCATGATTTCCCATTACGTAAATCATACTGTTCACCTCCAAATAGATTGTGTTTGTTTAAATGTTCAACAATTATACCATTCATTACAAATTCTATCCACTTCCCTGACCTTGAAGTAAAAATGAGCAATCTAATCAACAAGGACCTCCACTGGAATGCCTCATGTGGATTGATTACACAGAAGTTATTTGTAATGATAAGATGTACATTTTAGTCAGCCAATGGTAGAATATTAATGTGCACTTGGAAAAATAAAGTTCTTTGTGAATATCATCTTGCTAAATAATTTTGTCTCTTAATCTTCTTTTGTGTTTCCAATTTCTACCCAGACATTTTATAGTACATTCTTATTACTATAGAGTATATTTTTTTAATTTTGGATGTACATGTAATTTATTTCACAAAAACTACATATTACTTCCAGTAGTTAAAGAGCTCCTAAAAAGCTACAGGTAAAACCCATAATACTCTGGAATAGAGAAAATATATGCTCTTTTGTGGAACCTGGTATTCTGTTATGAAAAAGTATTAAAATTTTCTAATTATGCAACTTTTGCTATCAGAAAAAAAAATGTGAGGTATTAAACTTAATTCCATCCAAAGGAATACAGTCGAAAATTTCCACTAGAAATCCTTGGGCCAGCAGTTCACAAGACTGATTACAAATATTTATCTATGTTCAACTTTAGAATACTGTCCATGAAAAGAATATAGTATAAGAACAACTAAACCCTATCACAAGATGCATTCATCATGGAGATTTACTCTGTTGTACTATCCATTTACATGAGCAATTGAGGCACTTTATTGTAAGGAAAGAAAGAACTGAGTAAATCCTCTTGGTCCTATTTTAGAAAAAGAAGGCAGTCTACTATGGTAGTTAAAAAATTGGATTATGGGTCTGGTTAAGTCAGGTTCCCTAGGAAAACCTGAGATGAGTTAGGCTGTACTCTCAAAAGAAGAAAAGTGAAGGAAGTAGTATAGGTCAGGAGAGGGAAGAATGTGGCTCAGTTAGAGAATAGTTTCAGTTTGATCCCACAGGAATGCTCTGCAGAACAAGTTGCACTACAGAATTAGCCCTACGTTGAAGCAAATGGTTAGCCCATTGGAACTCCCTATCATTGTGTCATTGGTCAGGATCTGCTGGTAGGAATTGGAGGAATCATAGTCACTCAGGAGAGAGTAATTCTCTGAATTACTAGCCCATAGTCATATGAGCCGGAGGAAGAAATGGACAGCAGGGTAAAGTAGATACAGCGGCACATCATCTTCTATAGGGTTTAATTATTCTAGCTTTTAATCCTACCACATAGCTATTACCTACGTGACACTTGGCAAATATTTAAGTTCTCTGCTCTTGGAATTCCTTATCTATTAAATTGAGGAGAATAACCCTTGTTTCTCAAGGTTGTTTCAAGAATAAAAAGAAAATAATGCATGTACAACACTTGGGCTGGTGCTGATAAATATGCTTAGTATATAGATGCATTTAAAAATGCTAAACAGCTAGAAGGCAAGAATGATTTAACAAATCATATGGTTTCTTTCAATAAGACATTGTCCTTGGCAAAACTCCACAAATAAGGAAATATTTTTGGGTCCCCTTCCAGCAGAGAATTACACAAAAAAGACATACTTGCCTATTTTTTACAGATGTCTGTGCAATTGCCGAATCTTCAGCAACTCAGTGATGGTACTTAGTGAAAATGCCCAAGTGGCGGGGAGAGTACGTGATTCTCATGAGAGCAGTAGCCTTGCCAAGAAGATATGGAAGAACTTGAAGAAGTCATACCCATTTAGCATAAGGGAACAAAAAAGAAGAATGGAAAGAAAGAGAAAATGGTTGAACCCCTGCAGTAGCTGACCAAACTTGTTTGTGAGTATGTAAGACACTTGGTGGTGGTGGCTGGGCAGGGAGTAGAGGGTTAATACACAAGACTCAGACCCTATAATAGTAAAGACAGGTGGTGGTGAGCTAAAGACTAGCAATAGGTGCCTAAGGACTACTGCTTTGTCATTTTATTCATGTGATGTATTATTAGACTAGCTTAAAGTTACAAGCACAGGCTCACAGGTGACATTTCTGATTGGCATTAACTTGGGCCAGCTTGCCTAGAGCACTATTCTAGCGTATCAAAACATATCAGGGAATAAAACACAAATGCCTGCCACATGAGCTTATGCCTAGAAGAAAATAAACATAATATATAAGCTAATAATACACTGTAATATGTCAGAAAGTGGTAACTACTATGAATTTTGAAAGTATATAGAGTAGTGTAAGGCATGTCGGAGGGTGAAGGAGCAGTTTGCTGTATTAAATAGGATGGGTGTGATAGGCCTTACTGAGAAGGTACGACTTGAGTAGACACATGGAAAAGGTAAACAAATTAGTCTGGTGAAGATCATTGGGAGAGCATTTCTGAAAGAAGGAACAGCCACAGCAAAGGACTTAAAATAGGAGAGAATGTAGCATGTTTAAGGAAAAGCAATAAGAAGAGTGAGCAAGGTGGAAAGTGGTATGAAATGAGGTCACAAGGATAACAAGATGAAGAGAAATGAGTGAAATAGGGGGATTAAAAGTAGAAGGATGCTTTGCATGGTTGGTGCTGACATTCTCTTTTGTGGCCTGGCTCCTGTTCCCCATACCTCCCAGATTGGAAGAAGCCACCACTGTTCACTTCTTTAGTGTCCTCTATTGTCTGCAATTACCTTTCATTGTGCCTTTCCTGGAACAAACTTAGCACCCTCTCCCCTATCTCCTGATGCTAACTCCTACTCAATTTGCGGGCATTCTTAGGATTTTCCTACAACTAGGATATTTTTCTTCTTAGCCTTTTCACCTCACCCTTTTCTACCTCACCACCACCACCACCATGACCACCACCACCCTCCCACCCTCCTCGGATACAGGAACCTTTTGTTTTGAGATAGGATCTAGCTCTGTCACTCAGGCTGGAGTGCAATGGCACAATCATAGCTTACTGTAACCTCAAACTCCAGAGCTCAAGTGATCCTCCTGCTTCAGCCTTCCAGTAGTTTGAGATTACAAATGTGAGCCACCACTTCCAGCCCCAAGAGCCTTCTTCTGTTATATGCATTTCTATGCTACTGAGTGGATCCAGCCATTTGACTCTTAAGGTCAAGCCCATTAAAATGTAAATAAGTTTTTCAAGATTTTTATGTTTCTTATAGGTATCTTCAACCAGCACATAACAACTCACCTTTGCTGTCTAAAAAAATGGAGAATTTGATGGAACGACTATATTCCGACAGATGATATTTAAAGCACAGTAAGACATTTACAACACAATATTCCTTCTTTGTCTTTCTCAAAGCCTAGCTTGGTGTCAAGAAATATTTGTTGGGTGATTGTGGAACAAAAGAGACCTGGTTGCAAATCCAAGCAGGTATTCTAGGCAAGGTAATTAAGCTTCTTGAACCTCAGTTTTCTAACTGTAAAATCAGGATAACACATAATTCTCAGGGTGATTTTAAGACTTAAATAAATTGCATGAAAAGGCCCCACATTTTATAGGTCCTTAATGATCATTCAATTTCCATCTTAACTATGCTTTTCTCTTCGTGTTGCTGCTTTCAGGTTTTTTTTTTTTATTATTTATTTATTATTTATTTCAGTTTCATAACACTCAGCAAGAACCTATGAAACTTCAGAAAATCTATTCTTTAGCTCATTACAGGTTAATAACTCAAATAAGTCTGTTCAATCGGGTGACTACAAAAATGTAAGAAAGTGTTGGCCATAAAGCCAAGCCAGAGCAAGGAGAAAACTGCTCCTCTTTCCCAAAATATAAAAAAATACCATTTGAATAGCCCCTTTTTGAAGATGTTTATTATCCATATAACAAACTTTGAGAGGCATGTTTCAACAATTTTTCTTGGAGGTCAAAAACATCCTATCTATATTACTGTTTATTTTAATATGACAATTCCAAACATGGCTTTAAATCAAATACATAAAGGTTATAATTAGCTTAAATTACTGTATACATATAAAAAAGCATAAACTTTTCCAAACAAAAATGGTATGTGCCAGAGGTCATTTTCTTTAGTTCATAAAATCTGTTTTAAGAGCATTCTATGGCAGCAATAACTGCAAAAATCCATTTTCTATAACCTTGAAACACTGAAAAATGAAAGCTATTTTGACATGGTAGTAAACACTCCAGTCTACTAAAGAGAAATAATCATCTTATTCTGTTTATTTACAAAACATTGTAGAAATGTTAAAAATCGGGGCCTCACTTCCTGTTAGACTCTCGCCATCTAAGAACTCCTGAAGAACTCCTAGGTCTAGTAGAGGCAAGTGACCTGTCCAACTCAGGCCAAGCTCTGCAGTTCAGACCCTATCAGGTTTGGTGGAAGTGGTTTTTCCACTCTTGGCTGTTAGGAAGGCTGCAGGCAGAACTCCCAGGCCTATGCATGACCAGCTAGTGGGATAAGACTGGAACTGGATGCCCTTTTCCCTTACTCCCACTCATGAGACCCTCTAGTTTACAGGTTTTTTATTATCTTCTTCCCCTTACTGTTGCCCCTGGATCCTTGGGTTCAGCACATCTCTATTGCTTTGTGCTTAGAGCAGTAAAATGTCATGCGGTGAAAAATAATGTGGAACCTTTGAATCAGAGTATCTGGCCTTTCAGTTTCATTGAAGGGTCCTTAATTTAGGGCAAGTTGTTTTAAGGTAACTTCACCTGTTGCTATGGTTTGGCTCTGTGTCCAACCCACATATCATCTTGTAGTTCCCATAACTCCCACGTATGAATCATGGGGATGGGTCTTTCCTATGCTGTTCTCATGACAGAGTGAATAAATTTCACAAGATCTGATGATTTCAAAAACGAGAGTTTCTCTACACAAGCTCTCTCTTTGCCTGCTGCCATTCATGTAAGATGTGACTTGCTCCTCCTTGCCTTCTGTCATGACTCTGAGGCCTCCCCAGCCATGTGGAACTGTAAGTCCATTAAACCTCTTTTTCTTCCCAGCCTCAGGTATGTCTTTATCAGCTGTGTGAAAACAGACTAATACACCTGTAAAATGCAATTTATAGCCCCACCTGTCACTGAGTTGTTTGTGAGAAACTGACATAGTTCACATCTCTCCCAAAATGGAATATGCCCTTTAAGTTAGGAAAGGCATCCTATTAATTACTGATAGAATACCAGGAATATCATCAAATTTTGGTGAATAAAATAAAGTAGATGTAACACATCTCTAGAAATATTACTTATACTATTTATATCCTGGCATTTGAAGTACTTTTTATTTATAGCAGTAGTAAAACTGGAAAAAGGAAGTGAATGATGATGGAAAACCAAAACAAGAGAATTCCTTGGACTTTTTGGAATACCTTAATCAAATTGAATTGTTAGAAACACAAGGATAGGGAATGCTTCCAGCTTTTGCCCATTCACTATGATATTGGCTGTGGATCTATCCTAAATAGCTTTTATTATTTTAAGATACGTTCCATCAATACCTAGTTTATTGAGAGTTTTTAGCATAAAGGGCTGTCTAATTTTGTCGAAGGCCTTCTCTGCATCTTTTGAGACAATCATGTGGTTTTTGTTTTTGGTTCTGTTTATGTAATGAATTACGTTTATAGATTTGCATATGTTGAATCAGCCTTGTATCCGCAGGATGAAGCCTACTTGATCGTGATGGATAAGCTTTTTGATGTGCTGTTGCATTCAGTTTGCCAGTATTTTATTGAAGATTTTTATATCAATGTCCATCATGGATATTGGCCTGAAGTTTTCTTTACACCTTACACTAAAATTAACTGCAGACGGATTAAAGATGTAAACATAATACCTAACACCATAAAAACTCTAGAAAAAAAAACAAGGGAAAACCATTCAGGACACAGGCATAGGCAAGAACTTCATGACTAAAACACCAAAAGCATTGGCAACAAAAGCCAAAACAAATGGGATCTAATTAAACTAATTAAGCAAAAGAAACAATCATCAGAGTGAACCAGCAACCAAGAGAATGGAAAAACATTTTTGCAGTCTACCCATTTGACAAAGGGCTAATATCCAGAATCTACAAAGAACTAAAGCAGATCTACAAGAAAAAAACAAATGAACACATTCAAAAGTAGGCAAAAGATGTGAACAGACACTTCTCAAAAGAAGACATTTATGCAGCCAATAAACATGAAAAAATGCTCATCATCACATCATTAAGAGAAATGCAAATCAAAGCCACATTGAGATACCATCTCACACCAGTTAGAATGGCGATCATTAAAAAATCTGGAGAGGACAGATGCTGGAGAAGGATGTGGAGAAATAGAAACACTTTTACACTGTTGGTGGGAGTGTAAATCAGTTCAACCATTGTGGAAGACAGTGTGGCAATTCCTCAAGGATCTAGAAATAGAAATTCCATTTGACCCAGCAATCCCATTATTGGGTACATACCCAAAAGTTTATAAATCATTCTATTATAAAGACACATACACACATATGTTCATTGTGGCACTGTTTACAATAGCAAAGACCTGGAATCTACCCAAATGCCCATCAATGATAGACTGGACAAAGAAAATGTGGCACATATACATCATGGAATACTATGCAACCATAAAAAATGATGAGTTCATGTCCTTTGTAGGACATGGATGAGTCTGGAAACCATCTGACACAAGAACAGAAAACCAAATGCCACATTTCCTCACAGGTGGGTGTTGAACAATGAGAACACATGAGTACAGGGAAGGCAACATCACACACTGGGGTCTGTTGGGGAGTAGGGGGCTAGGGGAGGGACAGCAGGGGTTGGGGAGGTTAGGGAGGGATAACATTGGGAGAAATGCCTGATGTAGGTGACGGGGAGATGCAGACAGCAAACCACCACAGCATGTGTGTACCTATGCAACAATCCTGCAAGATCTGCACATGTACTCCGGAACTTAAAGTACAATTTAAAAAAAAAAGAAAGAAAGAAACACAAGGATACCTTATTCCCAATAGTACTCAAAGTCTCTGAATAGGCAATTCTGATGAAGATGAGGAGCAAGATGAAGAAAAATGAACAGCGATATCAATTGCAAGAAAAAAAATGTGTGAAAAGATCCAAATAAATTGCTGATTTGGGCTACTGAAAAAAATCTACTTTTTAACACAAGAGCACTCCATAACCCATCAGACATCCATAGAAAAAACTGAAAATCACGAACTGAAGGCATGTTTCTAAGCTTACTATAATGTGAAGACTACTTTCTGAAGAAGCCAATCATGTAAACACTTGGGACAAAGACGAATATAACCTTCTTCATCAAGCAGTCTACAATGGACACTTAGATATCATTCATGAGGTGACTGCACAAGGGGCAGATGTTCATGCAGTGACTATGGATCAATGGACAACCCTGCACAATGCTTGTAAGTGGAATAACACCAGAGTGGCTTCTTTCTTCCTTCCACATGATGCTGATATGAATGCCCAAACAAAAAGCCTCTTAACTACATTGCATCTTGCTGCTGAGAACAAAGACAGCAAAGATACCCTAGAACTTCTCTTGATGAACCCTTACATCAAACCAGGTCTGAAAAAAACTTGGAAGAAACAACATATGATATCACTAAGAGGTCAAGTATCTATTACTACCTCTTTGAAACTGTGGAAAGCTATACAAATTTGTCACCTCAATCTTAACAGTTCTAGTAATTTTCATAAATTTGTAAGTACCAGTGACTCCTTTGTGTGAGATGTAAAATATTTCCATCATTCAAAGTCAAGCCTACTTGAGGGAGGAGAATGAAAGGAAGGTGAGGTTTGAAAACTACCTGTCAGGTACTACTACACTCAATACCTGGGTGACAAAATTATCTGTATACCAAACCCAGTGACCTGCAATTCGTTACCCATGTAACAAACCTGCACATGTACCCCTGAACTAAAATTAAAGTAGAAAAATTAATGGAAAAAGACCAGTGTGGATAGAAACAAAAAGCATAAATATAAATATTCAAGAAAAATAAAGTATAGCAAAAAATAAATTTTAAAAAATCAATGTTGCCTATTATATGAAAAATATTAATAAAAAACTACTTAATTTTATTGTAAGAAATAAAATAGATTAATTCCAACATAAAAACATACTTGCCATGAATCATATATGTAAGTTTTTAATTTCAAAAAATAACAACAAAATGTACATTTACTTCCTGCATATAATTCATAATTACTCAGTTTTTACTCTCTATTTTATAAAAAAATTACTCTCTATTTTATAAAATAGAGCTATAAAAATGTGTCAGAATTTCTAGTAACCAAGGGAATTAGCTTTCATAAAATTTGGTATCTCAGAGACTATTGTTAAGACATTAAGACCATTAAATGTTGAGTTTTAAAGCTTTAAACCTTTGCCAAGTTGAGAAAATTCGAAATGTAACATTTGTTTCCATTCTTCTGCAATTTAATTAATATTTATCCTAAAGTAAAGATATCTATACTGACAGGCATCTGATGAAGTACAAATGGCCTGGCTCTATGTAAATCTAGGTTTAAGTTCCAGATCTTTTTGACATAAGCTTGATCTTGTATTCCCAATTATCAAATGCAAATAATCATGTCTACCCCTATTTCTCACAGGATTTATGAGGAAATCTGAAGTATATATTATGAAAATACTTAGAATTCTTTGAAAGGGTGACTTTACAAATTCAAATTAACCATGTGGTTTGTTATTATTGGTATAATTAGAAAGGAGAAGAGCAATAGCACACATGTGTTTAGTTTTATCATTAGGTAATGCATTGCCTATTGTAATAAATGTATCATTCACAAGAATATAAGGAAGTTATATGGAAGATCACTCATACGAGAAGGCTTGATGTTAAATCTGTCTGTGGCTAATTTCTATACTATAGTAGAGTGGCTGAGAAGAAAGTAGATTCTGGAGACAGGCCACCTGACTAGACTTCGGGCTCTACATTATTTAGTTGTGTGACCATGGTCAAATTTCTCAACTTCTCACTGTCTTAGTTCATTAGCAAAATGCTAATAAATAAAAGTACCACTTTGAGAGGGTTTTCATAAAAAAGACATGAATTTGCGGTAGTTACTGTTGGCTGCATAATTCAAAACCCATTCTCAACCTTCTTTTCCTTCCTCCTGTTCTGCTATAAAGGCAGAAAAAATGTAATAACCTGATTTTCCAACCTCCTTTGCAACTAGGGGTGCTAATAGTGCCAGCAGAGGAGACCTAAGCAGAAATCTGTTGGAGCTTCTAGGAAAGCTTTGGCTTTCCTGATAAAAGGAGACAGATGTTCCTGGGTCCATCCTTTCCTTCCTTTTTCTTGTATTTTAACACAAACATGCCTCCTGGACCTGGGAGTGACATCTTACAACCATGAGGATGAGGCCAAGAGAGCAGCGTAGATGCTATGAGAAACCATTGTGCCACTGAACCAATACCAGTTTCCAGACTCCTTTTAACATGAAAAGCAATGAACCATAGGTTTCTATGCAACCAATACTGAATATTGTCACTTGCAGCTGAAAGTATTCCTTAACTGATAGAGTTAATATATGTAAAATGCTTGGAATAGTTCTTAGTCATTGTAAATGTTCAATAAATTTTAACTATGAGCATTATTTTCCAGTTAATGAAACTTTGGATTGCATCAATTTGATGTTACAATTGAATTTGAATATGTGATATATATTTGTCTAATTTATGTATTCTTTAATTTCAACATAGAGCTATGTTATTTAAAATTCACTGTATTTTAAACACATGATAAAGGATCCTCTCTTGCGATTAATCTGTCTAAAAGCCCTTTTATTTTATTTATTTATTTATTTATTTATTTATTTATTTTTTGCTATCTACTTTAATTCAAGAACCCATTAAATCTGTTGAGCTCTTTTTGGTTTTCATCAATATATTAGTAATTTTAAACTGTTCTGTAGTGAAGAAAGTTTTGGAAATAATGTTCTAAAATTTCATTGGTTATCTTTTAATTCATTTTTTAAAATTTATAATTTTGCTATGTTTTTAACCCTAAAATGTTTATACATTCATGGGTTATTACTCTTTCTTAGCAGTCTATTAGGACTACAGTTTACAAAATTGTAAAGAAATTTTTTATTTTACTAAATCAAGGAACAAATCATTCAAATTGTGACTCTAGATCTCATTCTCTACTTAACATTCATTTTAGAGTTTAATTAACACTCTTTACATTATGAAGTCCAAACTGATACTATTAATTTCAATATTCAACCTCCTCCCCCACACAGATACAACTCTACTTTTCTACCCATTTTCCCCCAATGAAGTAACTGCAACCATTCATCCAATTGCTCAGGCCTAAAATTTGGATGTCATTTATAACCCGTCTTTTCCTATCATCCCACTTCCAATCTAACAGTGAATCTTATTTGCTATCTCTACAAAATGTGTATATCCTAAGTCTGACATCCAGCCACCTCCATAGATCACTGCTAGAGACCCAGTCTCCTACATCATCCTTTCACAACCATTTTCAATCATGGACTCCACGCTAGAATATTTGAAGAAACAAACATGAGAAACATTTTCATTCACCACTACTTCCTTGTATTATATTAGTTAATGCTTCTTAGCCAATATCCATCTTCATCATTTCCTGATAAATTTTTTCCTGTTTAAGAATTTGTTCTCTGACCTAACTATATTCCTTAAAGAAGAAAACAAATCCAGATAAGAAGCCAGTCCTGTTTTAAGAGCTTACATGTTCCTACTAGATGTGGAAAACTGACCTAGACTTGTTGACTGACATCTTTCTTCCACAACCTTTTCCAACCTTGGCTATGTTTTAAAATCACTAGAGGAAACTTGAGAAATATCAACTCCTGAACTCTACTCTCAAAGATTTTGACATACGGTAACTGGTTTCAACTGGGGCTAGCTAGAACTATCTCCAGGGAATTCTAAGGAGCAGACAAGGTTGAGAATCTAGGCTATTGGAATCGACTCTTAGCTGGTGTTCCTGATTCTACAATTGTTCCCATACATACAGTCTTTTTTCCTTGTAACAAATCAGATCCTTGAAATGTTCCATGACAGTAAGAATAAAACCTCAAAGAGGTCTTCTCTGAAATTCCTATTTTAATTCCAATTTGCTTCCATTATTCTCTATCTCCTTTACCTGGTTAATTTTTCTTTACAGAATTTATCATTACCATTTAATTATACATTTATTCTCTTGCCAGACTATGAACATTTGGACATCAAGGATCTTGCCTTGTCTTCCTCACAACTTTATCCTTCATGCTTAGAAGAAAATAGGCTAGCAGCATAGTAACTATTTGTGGAATCAATTAATGCTATTTTAAAAAGTAGTTGTCAATCTTTCCCCCGACTGTCTTGTGCACATGAATTCTAAAAATCGAAAAAATTTGATTTACCATTGTTATGCCTCTAAAATTATCTCCAAACGATCTCAGTCAAAATTAAGAATTCAGGATCCCAACATAATTTTTTCAAACTATTGAAAGTAATACTGCATGTACTACTATAGAAAATAAGAATTAAAAAATATAACATTAACTTTAAAACAAATTCCCCGCAAAATGTGCCATCGTCATTTGTAATAGTAAAACAACTGTATTAGCTAACTGTTGCATATTGTCTGAGTCAAAGCTTGAAAGTTAAAGAAAACAAACTCAGGAACTAGGAAGAAGAGTCTAAATCTGAGTATTATTTATTACTGTGATACAGCTGGTTTCTCACCCTCTTTGTTTTACCAGTTTCCTGTCATCAGTGAACCAAGCAGAACACTGAAGTCATTAATCCAGTATGTAGGTGGCATTGTGACCCACTCCAGGAAATCATCTTGGGGGAATTCCCAGATCTCTTCAGACAAAACCAAATTACTGATTTCTTATCTGGCCAGGAATAAAGCTTGTGATTTACCTGTAAATGAATCATAGCTCATTCCGAGTCTGATTTACTGGTCAGAAGATGAAATCTCCTTTGGAAAGGAATGTTTCCCTCTACAGAGTGACAGTGAAACAAATGGTGGAAACAAGTATTCCCCTAGGGAGAGAGTGCCTTTGTGAGCATTATACTTTCCAAGTAAAATCTGAACACCACTGTGGGGCCCTATAGTCTGGTGTTAGTTTAGAATGTCCCACCTCTATGACCTTGGGCAATTTATATGGCCTTCCTGTTCCTCAGTTTCCCCATCTTTAAAATGGAGATGATAGTAATTACCTTAAAAAGCTATCATGATAATTATATGAATTAGTGAACACAAAGTGTTTAGAAAAGTGTCAAGGCACATGGAAGTGCTATTTAAGTGTTAGTAATCACTAGCCTGGTGCAGTGGCTCATGCCTATAATCCCACTACTTTCAGAAGCTGAGACAGGAGGATCACTTCAGGCCAGAAGTTTGGAATCAGCTTGGACAACACAACGAGACTCCATTTCAACAAATTTTAAAATTAGCCTGGCATAGTGGCACACACCTGTGGTCCCAGCTACTCAGGAGGCTGAGGTGGGAAGATTGCTTGAGCCCAGGAGGTTGAGGCTACACTGCATTCCAGCCTGGGCAGCAAAGTGAGACTCTGTCACAAAAAATAAACGACCAAACAAAAATTACTAAAAACATGGACTGCAGAGCCAGCTGTTTCCCGCCCTCCTGGGTAGATGACCTTGGGCAGGTAATATTACCTTTCTGTGCCTCTAATTCCTTCTGTAAAATTGAGATAACGTATAGCTCAAGAGGATTGTGTATTAAGTGACTTAATATAAGAAAAGCCCATAGAAAGTCACTGGCATAGAGGATGTACTATAAAATGCATTTATTATCATTATTATTGCTGTGGTTGTTATTATCTTATATTACAGTTCAGTGAAAGATTTTTGAAGCGTTGATTTCTTCCAGGTCTCCTGCTTCTTTGGTCACTATTTCTTAGGCCCCTTAAGTGATCCCTTTCCTTTGGCGACTTTCTAAAGAAATCGTCAATCCCTAAGAATATATTCTTGGCACTCTGATCTCATCCTATCCCTTCTCCCTTGATAACATGATTACCTTAATATGTCCCTTATGACTTCTTAGATGACTTCTAAAGCTGAATAACCCAGGCCTCTCTAGGGGAACTTTGGACCTTAATTTGACATGGATGTTCCTTTGCTTTTTAGATACGCTTCTGCAGAACAAAACTTCCCTGTTTCCTGAAAAAGTTTTCCTCTTCCTTGTTCTTGTCTTACCAGCTTTGACTTCTCTCTCCCCCTCATCCTTTATATCCAATCACCAAATCCTATTTTTTTTTTCAGCTTAACATTTAATTTATTCAGTTCATTTAAGAGTAAGTGTACCCTCAGGGTTGGATTACATCACTGTAATTCGGAAATGAGAAACGTTGGCTGGTCTTTTGAACATACAACATATAAACTTGAGAATAGTCAATTGCTTACTATTATCCACTATTTGGATTTGGAAACAGAGAAAATGAATATTCAGCAAGAGAGCAAGGCATGAAAAAGCCAAAGAAGAGACAAAATGTATTTTGAGTTCAATAACGCATACCAGTTCAAGGCTTGTTCCTGGAGGTTTGCTGAATGTTGAATCCTTTGCTTGGTGCCTAGGAAATGTTTCTTTCTTTTTTTTTCCCCAACTTTTAAGTTCAGGGGTACATGTGCAGGATATGTAGGTAAACATGTGCCATGGTGGTTTGCTTCACAGATCATCTCACTGCCTGTTGCTTTCCCTCCTCCCAACTCCCACCCTCTAACGGGCCCCCGTGTGTGTTGTTCCCTACCTTGTGTCCATGTGTTCTCATCAGTTAGCTCCCATTAAAAGTAAGACCATGCAGTATTTGGACTCCTGTTTTTGCATTAGTTTGCTGAGGTTAATGGCTTCCAACTCCATCCATGTCCCTGAAAAGGACGTGATCTCATTCCTTTCTATGGCTGCATAATATTCCATCATATATATGTACCACATTTTTCTTTATCCAGTCTATCATTGATGGGCATTTAGGTTGATTCCATGTCTTTGCTATTTTGAATAGTGCTGCAATAAATATACATGTGCCCATATCTTTATAATAGAATGATTTATGTTCCATTGGTTGTATACCCAGTAAGGGATTGCTGGGTCAAATAGTATTCCTGCCTCTAGGTCTCTGAGGAACCACCACAGTGTCTTCCATAATGGTTGAACTAATTTACACTCTAGCCAACAGTGTAAAGGCACTCCTTTTCCCCACAACCTCACCAGCATCTATTGTCTTTGACTTTTTAATAACAGCCTTTCTGACTGGCTAAGATGATTTCTCATTGTAGTTTGACTTGCATTTCTCTAATGATCACTGATGAGCTTTTCTCCATCTGTTTGTTGGCCACATGTATGTCGTCTTTGCAGAAGTGTCTGTTTATGTACTTTTGCCCACTTTTTAATGGGGTTGCTTTTTTCTCGTAAATTTGTTCAAGTTTTTGTAGATGCTGAAGATTAGACTTCGGTCAGATGGATAGATTGCAAAAATTGTCTCCCATTCTATTGGTTGCCCGTTCACTCTGATGACAGTTTCTCTCGCTGTACAGAAGCTCTTTAGTTTAATTAGATCTCATTTGTCAATTTTTGCTTGTTGCAATTACTTTTGGTGTCTTCATCATCTTAATCCTAATCCATCTTGAGTTGATTTTTGTATGTGGTGTAAGGAAGGGGTCCAGTTTTAATTTTCTGCATATGGCATGCCAGTTCTCCCAGCACCATCTACTAAATAGAGAATCCTTTCCCCATTGCTTGTTTTGTCAGGATTGTCAAAGATTAGATGGTTGTGGCTGTGCTCTCCAGCAAGGGCTCAGAACTAAGCTGAGACTGAGATGGCTGAAATGGCAGAAGTAAGCTTCAGAAAGTGGGTAATAATGAACTTTGCTGAACTAAAGGAACATGGTGTAACCTAATGCAAAGAAGCTAAGAATCATGATAAGACAATACAGGAGCTGATGGCCAAAATAGCCAGTTTAGAGAGAAATATAACCAATTTCCTAGAGCTGAAAAACATACTACAAGAACTTCACAATGTAATCATACGTATTAACAGCAGACCAAATCAAGTGGAGGAGGGAATCTCAGAGCCTGAAGACTGTCATTCTGAAATAAGACAGGCAGACAAGAATAGATTAAAAAAAAAAAAAAAAAAGAATGAAAAGGAATTAATAAAACCTCTGAGAAATATGGAATTATGTAAAGACACAGACTCTATGACTGATTGGGGTGCCTGAAAGAGATTGTGAGAATGGAACCAAGTTGGAAATCATACATCAGGATATCATGCAGCAGAATCTCCCCAACCCAGACAGGCCAACATTCAAATTCAATAAATGCAGACAACCCCAATAAGATACTCCATGAGAATATCATCCCTAAGACACATAATTATCAGATTCTCCAAGGTCAAAATAAAAGAAAAAAATGTTAAGGGCTGTCAAAGTGAAAGGCCAGATCACCTACAAAGGGAAGCCCATCACACTGTTAGCAGACCTCTCAAGGAAAACCCTACAAGCCAGAAGATGTTAGGGGCCAATATTTAACATTCTTAAAGAAAATAATTTCCAAGCCAGAATTTCATAACTGACCAAACCAAGCTTTATAAGTGAAGGAGAAATAAGATCATTTTCAGACAAGCAAATGCTGAGGGTATTTGTTACCACCACCTTGCCTTGCAAGAGCTCCTGAAGGAAGCACTAAATAAGGAAAGGCAAAACCATTACCAGCCACTACAAAATCACACTGAAGAACACAGACCAGTGATAGTATGAAGCGAGCACAAAAATAAGTCTTCAAAATAACCAGCTGGCATTATGATGACAGGGTCAAATCTACATATAACAATACTAACCTTAAATGTAAATGGGCTACATGCCCCAATTAAAGACACAGAATGGCCAACTGGATAAAGAATCACAACCCATCAATATGTTGTCTTCAAGAGAACCAGCTCATATGCAAAGACATACACAGATTCAATATAAAGCAATGAAGGAAAATTTACCAAGCAAATGGAAAATAGAAAAATATAGGGGTTGCAATCCTAGTTTCTAACAAAACAGACTTTAAACCAACAAAGATCAAAAAGACAAAGAAGGGTATCACATAATCTTAAAGTATTCAATTCAACAAGAAGAGCTAACTATCCTAAAAATATATATACCCAGTACAAGAACAACCAGATTCATGAAGTAAATTCTTAGAGACCTTCGAAAAGACTTAAACTCACACACAACAATAGTGGGAGATTTTAACACCCCACTGACAATATTAGACAGATCATCAAGACAGGAAATTAAGATATTCAGGAGATGAAATCACCTCTGGATTAAGTGGACCTGATAAATATCTACAGAACTCTTTACCCAAATAAAACAGAAGATACATTCTTCTCATCATCACATGGCACTTACTCTAAAATTGATCACATAATCAGAAGTAAAAGACTCCTCAGAAAATGTGAAAGAACTTAAATCATAACAGTCTCTCAGACCACAGCACAATCAAATTAGAACTCAAGATTAGGAAATTCACTCAAAACCACACAACTACATAGAAACTGAACAACCTGCTCCTGAATGACTTTGAATAAATAATGAAATTAAAGCAGAAATCAAGAAGTTCTTTGAAACTAATGAGAACAAAGAGATAATGTACCAGAATCTCTGCGATGCAACTAAATAAAGCAGTGTTAAGAGGGAAATTTATTATAATTCACAATAAATTTTGAAAATGCGTCCTCCTCTCCATTTTCCCTGCCACTTCTCTAGTTCATAATTATAGTCACCTCCTAATGGGTCATGCTACCTGCTGAAATCACCCTCTGAAATCAATATCACACATTACTTAGCATGAAAAGGAATGAAGTACAAACACATGTGACAATTGGGTATTGAAAACATCATGCTAATTGATATATATAGTGTGCTGAGTTGAATGGTATCCCCCAAAATTTCACATCCACCTGAACCTGTAAATGTGACCTTATTTAAAAATAAGGTCATGGCATCATACACAACCACATAAAAAAGAGATCGTACTGGATTACCGTGGACCCTAAATCCAATATGACTGGTTTCCTTATAAAAAGAGAGAAATCTGGACACACAGAGAATCAGAGACACAGACACACAGGAGAGACTGCCACATAAAAACAGAGGCAGAGATTAAGGTGATGCATCTATAAACCAAGGACTGTCAGCAACTGCCAGAAGCTGGGAAGAGTCAAGGAAAGATCATCCCCTACAGCTTTCAGAGGAAGCATGGACCTGCTGACAACCTGATGTTAAATTTCTAGCCTCCAGAGCTGTGAGAGAATAAATTTGTTGTTATAAGCCTCCCAATTTGTAGTAATTTGTTTTTTTGTTTTGTTTTTACGATGGTATAAAGCCATGCGTGCTCAGTAGAAA